>NC_056755.1:9187500-9518500 GCF_018687715.1 Carya illinoinensis
GCAAGACATCCTCCATCATTGCCATTCCTCATCATATGGAGGACACTTTGGAGCCACCCGTACAACAGCTAAGGTACTTCAAAGTGGGTTCTATTGGCCTTCTATTTTTCGTGATAGTTACACTTTGGTGAAAACTTGTGACCGGTGCCAACGTATGTGAAATATTTCAAGGCGTCATGAGTTACCATTGAAAGGTATCTTAGAAGTTGAGTTGTTTGATGTTTGGGGAATAGATTTTATGGGGCCTTTTCCTCATTCTTTTGGTTTTGCTTATATCTTATTAGCAGTTGACTATGTGTCAAAATGGGTGGAAGCAATTGCTACAACAACAAATGATGCAAAGGTAGTGCTCAAATTTCTGCACAAGAACATATTCACAAGATTTGGCACTCCACGAGCTATTATTAGTGATGAAGGGACTCACTTTTGCAACAAGTTGTTTGAGAATCTTCTGTCTAAATATGGTGTGAAGCACAAGATAACACTTGCTTACCATCCTCAAACTAATGGTCAAGCTGAAATTTCAAATAGAGAGATCAAGAACATCCTTGAGAAGACGGTAAAAATCAATAGAAAGGATTGGCAAAGAAGCTTGATGATGCTTTGTGGGCATACCGTACAGCCTTTAAAACACCTATCGGGATGTCTCTGTAACAGCCCGCTAGAAATTCAATTGTGGAATTTCTTTTGACCTTAAGAATCTCGTGAAAATTCCGTAAGTTTACACAAATCGACTAATCGCATAGGTTTTAGCCTGTCAACATAGTTAGTGTTATCACTCACTATGGTGCCAGAAATGCGATTTTAATTATTTGAGATAGTTAGAAGTGTCAAAATGTATTATGGTTTGTGTCATTAGACTCGGAGGGTTATTTAAAGTCTTATGGCGCAATAACATTTTTTCATATTTTCGGACAAAACGTCTGTTCAAAACTGTAGATATTATTAGATAAAAAGAAATATCTTGAGGTAATTTTCGTGAATATTATTGGGTAAAAATATTTTGAGTTGATAGATATTATTAGATAAAAATATCTTAAGTTGATTTTTTTTAGATATTATTGGATAGAATATTATAAGATAATCATTTATAGATTTTTTTTGGGTAAGAGAAAACTACACTTAACTCTCACTCCAGCCTCATCTCTTCCATATCTTATCCACAAGTATCTCCAGCCACCCCTCCCCACGAAATTATCTTCATTTATGCTTTCCATTGAAAGAATATCAAACACTCTCTCTCGGACAGCTTTTAGGAGTTCTTTTGCACACCCATTTCGAAGCTTTTGTAAGTGTTTTATCATAAAGTCTCCTTCATATAAGTTGTTCCTCTTTGAGTCTAGTTTCCGTAGATGTATTTTTCGTATCATTCCATGGTCATTTGGTCGGTCAAAAGTATTTTTAACCATGGAAAGGTCATTCTGGGCGTGAATCTAGAGAATATGTTATAGTTTGAAGTTTTTGACCAAGCTAATGGATAGATATTGGTCCGAAATTTTTATGGAGTATTGTTAACATGTATATATGACTATTGGTTGAGGATTTTGCATGATTAAAGGTTTTGATGAAAGATTTTCTTAGATTTAGAAACTTAGAAACTGGAAGAGGAAAAACAGTTTCTGTTTTGAGAAAGTTTAACTCTTTGGTGGTCTAAACCTATTCTAATAACTTTAATAATTTTATTGGAGGATCCTAAGTATCTTATATACATGTTATATTATTATTTTGAAGATATTTGATGTTAGTTTCAAAGATATGAAATTTTATGCAAAGAGATGTTCAAATAAGCCAAAGTGTGGATATTCTTGGCTAAATTTATGTTTTGGTTAATTTCTAACCATGTGATCTTGAATTAGAAGCTTATATATGTTTTAGGACATCTTTTTAAACCATGTGATGGTTTGGTTTGAAGATCATATAATTATAAGTCATAGATCAAGAGAATTATCAAAACTAGTTGAGGAAAAAGTTTCTGTTTTTGGACTAAGTGTAAAACCAAAAACTCCAAATGTTATTTTGTGATTTTGGTGACTTTAGATTGATGATTTAAAGCATGGTTGATATTAGGATGATATTATGAATATGTTAGAAGTAAGATTTGATTTTTGAAATTCTTGCAGATATTTTGATTTAAGGTCAAAATTTATGATTCAAGTGCTTAGATCTTTTTATAAAAAAGTTTGGTGTTAATTATTAGCTTTTTCTAAATGGATGTTTTAAGTATGGTTTTGAACTTAGAATTGGAAGATATTTGTTGCAAAATTTTGGTTTAAGCATGAGTTTTGAAGTTGGAAGGAATTGCAACAAAAATCAAGGGAAATGGCCTATGGATGTTTCGGCCATAGTGTGTTTTCCATAGTTGTGTTTTGTTTTAAATTTTTCTGAGTTGATATTTAAGTTTAGGACAAAATTTATATGAGGAATGTAAATTTTAGAAACTTTTGGAGTTAGTATGCAAAATCCTTAAGTTATGGGTAAAACGGTCATTTTCCCACATGTAGAGAGTAAAATGAAAATTTTACTCTTTAAGTTATTATTTTCCATATTTCAAATTATTAGTGATTTAGTTCTAACTTTTAGAATCACTAATTACAGTTCCTCATGATCGCACTTGAAGTTTTATAAGAATCGCGGAGATCGAGGTAAGTTAGCTTTTAACTTACTAGCAGTCTACTGTGTATGTGTGCTAAGTAAAAGAATTACAGTGTATGTATGTATGTTATCATATATGTCATGCCATGTCAAGTTATCATGTAATTGTCTATTATACAGAATTTATTCTGTCATCAATTTTTATCTGTTGCACAATATATTCTGTCATGTATTACTATACATTACAAGTATGTCATGCTAAATATGTTGTTTGTTATATGTTATGCCATGTTACGAAATGTTTCTATCTCAAGTTGGTCATGTATTTCAAATTATGTTCAAGTCACGTTATGTTACGTCAGGACTTCAGTCCTTTCGTATTCCAGTCACATTTCATCTTGAGTATATTATGATGTGTAGAATACATGGGGCCACAACAACTGTGGAGTATGTATTTAACTACAATTGTAATGCGTAAAATACATGGGGCCACAACAACTGTGGAGTATGTATTTTTCATGTTAAGTCAAGTTTGTGTAAAATACATGGGGCCACAACAACTGTGGAGTATGTATTTTTAAATGTTAAGTCAAGTTTGTGTAGAATACATGGGGCCACAACAACTGTGGAGTATGTATTTAACTACAAATGTGATGCGTAAAATACATGGGGCCACAACAACTGTGGAGTATGTATTTTTCATGTTAAGTCAAGTTTGTGTAGAATACATGGGGCCACAACAACTGTGGAGTATGTATTTTTAATGTTAAGTCAAGTTCAATTCATGATTCAATTTAAGCTATGTCAATTATGCTATGTTGTACGCTAAGTTATGCTTTAATTACTTATGAATTTGATTATGCATTTATGCTTTTACTGTCATACATGCATCATTAGTCTGTATGGAAGTTTTTTGTTAACTTGCTGAGATTTGTAATCAAATCTCACTGTGGTAGTCCCAACTACCATTCCCCCCGAATGGTAGATCTTGTTACAGGACCTGAAGGAGGATCAGGAGCTGACCAACTAGACACAGTCGACTGAACGACGGTGCATCGTTAATGTTAATATAGTAGTTAAATTACTACTTGTACGATGGAGTTGCATCTCCAGTACTTTTGGATCATAACTATTTTGGAATAGTGCTGTGATCTTAGTTATTCAATGGATCTTTATGTATGAAATATGTTTTAAGTATTGGTATATTTTCAGTTTGGTGCATAGTATTGCTAAAGAAAAAATTTATCCGCTGCGAATATTGCATAATGTTAGATGCATGTTAGGATTATTGCATCTTATATGTCATGAACGGGGGCATGTAACTTTGTGTTGCATGTCTCGACGCTTCAAATGTCCGTCCGATCCCAAACGGAATTTGGGGACGTCACAGGGTGGTATCAGAGCAATACGTCTCTGGGCAGTAAATCCACATGTCCTTAGGAAATGCACCAAACATTAGGCTTGAATTTCTTAAGGTATGAAGGGTAGTATGTGGTTTTAATATATATACTCGTGTGTTTCAAGAAGGGACACATGACTCGTGATAGAATACCTCGGAATCCTAAGGGAGATAACAATCAAGAGGATCAGAATTTTCCGATGGATGAAAAATTAGTTGAGGTAAACATAGTTAACGTTGACCTGATTGCAATTGATGGTAGTATTGCATTATTGTTATTTTGGAGTAGGTCAAGTCATTGGAGTTGATAAATTGTACATTGTTTGATTCAAACGAGTCATTGTTTCTATTAATTGTGGTGCTTGAGAATTCAACTCGGAAGCTAAATTGTTACCCTAGTGGTAAGAGTAACAATTTTCATTAGAAGTATTATTGTTCATACCAATGTAGATATAGAATACCTTTTAGTAATATGAGAAAGGATATGTAGGATTGATAAATGGTATTCCACATATTTGGAGAATTGTTTTGATTATGAGAATACGATAAAAATTGTGTTTGGAAGAGTAATTTGATTAGGAGAAACTTTAGCCTTAGTAGAATTTATTTATGATAATAGTATTACCACGCTGCCAGTAAATGATTTCTGGCAAAGTACTATCTTTATGGATACATAGATCGATCTTCTTTTGATGACTATTATATGGAGAGTAAAATATTGGTCTTGAGGATTTATGTGAACATTAGGAACAAATCATTTAGAGTTAGAATAATTGATAATTTATGATGGATAGAAGAGTTATGACAATCATAAGAGAGAAAGTCTCAAGTTTAAGTTATTAACTGGTCAGTTATCGAAGTACCACCTAGGAAGATGACTGATTGTTGCGATTATAAAGAAGTAAGTTAGTCCTAAACCAGTAAAACTCCTTGAGGTTTTTATTAACTTGAAGATTACTGAGAGTTTGGATATGCATGATTAAATGCATATTTATATGAGTCATTGGATCATGTCATATATATGAAAATCCCTGAAAGAAATAAACTGGAGTATATAAAACATATACCAGAAGATAGAAACACAAATATGAATATTTGTGAAGTATTATTTTATTATCATAAAGCAAAATTACAGAAATTTGAGGCTCTTTGCCTCAATCTTTAAACGTTCTTGCTCTTCAAAAATCTGCATGCCTCTCCTGTCTAAAGGAGTAGCCACTCGAAAAGAAGAGTTAAGCAAAGATTTTAAATCTCTGTTTTCTCGCTTTACTGCTTCTATCTTCATGTTGGATTCCATAAGAAGCCTCTGAAGGATAGAAATACTCTCGTGGAGTTTGTCAACCCCACCAGTCCTGGATTGCAGTCGCTGAGAATATGCGACAATGGCTGATGAGTATCGAGTACCGAGACTCACAAGCTCGTAGATAAGTTCATTTTCTGACTTATTAGTCAGATCATTATTTGATTGCATAATAGCACCTACGGAAGAAGCAGAAACAACTGGTGAACGAGGTGCAGAATACCTCATGTTTTGGCAATGAGAAGATTGCTGAGCCATTGCAAAGTGAGTAAGCAAAAAGAGATTGCAGAGTAAGAACGCAGACTAATTTCAGAAAAGTGAAGAAAGTGAGATGAGAAAGAAGATGAACTGAATAATTCTTTTATAGAGAAAATTATGACGAATCATCTCTCATGAATTATTTCTCTACAAGAGACAAGAGCAATGTAGTATCATAGCTGCGGTGCCTGACAATTACAGAAGAACAAAGTAGTGTCGTAGCTATGCGGCGCCTGACAACTACAGAAGACCTATAAAAATCACGCGGATCAGAGTTGTCTGGTCTAAAACAGAGTGCCACCGATTTTGTTAAAAAGAGAGAGAGAGAGAGAGAGAGAGAGAGAGAGAGAGAGAGAGAGAGAGAGAGAGAGAGAGAGAGGTTAACGGTTTAATTTTGATGAATTCTCTACTAATTATGGTATTTACAAGAACATTTAAAGTATATCACCTATGTTTTTCTAAAGAAGAGTTTCGGAAGATTATTTACTTAAAGTTTTAGGTTTGGAGAGTATGTCGTTACAACTTGGCCAACCTTGTGCAAAGAAGTATAATCTAATTGTTGATTAAAGTAAGAGAGTTAAGGAATGACATAATCTCAAAGGCAAATATATACGGGATACACAGTGCAACACCTCCTCATTAAATTGCTATTTTTTATTTAATTCGATTTCGAGGACGAAATCTTTTTTTAGGAGGGGAGATTGTAACAGCCCGCTAGAAATTCAATTGTGGAATTTCTTTTGACCTTAAGAATCTCGTGAAAATTCCGTAAGTTTACACAAATCGACTAATCGCATAGGTTTTAGCCTGTCAACATAGTTAGTGTTATCACTCACTATGGTGCCAGAAATGCGATTTTAATTATTTGAGATAGTTAGAAGTGTCAAAATGTATTATGGTTTGTGTCATTAGACTCGGAGGGTTATTTAAAGTCTTATGGCGCAATAACATTTTTTCATATTTTCGGACAAAACGTCTGTTCAAAACTGTAGATATTATTAGATAAAAAGAAATATCTTGAGGTAATTTTCGTGAATATTATTGGGTAAAAATATTTTGAGTTGATAGATATTATTAGATAAAAATATCTTAAGTTGATTTTTTTTAGATATTATTGGATAGAATATTATAAGATAATCATTTATAGATTTTTTTTGGGTAAGAGAAAACTACACTTAACTCTCACTCCAGCCTCATCTCTTCCATATCTTATCCACAAGTATCTCCAGCCACCCCTCCCCACGAAATTATCTTCATTTATGCTTTCCATTGAAAGAATATCAAACACTCTCTCTCGGACAGCTTTTAGGAGTTCTTTTGCACACCCATTTCGAAGCTTTTGTAAGTGTTTTATCATAAAGTCTCCTTCATATAAGTTGTTCCTCTTTGAGTCTAGTTTCCGTAGATGTATTTTTCGTATCATTCCATGGTCATTTGGTCGGTCAAAAGTATTTTTAACCATGGAAAGGTCATTCTGGGCGTGAATCTAGAGAATATGTTATAGTTTGAAGTTTTTGACCAAGCTAATGGATAGATATTGGTCCGAAATTTTTATGGAGTATTGTTAACATGTATATATGACTATTGGTTGAGGATTTTGCATGATTAAAGGTTTTGATGAAAGATTTTCTTAGATTTAGAAACTTAGAAACTGGAAGAGGAAAAACAGTTTCTGTTTTGAGAAAGTTTAACTCTTTGGTGGTCTAAACCTATTCTAATAACTTTAATAATTTTATTGGAGGATCCTAAGTATCTTATATACATGTTATATTATTATTTTGAAGATATTTGATGTTAGTTTCAAAGATATGAAATTTTATGCAAAGAGATGTTCAAATAAGCCAAAGTGTGGATATTCTTGGCTAAATTTATGTTTTGGTTAATTTCTAACCATGTGATCTTGAATTAGAAGCTTATATATGTTTTAGGACATCTTTTTAAACCATGTGATGGTTTGGTTTGAAGATCATATAATTATAAGTCATAGATCAAGAGAATTATCAAAACTAGTTGAGGAAAAAGTTTCTGTTTTTGGACTAAGTGTAAAACCAAAAACTCCAAATGTTATTTTGTGATTTTGGTGACTTTAGATTGATGATTTAAAGCATGGTTGATATTAGGATGATATTATGAATATGTTAGAAGTAAGATTTGATTTTTGAAATTCTTGCAGATATTTTGATTTAAGGTCAAAATTTATGATTCAAGTGCTTAGATCTTTTTATAAAAAAGTTTGGTGTTAATTATTAGCTTTTTCTAAATGGATGTTTTAAGTATGGTTTTGAACTTAGAATTGGAAGATATTTGTTGCAAAATTTTGGTTTAAGCATGAGTTTTGAAGTTGGAAGGAATTGCAACAAAAATCAAGGGAAATGGCCTATGGATGTTTCGGCCATAGTGTGTTTTCCATAGTTGTGTTTTGTTTTAAATTTTTCTGAGTTGATATTTAAGTTTAGGACAAAATTTATATGAGGAATGTAAATTTTAGAAACTTTTGGAGTTAGTATGCAAAATCCTTAAGTTATGGGTAAAACGGTCATTTTCCCACATGTAGAGAGTAAAATGAAAATTTTACTCTTTAAGTTATTATTTTCCATATTTCAAATTATTAGTGATTTAGTTCTAACTTTTAGAATCACTAATTACAGTTCCTCATGATCGCACTTGAAGTTTTATAAGAATCGCGGAGATCGAGGTAAGTTAGCTTTTAACTTACTAGCAGTCTACTGTGTATGTGTGCTAAGTAAAAGAATTACAGTGTATGTATGTATGTTATCATATATGTCATGCCATGTCAAGTTATCATGTAATTGTCTATTATACAGAATTTATTCTGTCATCAATTTTTATCTGTTGCACAATATATTCTGTCATGTATTACTATACATTACAAGTATGTCATGCTAAATATGTTGTTTGTTATATGTTATGCCATGTTACGAAATGTTTCTATCTCAAGTTGGTCATGTATTTCAAATTATGTTCAAGTCACGTTATGTTACGTCAGGACTTCAGTCCTTTCGTATTCCAGTCACATTTCATCTTGAGTATATTATGATGTGTAGAATACATGGGGCCACAACAACTGTGGAGTATGTATTTAACTACAATTGTAATGCGTAAAATACATGGGGCCACAACAACTGTGGAGTATGTATTTTTCATGTTAAGTCAAGTTTGTGTAAAATACATGGGGCCACAACAACTGTGGAGTATGTATTTTTAAATGTTAAGTCAAGTTTGTGTAGAATACATGGGGCCACAACAACTGTGGAGTATGTATTTAACTACAAATGTGATGCGTAAAATACATGGGGCCACAACAACTGTGGAGTATGTATTTTTCATGTTAAGTCAAGTTTGTGTAGAATACATGGGGCCACAACAACTGTGGAGTATGTATTTTTAATGTTAAGTCAAGTTCAATTCATGATTCAATTTAAGCTATGTCAATTATGCTATGTTGTACGCTAAGTTATGCTTTAATTACTTATGAATTTGATTATGCATTTATGCTTTTACTGTCATACATGCATCATTAGTCTGTATGGAAGTTTTTTGTTAACTTGCTGAGATTTGTAATCAAATCTCACTGTGGTAGTCCCAACTACCATTCCCCCCGAATGGTAGATCTTGTTACAGGACCTGAAGGAGGATCAGGAGCTGACCAACTAGACACAGTCGACTGAACGACGGTGCATCGTTAATGTTAATATAGTAGTTAAATTACTACTTGTACGATGGAGTTGCATCTCCAGTACTTTTGGATCATAACTATTTTGGAATAGTGCTGTGATCTTAGTTATTCAATGGATCTTTATGTATGAAATATGTTTTAAGTATTGGTATATTTTCAGTTTGGTGCATAGTATTGCTAAAGAAAAAATTTATCCGCTGCGAATATTGCATAATGTTAGATGCATGTTAGGATTATTGCATCTTATATGTCATGAACGGGGGCATGTAACTTTGTGTTGCATGTCTCGACGCTTCAAATGTCCGTCCGATCCCAAACGGAATTTGGGGGCGTCACAGGGTGGTATCAGAGCAATACGTCTCTGGGCAGTAAATCCACATGTCCTTAGGAAATGCACCAAACATTAGGCTTGAATTTCTTAAGGTATGAAGGGTAGTATGTGGTTTTAATATATATACTCGTGTGTTTCAAGAAGGGACACATGACTCGTGATAGAATACCTCGGAATCCTAAGGGAGATAACAATCAAGAGGATCAGAATTTTCTGATGGATGAAAAATTAGTTGAGGTAAACATAGTTAACGTTGACCTGATTGCAATTGATGGTAGTATTGCATTATTGTTATTTTGGAGTAGGTCAAGTCATTGGAGTTGATAAATTGTACATTGTTTGATTCAAACGAGTCATTGTTTCTATTAATTGTGGTGCTTGAGAATTCAACTCGGAAGCTAAATTGTTACCCTAGTGGTAAGAGTAACAATTTTCATTAGAAGTATTATTGTTCATACCAATGTAGATATAGAATACCTTTTAGTAATATGAGAAAGGATATGTAGGATTGATAAATGGTATTCCACATATTTGGAGAATTGTTTTGATTATGAGAATACGATAAAAATTGTGTTTGGAAGAGTAATTTGATTAGGAGAAACTTTAGCCTTAGTAGAATTTATTTATGATAATAGTATTACCACGCTGCCAGTAAATGATTTCTGGCAAAGTACTATCTTTATGGATACATAGATCGATCTTCTTTTGATGACTATTATATGGAGAGTAAAATATTGGTCTTGAGGATTTATGTGAACATTAGGAACAAATCATTTAGAGTTAGAATAATTGATAATTTATGATGGATAGAAGAGTTATGACAATCATAAGAGAGAAAGTCTCAAGTTTAAGTTATTAACTGGTCAGTTATCGAAGTACCACCTAGGAAGATGACTGATTGTTGCGATTATAAAGAAGTAAGTTAGTCCTAAACCAGTAAAACTCCTTGAGGTTTTTATTAACTTGAAGATTACTGAGAGTTTGGATATGCATGATTAAATGCATATTTATATGAGTCATTGGATCATGTCATATATATGAAAATCCCTGAAAGAAATAAACTGGAGTATATAAAACATATACCAGAAGATAGAAACACAAATATGAATATTTGTGAAGTATTATTTTATTATCATAAAGCAAAATTACAGAAATTTGAGGCTCTTTGCCTCAATCTTTAAACGTTCTTGCTCTTCAAAAATCTGCATGCCTCTCCTGTCTAAAGGAGTAGCCACTCGAAAAGAAGAGTTAAGCAAAGATTTTAAATCTCTGTTTTCTCGCTTTACTGCTTCTATCTTCATGTTGGATTCCATAAGAAGCCTCTGAAGGATAGAAATACTCTCGTGGAGTTTGTCAACCCCACCAGTCCTGGATTGCAGTCGCTGAGAATATGCGACAATGGCTGATGAGTATCGAGTACCGAGACTCACAAGCTCGTAGATAAGTTCATTTTCTGACTTATTAGTCAGATCATTATTTGATTGCATAATAGCACCTACGGAAGAAGCAGAAACAACTGGTGAACGAGGTGCAGAATACCTCATGTTTTGGCAATGAGAAGATTGCTGAGCCATTGCAAAGTGAGTAAGCAAAAAGAGATTGCAGAGTAAGAACGCAGACTAATTTCAGAAAAGTGAAGAAAGTGAGATGAGAAAGAAGATGAACTGAATAATTCTTTTATAGAGAAAATTATGACGAATCATCTCTCATGAATTATTTCTCTACAAGAGACAAGAGCAATGTAGTATCATAGCTGCGGTGCCTGACAATTACAGAAGAACAAAGTAGTGTCGTAGCTATGCGGCGCCTGACAACTACAGAAGACCTATAAAAATCACGCGGATCAGAGTTGTCTGGTCTAAAACAGAGTGCCACCGATTTTGTTAAAAAGAGAGAGAGAGAGAGAGAGAGAGAGAGAGAGAGAGAGAGAGAGAGAGAGAGAGAGAGAGAGGTTAACGGTTTAATTTTGATGAATTCTCTACTAATTATGGTATTTACAAGAACATTTAAAGTATATCACCTATGTTTTTCTAAAGAAGAGTTTCGGAAGATTATTTACTTAAAGTTTTAGGTTTGGAGAGTATGTCGTTACAACTTGGCCAACCTTGTGCAAAGAAGTATAATCTAATTGTTGATTAAAGTAAGAGAGTTAAGGAATGACATAATCTCAAAGGCAAATATATACGGGATACACAGTGCAACACCTCCTCATTAAATTGCTATTTTTTATTTAATTCGATTTCGAGGACGAAATCTTTTTTTAGGAGGGGAGATTGTAACAGCCCGCTAGAAATTCAATTGTGGAATTTCTTTTGACCTTAAGAATCTCGTGAAAATTCCGTAAGTTTACACAAATCGACTAATCGCATAGGTTTTAGCCTGTCAACATAGTTAGTGTTATCACTCACTATGGTGCCAGAAATGCGATTTTAATTATTTGAGATAGTTAGAAGTGTCAAAATGTATTATGGTTTGTGTCATTAGACTCGGAGGGTTATTTAAAGTCTTATGGCGCAATAACATTTTTTCATATTTTCGGACAAAACGTCTGTTCAAAACTGTAGATATTATTAGATAAAAAGAAATATCTTGAGGTAATTTTCGTGAATATTATTGGGTAAAAATATTTTGAGTTGATAGATATTATTAGATAAAAATATCTTAAGTTGATTTTTTTTAGATATTATTGGATAGAATATTATAAGATAATCATTTATAGATTTTTTTTGGGTAAGAGAAAACTACACTTAACTCTCACTCCAGCCTCATCTCTTCCATATCTTATCCACAAGTATCTCCAGCCACCCCTCCCCACGAAATTATCTTCATTTATGCTTTCCATTGAAAGAATATCAAACACTCTCTCTCGGACAGCTTTTAGGAGTTCTTTTGCACACCCATTTCGAAGCTTTTGTAAGTGTTTTATCATAAAGTCTCCTTCATATAAGTTGTTCCTCTTTGAGTCTAGTTTCCGTAGATGTATTTTTCGTATCATTCCATGGTCATTTGGTCGGTCAAAAGTATTTTTAACCATGGAAAGGTCATTCTGGGCGTGAATCTGGAGAGTATGTTATAGTTTGAAGTTTTTGACCAAGCTAATGGATAGATATTGGTCCGAAATTTTTATGGAGTATTGTTAACATGTATATATGACTATTGGTTGAGGATTTTGCATGATTAAAGGTTTTGATGAAAGATTTTCTTAGATTTAGAAACTTAGAAACTGGAAGAGGAAAAACAGTTTCTGTTTTGAGAAAGTTTAACTCTTTGGTGGTCTAAACCTATTCTAATAACTTTAATAATTTTATTGGAGGATCCTAAGTATCTTATATACATGTTATATTATTATTTTGAAGATATTTGATGTTAGTTTCAAAGATATGAAATTTTATGCAAAGAGATGTTCAAATAAGCCAAAGTGTGGATATTCTTGGCTAAATTTATGTTTTGGTTAATTTCTAACCATGTGATCTTGAATTAGAAGCTTATATATGTTTTAGGACATCTTTTTAAACCATGTGATGGTTTGGTTTGAAGATCATATAATTATAAGTCATAGATCAAGAGAATTATCAAAACTAGTTGAGGAAAAAGTTTCTGTTTTTGGACTAAGTGTAAAACCAAAAACTCCAAATGTTATTTTGTGATTTTGGTGACTTTAGATTGATGATTTAAAGCATGGTTGATATTAGGATGATATTATGAATATGTTAGAAGTAAGATTTGATTTTTGAAATTCTTGCAGATATTTTGATTTAAGGTCAAAATTTATGATTCAAGTGCTTAGATCTTTTTATAAAAAAGTTTGGTGTTAATTATTAGCTTTTTCTAAATGGATGTTTTAAGTATGGTTTTGAACTTAGAATTGGAAGATATTTGTTGCAAAATTTTGGTTTAAGCATGAGTTTTGAAGTTGGAAGGAATTGCAACAAAAATCAAGGGAAATGGCCTATGGATGTTTCGGCCATAGTGTGTTTTCCATAGTTGTGTTTTGTTTTAAATTTTTCTGAGTTGATATTTAAGTTTAGGACAAAATTTATATGAGGAATGTAAATTTTAGAAACTTTTGGAGTTAGTATGCAAAATCCTTAAGTTATGGGTAAAACGGTCATTTTCCCACATGTAGAGAGTAAAATGAAAATTTTACTCTTTAAGTTATTATTTTCCATATTTCAAATTATTAGTGATTTAGTTCTAACTTTTAGAATCACTAATTACAGTTCCTCATGATCGCACTTGAAGTTTTATAAGAATCGCGGAGATCGAGGTAAGTTAGCTTTTAACTTACTAGCAGTCTACTGTGTATGTGTGCTAAGTAAAAGAATTACAGTGTATGTATGTATGTTATCATATATGTCATGCCATGTCAAGTTATCATGTAATTGTCTATTATACAGAATTTATTCTGTCATCAATTTTTATCTGTTGCACAATATATTCTGTCATGTATTACTATACATTACAAGTATGTCATGCTAAATATGTTGTTTGTTATATGTTATGCCATGTTACGAAATGTTTCTATCTCAAGTTGGTCATGTATTTCAAATTATGTTCAAGTCACGTTATGTTACGTCAGGACTTCAGTCCTTTCGTATTCCAGTCACATTTCATCTTGAGTATATTATGATGTGTAGAATACATGGGGCCACAACAACTGTGGAGTATGTATTTAACTACAATTGTGATGCGTAAAATACATGGGGCCACAACAACTGTGGAGTATGTATTTTTCATGTTAAGTCAAGTTTGTGTAAAATACATGGGGCCACAACAACTGTGGAGTATGTATTTTTAAATGTTAAGTCAAGTTTGTGTAGAATACATGGGGCCACAACAACTGTGGAGTATGTATTTAACTACAAATGTGATGCGTAAAATACATGGGGCCACAACAACTGTGGAGTATGTATTTTTCATGTTAAGTCAAGTTTGTGTAGAATACATGGGGCCACAACAACTGTGGAGTATGTATTTTTAATGTTAAGTCAAGTTCAATTCATGATTCAATTTAAGCTATGTCAATTATGCTATGTTGTACGCTAAGTTATGCTTTAATTACTTATGAATTTGATTATGCATTTATGCTTTTACTGTCATACATGCATCATTAGTCTGTATGGAAGTTTTTTGTTAACTTGCTGAGATTTGTAATCAAATCTCACTGTGGTAGTCCCAACTACCATTCCCCCCGAATGGTAGATCTTGTTACAGGACCTGAAGGAGGATCATGAGCTGACCAACTAGACACAGTCGACTGAACGACGGTGCATCGTTAATGTTAATATAGTAGTTAAATTACTACTTGTACGATGGAGTTGCATCTCCAGTACTTTTGGATCATAACTATTTTGGAATAGTGCTGTGATCTTAGTTATTCAATGGATCTTTATGTATGAAATATGTTTTAAGTATTGGTATATTTTCAGTTTGGTGCATAGTATTGCTAAAGAAAAAATTTATCCGCTGCGAATATTGCATAATGTTAGATGCATGTTAGGATTATTGCATCTTATATGTCATGAACGGGGGCAGGTAACTTTGTGTTGCATGTCTCGACGCTTCAAATGTCCGTCCGATCCCAAACGGAATTTGGGGGCGTCACAGTCTCCATACCGATTAGTGTTTGGAAAGGCATGTCATCTTCCTGTAGAGTTGGAGCATAGAGCTTATTGGGCTGTAAAAAAGTTTAATTTTGATTTGAAGGCAGCAAGTGAAAAGCGACTTCTTCAATTGAATGAGATGGAAGAGTTCCGGAATGATGCATATGAGAATGCAAAGATCTATAAAGAAAGGACGAAGAAGTGGCATGACAAACAGATTCTTAGGCGAGAGTTTGCTCCAAGACAACAAGTTTTACTCTTCAATTCACGACTCAAACTCTTCCCAGGAAAGTTAAAATCAAGATGGACGGGTCCTTATACAATTCATGAGGTTTTCTCTTTTGGAGCAGTAGATTTGAAGGACAAGACAGGGAATATTTTCAGAGTTAATGGTCAAAGATTGAAGCACTACTATGGAGAGCCAATGGAGAGGAACTTTGCATTTATTCCTCTTGGAGATCCTAATTGATGATCATTGAAAAGTCTGGCTGTAGACTTTAAAACAAGTGCTTATGGGAGGCAACCCATAGATCTTTCTTTCTTTCTTTCATTTAATTTACTATCTTTATTTATTTAGTTTTAATAAATTGGTTTTTGATGCAGGATTATTTAGTAAGAATAAAGAGCTGAAAAAGTCTAATCTACGGAAGATTCATGATGCAACCAGGGAAGTTCCTTTTATTTCTTCAATCCTTTTTACTTTTGCATTACAATGAGGACATTGTTTAGTTTAAGTTTGGGGGTGTAAACTCCTATAATCATTTGATCCTCTTGTTTTCTAAGTCTTGGATTGTTGATGGGTTGTTTGATTCTCTTACCAAGCATGCATTGGAGTAAGATTGAATTCTCTATGACTCTAAAATTTGTGATTGAAGATGATTTTGAGAAAAATTTTTAAAAATTTCTTTTATGTCAAGTGAAGTTTTATGGGTACTTTGGTTTAAATCTTTGACCTTGAACACAATTGAGCATATAGTCATTTTTCTCTTATTCCATTTTGCTTATGAAGAGAAGAAGTTGAATTAATTGAAAGAGGGAGGTTCGATTTTGCTTTGCTCTAGAATCCGTTGATGTGTCCTTGAGGCGAAATCCTAATTGAGACCAAATATTAGAGAAATGATCTAGGCATTTCTTTGGCATAACCAAAAAGCTTTCCCAGCCGTCCTAAATATCATGCCATCATTACATGGTGTGTTTCTATAGTCAACCCCCTTGAGCCTTCATGAGCCTTTATTTATTTTTTGAACTACATAAACCATGCCAGCTCTAAGCCTGAAAAACAATGAATCTACCTTTGATAGTTTGAGAAAATACTTTGGTGGAGAGTTACATTTAAAAGAGAAAAATTGGTTTCATGATGAACCGTATTATGTTTGCTCTGTTTGATCAAAGAAAAAGAAGAAGAAGAAAGGAAGTGATTGAAAAAAAAAAGAAGTCGCCAAACGGAATGTGAATTACCTAAAATTTTGTCAATGGAATTGTTGGTATTGCATCAGTGATTACAGCAATAATAATGCCACAAGTATGAGCATATTGCCAAGAAAGAGCTATGATTTGAATCATGTGGAAATCTCTTTTAGTGTTCTTTTCACTAAGTATTTTTCCAGTTTGTTTTGATTTTCCATATCCAGTTCTTTCTTAACCCTCACCCTGTGGCCTATCATTACAACCTTAATAAAGACCTTTTGATCTTTGATTTTGGTGTTGACTACATTAGTGGAGAGGATTTCTGAAAATTGGACTTATGGGGTTAAGTTTTAAGAGAATTCTTCTGATTTTGGTTGTTCTACTTTTATCTGAGTTTGCAGGTGGTTTGAGGTTAAATTGACTATATCACACACACACTCAAGGTCTTAGCTTTAGGTTGAAGTAAACGCCTAACTCTTGCTTGACAAATTGCAAAATTTTTGATTGATTTTCTTGCTATCTTTGATGTTAAAAGAGTAAGATACTAGAGATGAAATCTAAATTCATAAAAGCTTGGTGAGTGATGATACTTCTCTTTGGGGTCGAGTTGAAATTGCCTAAACTATCATTTGTTTTTCTTTTTGTTTGAGGACAAACAAAGTTGTAAGTTTGGGGGTATTTGATGACTTACAAAATTTCATATTGCAGAATTCACAAGTTCGCTCGAACGGAGGCTTTTGGCCGCTCGAGCGAATTTAGGCAGATTCAAACGCTCGACTGCCGCTCGACAGGGAGCTCGAGCGGGTTGCTGAAAAACAAAGATCGCTCGAGCGGAGACATTGGCCGCTCGAGCGAAATCAGGCAGAGTCGAACACTCGACGTGCGCTCGATAGGATGCTCGAGCGAAATTAGACAGAGTCGGACGCTCGATGTGCGCTCGACACCCCGCTCGAGCGAACATCGTATTTTGACAGATTTTAGGTTTTCCGCCGTGACACCATATAAAAGCAATTTTTCACTCTAGGGCCGCGAGTTTTGACTGGAGAACACTTCTTGGGAGAGAAAAACATAGCTAGAGGGATTCAAATCATCTATTTTTGGAGAGGGAATTCTAATTATTGCACGTACGTTGGAATCATACACGAGCACGGACGAGAGAAAAGTGTTGAATCGTTCCCTTGAGCTTTTGACGACGAGTTGAGGCTGCAAGGAGGATTTTTCAGTGTTTATTTTCTTCCCATCTTCTCAGAACAATTATGGTAAATTCGTTTATGTTGAATTCCATTTCTAGCATGAGCTAAATTTTCTTCATTCTAGGAAAACAATGTAACCTATTTCCGAACTATGCTTGATTGTCTATGCTAATTTAATGCAATTCTCTCTTTGTTTATCTGATTTATTCTGAGTTTATTGCTTCTAATTAACTGGCCATTGATTAGATGATAAGTAATCTTGTGGTTTGCTATCGAAAGAGGGAATCATAGGGTAGATCTTGGATATTTCAGCATAGGTAAGTATAGAGATCGAAAGACTTGTATGAACCTATGTAGTAATTAAATCATTGGTCTTATTGCGTTCTTGATTATTGAGTTTGCATATTCTTGTGTGAATTGATAACCAAGAGTCAATTCCAATTGACTATCGAAAGAGGCTTTTGGGATGAATTAGAGATTTGCTAATAGACAAAAGAGATTTAAATTAAATTAGCTGGATGAGAAAAGCATAGTGAAGAAGTAGGTGAAATCGATTTCCTAGAAGTTTTCTTCCCATTAATTTGATCTTCGAACGTCAATGTTATTTCCTTTGCATTTTTTTTCGTTGAGTTGATCTAGTTTAAATTGCAACTACAAAAATCTTAGTGATTCCTCTAGATAAAATCAAGTTTAGTATAATTTTGGTATTTGGCAAACGTAAGGTACTAATCCCTGAGGACGATACTCTTCTTATTATTTTACTATAAAAACTACGATACTGTGCACTTGCAGTTTTGCACCGGTCACCTACGACCACTGAAACATCTTTTATAGAATTTGTACGACATTTACAAAACACTCTATAAATTTCTATCTCTCTCACGTCCCTCTTTCTCTCTATTTTTATTTCTCTCCCACTGCATCCTCTGCAGATCAGAACTCTCCTATTTATAGGAGGAGTTCTCCTCAACAGGCTGCTAATTTCGGTGCAGCATTCTGCTGCTGGAAACATGGGATGGGTGCCTAATAAAAACAAAGCACCGAACGGTGCCTAACAAAACAATGCACCTTACGGTGCATGTGCAAATCATGCCACTTGGGTGGCTTTCAACAATCACCCCCTCCACTCAAGTGTGCCATACCAGGCTGTTTGCAAATTGATTCATTCTTCAAATGAATGCACCTCTTTCTTTGACATGAGAGACTTCTGCTATCGAATACGCTCCAATGCACCCGACGGTGCTCAGTAGTGTACAATACTGATCAAGTCCAAACAGTGTTGGAACTTGATTCCTGTGACGACTTTCGTCAACATATCTGCTGGATTATCTTCAGTGCCAATCTTCTGAAGTTTGATGTCATTTTCTTCTAATATTTCACGTACAAAGTGAAATCGGACATCTATATGTTTTGTTCGAGAGTGATGAACCTGATTCTTGGCCAAATGGATTGCACTTTGACTGTCACAGTAAACGGTAACCTCTTGCTGCTCAAAGCCCAAATCTGTTACCAATCCCTGTAACCAAATAGCTTCTTTCACGGCTTCTGTTACAGCCATGTATTCAGCCTCGGTTGATGATAGTGCAATTGTTGACTGCAAAGTTGATTGCCAACTAACTGGTCCTCCAGCCATAGTGAACACATAACCAGTTGTCGATCAGCGTTTGTTAAGATCACCTGCATAGTCTGAGTCAACATATCCAGTTACTAGACTATCTTCACTCTTCTCAAACCTCAAACCAACATCTACGGTCCCAGCAATATACCATAAAATCCACTTAGTCGCATGCCAATGAACCTTTCCAGGATTATGCATATAGCGACTAACTAAGCTAACGGCCTGGGAGATATCAGGTTGTGTACACACCATGGCATATATTAAACTTCCAACAACACTTGCATATGGGACATTCCTCATGTAGTCCCGCTCTTCATTAGTTTTAGGAGACTGCAATGCACTGAGCTTGAAATATGAGGCCATAGGAGTACTCATCGACTTCGTCTTTGAGTCGATGTTGAAGCGTTGCAGTATTCTCTTCAGATACTGCTTCTGAGTAAGGTGAACTGTACCTTTCACCCTGTCTCTGCTGATCTCCATCCCCAGTATTTTTCGTGCTTCTCCCAGATCTTTCATTTCAAACTCATTACTTAACTGAGTTTTTAAACGATCTATCTCCCCCTTACTTTTACATGCAATTAACATATCATCTACATATAAAAGCAAATAAATGAAAGATCCATCTGTAAGTTTTCTGACATATACACAATGATCGTATTGGCAACGAGTGTATTTCAGATCCATCATAAAGCGGTCAAACCGCTTATACCATTGCCGAGGTGACTGCTTCAAGCCATAGAGAGACTTCTTCAGACTGCATACCCAATTTTCTTTGCCAACTTCTTTGAATCCTTCTGGTTGAGACAGATAAATCTCCTCTTCCAGATCACCATGTAAGAAAGCTGTCTTCACATCAAGCTGTGCTAACTCAAGATCATATTGTGCAACCAAAGCTAGCAAAATCCGAATGGATGAATGCTTCACAACAGGAGAGAATACTTCACTGTAGTCAATTCCCTCTGTCTGAGCGTAGCCCTTGGCTACCAACCTAGCTTTGTATCGCACTCCATTTTTAGCAGCTTGATCATCTTTCTGATTAAAGATCCACTTACAGCCAATTACCTTCTTTCCTTTTGGAAGCGACACAAGCTCCCAAGTCTGGTTCTGGTAAAGAGAATGAATCTCTTCATTCATCGCCTTTGTCCATTCAACTTGTTCACTGGACTGTACGGCTTCTCTGTAAGTGGTTGGGATCTCACCCCCTTCAGCTGGTAATGCATATGTCACATAGTCTGCATAACGTGTTGGTACACGTTTCTCTCGTCTCAGTCTGTTGGTTGCTATTGATTCGGGTTGACATGGAGGTACTGTGACTGGATTATTAGTCTCATCTTGTCCATGCTTTTCCAACTTCTTTGAAGTAATAAACTCCACATTCTGCGAATCATCTGATGTTTCGCCATCACTGCTGCCTTCACTGGAATCTTTATGCTTATGTGACTTAAGCATCTCAGATTCGTTGAATGTAACATCTCTACTGATTATTACCTTTTTGGACTCTATGCACCAGAGTCTACACCCTTTTACACCGGTACTAAAGTCCAAGAATTTTGTTTTCTTGGTTCTAGGATCAAGCTTACTTTTTTTAGCATGATAGTAAGCAGGACATCCGAAAACGTGTAAAGAGTCATAATCAGTAGCATGTGTACCTCTCCACATTTCAGTGGGTGTCTTTCCATTATTGGCAGTTGCGGGTAGTCGGTTGATGAGGTGGCAGGCATATGTCACAGCTTCAGCCCAAAATTTCTTACTGAGTCTAGCATTCAGCAACATATATCGCACTTTCTCTAATAAAGTACGATTCATTCGTTCTGCCACACCGTTCTGCTACGGTGTACCTCTCACAGTGAAGTGTCTGACAATTCCCTCTCTCCGGCATACTTCCATGAATGGGTCTGAAGTGTACCACCTCCATTATTAGATCTGAGCCGCTTGATCTTCCTGCCGGTCTGAGTCTCAACCATTTTCTTCCAATCAAGGAAGATTTTCAGCACTTCATCTTTATTCTTCATCGTATACACCCACACACGACGAGAATAATCATCAACAAAAGTTACAAACCAATGTTTACCTCCCAAAGATGCATTTTGGGTAGGTCCCTAAATATCGGAGTGCACATAATTCCCTATGTATTGTGTACTGCGGTTCCAAACTTGATCCGCCTCTGCTTCCCCAATACACAGTGCTCACAGAAAGATAGTTTACCAGTCTTGGCACCTTTGAGTAAGCCTTGCTTCACCAGTGTTTGCAAAGCTTTTTCTCCTGCGTGTCCCATATGCATATGCCAAAGACTGGTGGTGTCGGCATCAGTCTCATCTAGCTTCTCACAGCCTGTGGAAACTCTTCCATCAATAGTACTTCCCTGCAAGAAGTACAAGTTTCCTCGCCTTAAACCCTTCATTGCCACCTGAACTCCCATTAGTACTTTGAGAGTTCCGTCTTCAATGGCGATTCTGAATCCCTTTGAATCCAGAGATCCCAGTAAGATGAGATTCTTCCGCAAGTCTGGAACATACCGAACTTCTGTTAGAGTCTTGACGCTGCCATCGTGCAGCTTTAACCGAATGCTACCTATTCCCTGTGTCTTACAAGCACTGTCATTGCCCATAAGTACTGCTCCACCCTCGATCTTTGTGAAGTCAGTAAACCAGTCCCGATTGGGACACATATGATAGGTACATCCGGAATCCATAATCCATTCATCGGAATGACAAATGGATGATGAACTTATCAAGGAAAAATCCGAATCATCATCTATGTCCACGACATTGGCTGTAGAGGGTTAATTCTGCTGTTGTCCCTTCCGGTTTGGACAATCCTTCCTCCAGTGTCCTTTGTTGTGACAAAAGGAACACTCGTCTCTAGCGAGTTTTCTGCCGACTGATGAACCACGTGATGTGGCCCGGGTTTTCGATTGAAAAACGTTCTTCTTTCTGGGATACCTTGACTGTGGTCTCCCTCTTGCTGTTAAAGGTTCACTTGATGTATCTTGCTGTACCTGCTTATCATTTTTTCGGTACTCATTGCTAATTAAAGAACTAGATACATCGTCAAAACTAATACTTTCCTTCCCATACAGTAGAGTAGTAATTAAATGCTCATATGTATCGGGCAAGGAATTTAACAAAAGTAAAGCTTTATCTTCATCTTCGATTTCAACATCTAAGTTTAACAAATCAACAAGAATTTGGTTGTAACTATTCAGATGTTCAGACATTGAACTACCTTCACGAAATTGGAATCTGAAGAGCTTCTTCTTCAAGTGCAAACGGCTCTCAATGCTCTTCTTCATGAACTTATCCTCCAATTTCTGCCAAAGTACCTTAGCATTTGTCTCTCTCATGACAAAATACTTTTGTTCTTTGGTAAGGCATAATCGGATTGTACTACAAGCTTGAGTATTAAGCTTCTTCCAACCCTGATCAGTCATATCATCTGGCTTTCCTCCCAATGCAATATCCAACTCTTGTTGGATCAACACGTCCATGACTTCACACTGCCACATGCTGAAGTTGTTTGTTCCATCAAACTTTTCAACTTCAAACTTGGCATTTGACACAGTGGACCGACGTCCTGAGCTACTGGCATGTTCAGAGCTCCCGTCTCTTCCAGATCCTTCCATTTGAATTTAGAAAATTTAGACTCAAAATTTCAAAATTCTAACCGTACAGATGAGTCCGGAACGATCCAAATAGTAGGAAAGCACTATTTGATTGCTGAAATCAGACCCCGAATGGCTTAGATCAAGCCGAAAATGGATCTAAAAAATGGACGGATCTGATCTGTCTGGCGCGTGGGATACACGCGATGCACAGTGCGAGTGGGCGGCGAGTGGCGCGTGGATTACAAGCACTACAGTACTGTGTGCGCGTGAGGGAGAGTGAGGCGCGTGGAGTACACGTGCCGAACCTCTGTAGGGCGTGTGGGGGCGCATGAGGCGCATGTCCGTCACGCGTCTTCAACCTCTGGAGCGCATGGGGCGCGTGGGCGCATGTGGCTCAGTCGTCTTCTTCCTCCGATGCGCGTGGGGGCGGGTGAATGACAGCAGATGCACGCGCTGACCTTTTAGGGGCACGTGTGGGCTCTTCCGACCTCCGTTTTCGATTCCGTTTGAGGCAACGGATTCGTGTCGACGCGAGGAACACCCTAGAGTTGTCAAAAATTGATTTTGAGCAATTTGAAATTTCAGACAGCTCGAACCAGAGCTCTGATACCAATTGTTGTGCCTCTAACCTGTCCGAAAATCACACAAGACAATATTTAAGTGGTTCAGCAAATTGCCTACGTCCACTGGAGCCTCTTTTATAGAATTTGTACGACATTTACAAAACACTCTAAAAATTTCTATCTCTCTCACGTCCCTCTTTCTCTCTATTTTTATTTCTCTCCCACTGCATCCTCTGCAGATTAGAACTCTCCTATTTATAGGAGGAGTTCTCCTCAACAGGCTGCTAATTTCGGTGCAGCATTCTGCTGCTGGAAACATGGAATGGGTGCCTAATAAAAACAAAGCACCGAACGGTGCCTAACAAAACAATGCACCTTACGGTGCATGTGCAAATCATGCCACTTGGGTGGCTTTCAACATGTTTTGCATGTTGGTCTTCCTTTTTTCTCTGTAGTAAGCTTCGTCATGATACAGGATACACAAAAGTTCACCAACACGTACAGGATACACAATACTGAATTGATGCAAAGGTTGATCAAAGATCAATGCCACCAGTTTGCTTTATACGTAATAAGTTGCAACGAAAAAGAAAAAGAAAAACTCACTATAGAAGAAAAATGGATAAGTTGTACGTGATACACTCATAACACTTTTTTTTCCAAGAATATTCCAGCACAACTTTGAAACCATAATCACAAACTCCGGGAACAGCAGGCCACCATTCAAATGTTGAATCTTGTTCCATGCTTTTAATCAAAAAGATTATCCCCAGCAGATGGAAGTGAAAGATGCAAAAGAACCATGCCCGAACGAATGCTTCAGATCACTAACCAGTGCAAAACATGTAGCAATTGCAATCGCTGGAAAATCCGTCTGCGGCAACTGTACTCAGAGGTTGATAGTTTCCGGGGCCTTCTTTTTAATTTCTGTAGAGATTTGATCTCTGACCTGTCCTTTCCACTGGAGTTGCTCTGTACAGTGTGTGTTCTTCTCCATGATGGTTAGGACCGCAAAAAAAAAAAAAAAAAAAGCAAGCCCTGTTGAAGAAAAATGCACCTGCGAGACTTCTGAGAACCTATACAGTTACAAATTCCTCACAGCCAGCAAAAACAGAAAAAGAAAAAGAAAAAGGAGGCCATGAACTACCATTAACTCTTTTACCTCCAAGAAAACCCTACAAGCATCCCACAAAATACCAAAATGGCCTTACATCACCCGGTGGCTAACATGCAATTTTAATCAGAGCTCCTAAACTGGGCTGGTCTTTTCAAATGGGGCAACCATGCAGTTGTTGACATTCGATTTCATAATATTCCATTCAAAACCCTCTGATAATAATCATACTGCCTAGTCCGCCATGCATCTAAGCTGCTGCTTATCAGGGAAAGTACCACTGACACACATTGCTGCAAAAAACAACAGACACCCCTATTATAACCATAGCAAAGAAATGCTCTACGGTAGAGAAATTATGTGGTTGAAATCAAACCTCTTCTGTTACACTTAGATGGAATCGTTTCCTTAGGTTCTGTATTGTTCGTGAACCACCTTTAAAGCAAGGGAAGCCAGAGTCTTGATCCAAACATAAAAGATAGCACCTCTCGTCAACCAGGAATCATCAAAGCAGGCACTAAGAATTATTCATCTACTCCCACTATCTGGTCACATGAATAACCACACCATAATCACCCCACGCATCCACATACATGCACGCACAGATTGGTACATGAAGTGTAATCTCAAGTGTTAAAAATATCAGTAATAAGCTTTCCGATTTGAGGTTGCCTTCAATATTAATAATATTTAAATCGTCAAGTAGCATAATATGAGGATGCCATTACTCTGAAACCAATGTCACAAGTTGAGGCACACGGAAGTTGGAACACAGCACGACTTGTAAGTTGTACAAGACCATATAATGCATGCACAAATGGTACCCAAGTCTCAAGGCATTTTAGGACTGCCTCAACATCAACCCTCAGCTAGAGGAACTCTTGCAAGCGAGGTGTGGTCGGTGGCGGACCTATTAAGGCCCATGGCCCCCCTAAAGTTAGAAAAAAAAATATATTAATATTTTATAATTTAATAAGATAATATTAATTTTATCTTGTATTGGCCCCCTCTCTAAAAAATTAATTTGGCCCTCTTTACAAAATTATTTAGATCTTATAGATTATTTATTTATATTCTTTTGTTAATTCAATGACATATTATCCTTAACACATGATATATTTTTTTAATAAATAGTTGTATTAAAAATATTTGAATTTTATTTTAGATCTTACTATCTTATAGTTTTATACCAAAAAAAAAAAAATGGTGGAGAAATAGAATAAAAAACATCTTTTTATACTTTTAGCTTCACTTGGCCCCACCTAAAACAAATTTCTGGTTTCGCCATTGGGTGTGGTGAGGCAGATATCCATTGTCCATATCTATTCAACATAAGATGCTTGTAAAAAAATTTCACAGAATTGATCAAATTATTTATTCATTTTAATGTGAATGAAATGGTAAGGTATAAGGTGATGAGTTTATAAGATGCGTCCATGTCTACAAAATTATTCTTTCAAATAAAATGCATTCACATGAAGAAATTGTTAGGACCTTCATAGTTTCAATAAGCCCCTCGACACTTTTTTCATCAGTTTTCATCTGCAGTATAACATTCTTAAGACATTGGTTGTCATGTAAAGATGATGTATTCTTTCCATTATAGGCAGGGATGATGCTAGGATTATAAGTTTGGAGGGGCCAAATATTTTCAGACTAGAACAAATAAATAATTCAATTGAAATTTTTTAGGAATACATCAACAAAATGATACAATAAATAAATACAGTAAAAATATAAGACAAAATGTAAATTTCAAATTTTCGTTCTTCCAAAAATTTTACCTATAAGCTTTTCACATGTTGCAATTAAAAGAAAGAGACTATATGAACAAAATTGTAAACATGTGAGAAGGAAGACATGCAACTAAAGCACCCAACTTCCAAGTGAAAAATAAGCCTTCCGCGGCCCCTCCACACCCCCCCAACCCCAATCCCACGTGGGGCCCTTGGCTTCTCCCTGATTATAGGCAACTTAAATGAAATTCATTGTAGAAGGGTAGAAGGTATTAGTATAAACTTCTGCTTGCGTGGACATAGATTCCAACCCCAAAACCCTTCACTCCGACAATTATAGACTAATAAGGAAAGCACCTCATTCAGTATGTATGTATAAAGACGCTGAAGAGCATTACCATTTTCCAGAAAATGGAGCTCGTCAGGAATAGTTATTGACTCACTACATATGTAAATGGTCTCAACCATCTTTGTTTTCCTGGAGACCCTTAGGTCATACGTGGATAATGGCATGGTAAAAATAGGAGCCAGGTCAAGAAGAATTCTTTAACTTATTGTCCATAAAATTACCCGACCCTGTAACATCCGATCCCAAAAGTATGATTTTTTTTTTTTTTTTTTTATTATTAGATATGTTTTGAGGTAGTAATTTGGTTTTGAATAGGATTCATCTTATGATAACTATAAGCCACTTTTCTTCTCTATTTGATTTCCTTATCAGAAAACTATTTTTCAAACACTTCAAAACTCTTATCCTATCGGTTTTTCTTTCCTTGTGGGAGTAATTCTCCAAAATTTAGTTGAATTCAAACTCCCAACTCCAGACTTTATCCAATTTCTCCTCAAGACTCACGACATCTCCCTCTTCCTCATCTATAAATCCCACATAATCCTTGGTATTAAACACAAAAACATCTGGAGAAAATATTACACATACCAGCCCAATGTATCAACCCCTACAATCCAGAAAAACCACTCTCATAGCCAACTGAGACACTTAACTCACCGGAAATAGCCATAGAAATTGCCGACCAGCCCAACCCCGTTGAACCCACTCCCTTCCTGCAAGCCCATTGCCGTTTGGCACCCTCCCATCCCTCTATTATGTAGGCTTGACAGATTCTCGGTTAATCTCTCTCTCTCTTGTCGCACCACCTTTCCGAGGAGTCTAGTGGTGTCGCCGACCACTACCAGCCACCCCAGATTCACCGTCAATCTCAACCAGATCCACATCCCAGTGGGTCTCCTTCCTCTCTCTGTGAGTTCCTAGTTATCTTGCATCGCACTACTGTTTTCCCTTCATTACTCTCTGACCGTGTATTCTCCTGAAGGGTAGCCACCCTTTAATTCATAATGGGCCTTGGGCCTTAACCTCATTCGGTCTAGAGTTTCTGTTTCCTAAGTGAGTTGATTTCTCACATGGGCCTTGGCCTTCCTATCTTTTTAAAGGGCTGATTTTTTTTATAAAATATTATATTGTTCTAAACTGGGCTGGTTGTATTTATAGAAACTGTTCTAGTAACTTTAAATGGGTTTTCTGTCTTTGGGGCTAGGCTGAAATTTAAATCAGACCAAAGTTTTCCTTAAATAAATATATTAGTCATAGACTCATTTTTTTTATAGAAAATATTTAAGGGCTTTTAAGCATATTTTAAAGTATTCTTTTATATTGTTTCAGCCTATTATTTTAGTTAATATTCCAATTGACCTTTTACTAATTTTTATAAAATTATTAAGATATATGTTTCCACATAATATTAAGTATTACGACATGAGTTTTAAATATTATAATGAAATCTTTGTGTAATTGCATATTTATTAAATTATCTATTTGGTATTATTTTAAGTATTTAGAATCCTACGACATGTTTTTCTAGAAAAGTTAGTGACGATTAGTGCCTCGTATAGGTTACGAGTTACGATGTGAGATTGTGGAAGCAACGCTATGAGCTAAGTCAAGGTTAGATTCCCTTCATGATCTTTGATGAATTATGACATTATGCTTGTATGAATGAATTGTTATTTAACGGAGTAAATAATTCTAAATCACATGGAAGCCATGAAATGTTCATATAATAAATTAAGTCAAGTATGCCATGTAATAAAATAGCCAGTTTATATATGCCATGTCATACCTAGATCATGTATGCCATGTTCATGTAGTGATTAAATCTTATATGCTATGTAATATCAGGAAGTATTTAGATCAAGTATGTTAGGTAAAGTTCATATAGAACTCAAATCATGTATGCTATGGAATGTTTATATTTAGATCATATTATGCCACGTATAAAGATATGCCATGTTGTGCTATGCCATGTACAAAGATATGCCATGTTATGCTATGTCATTTGCAAGTATATGCCATGCTAGAAAAGTTCATGATATTAAATAAGTTCTCAAGCATTAAGAAAGTTAAGATGTTTAAGGGTGACATGGATTTAAGCGTATTCACCATAAGTTATGATAAGACGGTGCCACGGGAACTAAGCACGGTACACCATATGTTAAGTGAAACATGGACCTAATCATGTTTCATTTCAAGCACTTTAACAAAATCTAAAATAGACCTGCACACATCTAAACCCCTCTCTCCCCCACCTCCATCCCTCTGTAACCCAATATAAACCCACTCGCGCCCTTTCTCTCCCAGCAATCCCACACCACGAAGCTGGAGGCAGCAACTCGAACACAATACTCCGTAAGTCTCTCTCACTCTCTATCTCTCGATTCTCTCCCTCCCTCCCTCCATTTCTCTTCTCTAAATCTCCTTTTCTTCCATTATTTTTTTTCCATTTTCTCTAAAGATTGTGGTCCATTAGGACCAAATATTTGCACATATAACTTTGCTGGCACCTCAAAACAGTGTTTAAAAGATCAATCCTCTCCAAGTTTCCAGTATTCATCATTTGCTTCCTTGAAGATCTCTTCGATGGTAACACCATTGTCACCTTTATCGAAGTCATCAACATAATTATACTGTTGGGAATAGAGTTCATCTAGCTTTTCTCAATCCCTCAACTTATCTTCAAGTATAATGAACCAGTATCCAAAATCATCATGGCCGAAATGACCCTCTCTTGCACAATTCTCTGTTGGTGACTACCTGTCGAAATCACCAACCAGTGCACAATTGCGAGTACCTGTATTCGGATATAAGAAAGGGCATTGTTAGTTCAAGAACTGAACTAAAAGAAGAGAAAAGTTGACTGGAGAGTTAGTTAAAAATCTTGAACATCATATTATTTAACCAATTAGGAAAGTTATTTAGCCCAGTAATTCAGATGTTTGGGAAATACAAAAGAAAAGGAGATTTAGAGAGGGGGGGAGGGAGAGAGGGAGAGAGGGAGGGAGAGACTTATGGAGAGAGAGCGCATTATGGTGTTCGGGTTGCTACCTCTAGCTTCGTGGTGTGGGATTGCTGGGAGATAAAGGGCGTGAGTTGGTTTACATCGGGTTAGGATGGGGAGGGGGAGAGAGGGGTTTGGATGTGTGCACGTCTATTTTAAATTTTGTTAAAATTCCTACGTGGCATGTTATTATTAGTCGGTATAAAAATGCTTCTCAAAAACGTCCAACATCTAGTTTTTCTCTTGACATACCTCTTTCTCTTAAAGGAATCTAATTAGCCTTTTTTTTTTTCCTTTCATATTTGCTTTTTAATTCTCTTTGGAAAAGTTTTACAGAAAATATATATGTACATATATGTTATATTAAATTTCGCAAAACGAGTGTAAAAATGTTGAATATAAATATTATAAAATAAAAAAAATATTTGAATATGATTTTTATTTTAAAATTTATAAAAAAAAAATTTATTTTTTAAAAAGTTGTAATGATTAGATAAAAAATTTGAATAATATTTTGTATTTAAATAATGTTTGAAAATAAAATATATAAAAATACTTGAGAAACTTTTATTAATTTTAGGGCAACTGATAGGGCTGGGCAACCGGGTTTCGGACCGGGTATCCGGGTATACCCGGACCGGAACCCGGGTTCAAAATCCGGACCAGGTTCCGGCCCAGTTATACCCGGGTTATGACCCGGTCCGAAACCCGGATTAATCTGGGTTTTTACAACCCGAAAATCCGGGTTCCGGATTAAACCCGGATTTTTTTTTTTTTTTTTTTGTACTGAAGCCTTTCTGTTATTAATTTTTTTATGTTGAAAATATGATATCAAAAATCCAATATTTATTGCAATTTTTTCTAGAAATATTGTTGAAATGCAATTTTTTTGTTACGAAAGGATATTCCTTTACCAGTGGAGCAGTCAACACCAGTGTACCCTTTATCGCATTCACAAAGCCCATTAGAGAGACATTTGCCATAACCATTACAATTGCTGGGGCAAGAGCCTGCAAAAAGTTATACCCAGCAGAAACCGAGAACAGAATTCAGCACCACGAACAAGGAAGAGTTTATATGTAATCATCTCTCTTTTTATGATCACAAAGAATTGCTAGCCATCTAAATAATACAAAGATAACTCGGAAGATCTTTGCCAAGGAAGAAAACAGGGGAGGGGAGAATGCACCCAGTTAGAGCAACCATCCCTTTTCCAATACAAGTTTTGCAGCCTGCCCTTCTGAAACTCAAGCACCTGCACCACAAAATTTAATGGGTTTATATTTTTTCCAAGTATGTGAAGCAAAAATCAGATCTAAAAGAGTGAATGAAAGTTGGATCTCCTTACAAGAGTAAAGCTGGTTACGGTGTATGAACTATTCGCAACAAATGTAGGAACAGACCTTGCAGCATATTTCCGACCCGCAAATGCAACCATATACCCATAAGAGTCCTGTTAAAGGCAGAAGAAACATTACAAGTGACATAAATATATTACATATACAAGTGAACTTATTGAGGATAAGGAATAAAATTGATTAACCAACTAATAGTAACAATACCATATTAGTCAATCAAGGGGAAGAGTGAAAATCATCTGATCCATTTTTCCAAGTAACCTCAAGAGGTACTTCCTTAATAAAAAGGAAAAAAACAACTCAAGAAAGTGTAAAACTTTTGTTTGGACAACACAAATTCAATTCAACAAATTCACTACATACTTTTAACTTCGAAATAGAGCAAATAATCAATACCACTTCAGTACTCCATTTTCTCATCATTAACTGGCAAAGCTACGAAGAGCAGCTTTAGTAGGGAATCAACCCAAGAAACTAATGGCAGATAAGCATATGAAAGCAACTATCCATCCCAACCAAAAAAAAAATCCAAAAAATAGCAAGTATTTGGGAGTTAGCACTTGAAACAGGCAAAAAAAAAAAAGTCTCAAACAACGCCAGAGTTCAAATTATTCTGATCCACAAAGTAGTGAAAGAATTTGACGCTTGTTATGAAATCAGATCCAAGAAAAATTCTAAAACTCAAACCCAATATGGCTAAGGAAGCGTCTGAACTCTACATACTGGAAAATAAGAGGGACTCACTATAAAAACTTGACTGGCACCGTAAGTTCCTAGTAAAGGATGAAAACAGAGAACTTCAAATTACATTTTTTTATGAGTAGCAAAAAAAATAACATTTTCCTCGAAGAGAGAGGAGGGCTTGATATTTCTCAATGAAGCATTGTGAGATTTGAAATGCAACATAATTCTCTGGCACAAAATCAAGGCTGAGTTACATAACCCAACACAACCCTAGTAATATTTACATATCAAACCCATTATAAGACCCTGTTTCTAGCACAAAATTAAGGGCGTGGAATAAGATCGGAATCCTAAAGTCTAAACACAACCCTAGTAATATTTACATATCAAACCCATTATAAACCCTAATGCTATCGGCAGTCTAAGCTAAACAAACACATTACAGAATCATCTACTTACATATATCGGCACGAGGAGGACGTCGAGGCACGAGGATGAAGACGGCGGCTAGAGTTTCCTTAGCCATATCAGAAACCCTAAACAAATCACACCCAAATCAGAAACCGAGGACGGGATGAAGGCGAGGACGGGATGACGGCGAGGACGGGATGAGTGGATGACGGCGAGTCGGCGACGACGGGATGAGGCTAGGGTTTCGGGAAAATTCGGAGAGAGAGGGAGAGAGAGAGAGTCAGATTGGGGGGGGGGGAATGGGATGCTGAAGGGTATATAGGCACTGGGTTTGGGTTTTAAAAAAACCCGGGTACCGGGTGCACCCGGGTTTTAGAAAACGGGTACCGGCCCGGGTGTTTTCCGGGCCGGTGCCCGTAACCGGAACCCGGTTATCCGGGTTCCGGACCGGGCCGGAAAAAATCCGGCCCGGTTGCCCAGCCCTAGCAACTGATAGGAATAGGGAGTGAACTCAATGACATCAAGTGTCAAAGTGTAAAGATATCCAATGTCCCGACCTAAATGAAGTGGATAAGACTAAGCTCAAAGGCATTATCAATAACCAAAGTCATAGATATACCCAAATGGAAACCTTAATTTAAAGCTTAAACCAAACAAAACAACACAAAACAAGTGTAGAATTAGGAAGAGCCAATATTCAAGTTGCACAACACATACGTACCAAACAAAATCAGACCGTTCCAATTATTTGATATTTTATCAGATATTTTAATTTAAGATATTTGAAGCTTTGATTACTATGTAAATAATTTAAACAAGTAATGATACATCTACAATATTTTTACACGTGATATTCTCAATGTATCATAATATGTCATATTATAAAATTATTTGTATATATGTTACGAGCATTGACATTGGCTTAACCATATGCTAATGTTAGCTACAACTTAGTTAATAGGACCTAAAATCTCTATGTATTGGATTAGGCATTATCATCTTATTTTGATTATGCATTATAAGTAATGTTATACACAGTTATAAAATATTGCGTACTTATTTTGAAAAAGAGAAATTTATTATTAAAAAAATTATTTTTTTCATAAAAATCCTATATTTACTCAAAAAAAAAAAAAAAAAAAAAAAAAGAGTGCACTAGCTGGCTATAATTATAAAAGGAGCTACCACTGAAACCGATAAACAACCGAACGGTTCTAACCGATCGATAAGTGTAAATGCAATATTTTTTATTTTTCTCCCTTTTATTTTAATCATTTTTATATATATTTAAATATTTTTTAAAAAGCAAAAATATAAATATACTAATAATAACTTTCTTAATTATTAAATAAAAAATAAAAATATCACTCGATTAATTCAAATATCATTTTTTAACTATAAATATCATTTTCCAAAACAGTTATACGATGATCACGTGGGGGTAACCAACAAGAATTTCAGAGACAACTCCTCCGTCCCTTACTTCTGTGGCTCTTAAACCAGCAATCAATCGTCAACAATCGAACTCCATCGAACGAAACCGACACCGACAAGTAGCGATCCTACACGCACGCACGCTTATGACCCACATGCACCAACATCCTCTCCTCGTGGCGCACTTTCATTGGCTGAGACGCTTGATTTCGTCCCGACCAAAAACCCGCCCTTTTTTTTTCTAATCTCATAAAACCCAACACGTGGAGACACAATTTCTGACCTCGAAGAGTTCTTGAATCTTAATCCTCAGCATCCACGTGTCAGATCGCGCCACCCCTGCAAGCCACGCATAAAAATCCTCAAAGGTCTGAGGTCGCCACGTGACATGTCGTGGTGGAGTAGGTCACAGCAGCTCTATATCCATACAAGTCTCTTCCTATATAAAGGGTTGGCTCAACCTTTAACATGAAAGATAAGCTGGAAACAAAAATGGAACGGGTAGGAGGAGCATCTTCTGTGAGGATTGATAGGAAATCCTCCATAGATTCCGAACCCAGAACTTTGAGCATCGATCAAATCCACTATGCCAGGGTAACAACATATATATATATATATATATATTGCTTCTCTTTTTCATATATATATATATATGATTTTGCAGTGTTTTTAGAGAGAGAGAGATTTATGGCATAGGTTTGTGATAGTTTTTGTTTTCTGTTTGTAGGAGGCAGCGCTGTATGTGATGAAAACTATGTCCATTGAAGAAGCAATGAGTAATTTCACGCAGGTAAAGCAAAGCCTAGCATTGGAAAGAGAGAACTCTTGATCAGTCATAAATTTTACAGAGTTTTATATGAATGATCACGATCACTAATTATATATTTTTGATTTCTTGATTTCAATGATATCTGCCATATGCAAGAGGCCCAAATCCTTTACCATGCATGCATGCATGCGGCTTAAAGTTAGAGATCATGGATAACCCTCATGATGATCCTTTGGTAGTTTGATGCATACATGCATAGGTATGCAACAAACAATTAATTAAGAATCTGCATGCTTGACGTATGATATATATAATTTTCTTGCTAGCACTTGGATTATTTACGTACACAACAGACATATGCATACTACCTTCTTCTTCTTCTTCTTCTTCTTCTTCTTTTCCATTAAATAGAGATTTTTGATCTGTAAAACATGAATTGTCTTGTGTTGCAATCCAAAGAAATTGCTTGTAATTTTACTGTAGTCCTTGTCCAGAATCTCTGGCCTGTCTTAGATCTTTGTATGTTGTTTCTGCAACTGATTGATCTAATTAATTTAACAAATTCCAAATGGCAATTTGCAGGGATTAGAACCAGTTGTTAGTGCTGGAAGGTGTAATAAAAATAATGCAATATTGATAGATACAGGTGAAGAGCTGGAGCATGCAGCTGGAGATCATCACCATCCACCTGGACGCAGGGATATTGCATCTGCACCTTTCTAGTTTTTATTTTTATTTTTATTATTATATCACATACTATGCCAATTTTTTGTCGTCTTCTTCTTAATTTTGATCTTTTGTCATGTAAAGAGGTTCGTCATGTACAGGATGGAATTTTGCCTAATTTCCATGATCATCCTATTTGATTGTTTCTCATGATCATATTTTCAAGATTTTTTTAAGTTAGAAAGAACTCCCATGATTATTAATTGTGACGTACGAATATTGTTCAAATAACACTACTTATATAAATGACGTCATTAATGGATCTGATGATCATATATATATATATATATGCATGTTGCCATTAATAAATAAAAGATATATTAAGATTATTGAGTGTTTAAGAATTGATTAGTAAACCTCTCAATTTTAATTTTTTGATATGACAATGTCCAAAACTATACTCGATCTTTCAAATATATATTGCCAATTACACGTATCATATTTTAATATTTGAAGTGATTTTTATCATATAAAGTCATTAAAATATATTATCAGTACTGTAGATTCAAAGATCTTATACGATGAAGAGTTGCTCTAGATTATCTGATTAGATCATTCACATCCGGCTAGTCAATGTTTAGATTTTCTTTGTTTCGAGTCTTTGACCGTCCAAAAGTGGGAAATTTATGGTATTCTTTACCTTCTGGGCAAACCAAAATCTAAATTCGGCTCAAGTAACCTGAATTCCAAGACCAAATGAGCAAAGAACAAAAGTCTCTACTTAACGAGCCTTCACTGCCCGCCCGGCCCCTGTCTTTAATCTTAAGTAAAATGAAGTCAAATCAATTAAGTGAACAGCCCAACCGAGTAAGAAGATACAGAAAACACACTGCATACAGATTACAGACTACAGAGGAGGAGCTTTTTTCTTGGGTTTTAGTGGGCATCCTTACTAAATAGACATCCTTGTACAAAAGCCATCCAAATGGCCACCCGTGCAACAGAGCACCTGGGCTGATTATGGCAACGGACAAAAGATGTTCTCACAAAAATTTTTCTAACATTGCCCTCGTGGACTTAGAGCAGTTATTAGAAACACTGAAAGAAAATTCTATTAGCAATAGAATCACAAAGTACATACGAGCTCGCAAGCAGGGCATTAATGGGATGATAAAATCCATCCGATATCAATGTCACCAAAATTCGGGACTTTAAACAGAATGAATCCACCGTATATCAATCACAAATAATAAACACACACTATCTTACAAGTATTTTTGTCATATAATTTCATGCGTGTAAGTATAGAAGAAAAAAGGTATTAATTAGTGGCTGATCCTTTTTTTCTACCCCTCAGCTATCCAGTGGTGACTCTAGATCCTTCATGTAAATACGATCCTCCTGATGAACACTGGGTTCCTGAACATTGCCATCTACACTCGGTCCAGCAGTGTTGTCCCAGTCCCAAATGATGGTGTTTATCAACTCATGGAAAAAGAGATCATCTTGATCAGGATCAAATTCATCACGACTGAGATTCTGTCAAATCCATAAGGAAATTGTACATAAGTAGGATAGAACGTCAAGGACAACATGCAAGCAGAAGACAAAAGTACATGAAGAATAACATTACGAGTTTTTGTCTATACCATTAGCATGGAAAAAGTAGAGATTCACAAACAATTAAGATCATGCCATCCAATCAAAAACATCAACAATGATATGATATACTTTCACTTTCGATATACTTTCACTTTCAGTAAGTAGATTATTTATTTTCCAAAACCAACAAATTCTTGTATACTTCATGAAAATTTGTATACAGGAATGTGGTAATGCATATCTAGAATAAGTATTTGTCCACAATCTCTTCCCACTATTAATAACAGTGTTATGAAAATCAAGTGAGTTATAAACTGGTTTCAAATCATATGACATATATTATATATTTTGATAAGCAGTCTTAAAAGTTCAGGTTGCTGTTTCCAATATCATATAATTTTAAAATTACAACAAATCTATGATACGATCATTGATTAACAGCTTGTTTACAGGTTTGCACAGCTTTATCATTATTTTCAAAATTGCCTTAGAAAATGGGCTGAGAAAGGAAAGAAAAAGAATGAAATGTGGATTGCCAATATTAGAAATACTATATGTTGCACAATTTGGATCCGGTTATCTGTATTGTGGTTCAGTGGTGAGTTAATATGATAGAAATGAATGATACTTGGCAACTATCACATTAAAAAACATGAATGTATTAGATCAGACAAGTGAACAATGTCCAAAGCTCTCGGTAAGTGTGTAATGAACAGTGAACATTAGAAAAGATGTCATGCTTAAAATTCCGGCTGCAACTAGATTAAGGAGATATTGCTGCCACCCACCTCATTTGTTTCATCTCCACACGAAATCACAGTGTTGTCCTCAACGAGGTGGTGAGCAAGCACTGAATTCTCATCCTCATTATCAGCACGCACGGCTGGAAGTATAATTTTTTTTTATAAGTAAGAAGAATATTTTATTGATATAAAGATAGGCATAGCCCAAGTACTGCCGGAAGAATATCACCTGAAACTTGATACAACTTACTCGAGACATTATTACGGGGAACATCTGAAATGATCCCCTCAAACTGTGATGGCACAGTCTCAGATAGACTTGACTCAGATGTCGCGCCAACCAATGATGTGGTGCCAATAGCAGCAGAACTGATAGTGTCATTAGGCAGCATAAAACTTGTGGTAGACCTGCCAGCCAAGGTAACATCTTCTGCACAGTCAGCCTCCTCAACATCACTCCAATCACTCCAATCTTCTTCTTTAAATGGTGCTACATATCGGGCACCATTTTTTGGCCCCTTGCCCTTCTTCTGGAAAATCTTACAAAGCACATATGAGTTCTGCGAGACAAATGTCACAAGAATCAATTCAAAAACGGCCACCATAGCACCATCGATTGGTTTTACATATGCAGGAACAAAAATGGAAATCTAGTATAACTTATACATATCACTCCTCTATGCTCCATTTTTTGAAAGGGATAAAATTATTTCTCTGCCATTTTTGCTCGCTCTCCTTCAGAAGGGAAGGCATAAGTAGGAAATAACTAATTGTCTCTTGAGGAAAATACATTTCAAAATTACCCTTACAAAGATTTCCAGATTTTGAAGTATGCATATTCGTGGGGGCAATTCTGGAAACTCACATAAAGATATACATGCGGTGAGGAACAAGAAAAAAAATGAAGCATCTACAAAATGGAAAGACTGACAAATAATAGAGCCCCGAGGGAGTAAATGCATTTACAAAACTATCCTTGTTTCAACATGGCATAAAACTCAATAAACAAGAACCCTTTTACATGGAGATTATGGAAACACGCATATGTTAAACTACTAAAGAGGATGGAAACTTCATAAATAAAGGAGCCAACAAATACACACATTAAAATTTCTTTTTCTTTTTTCAAAATTAAAATTGAGTGCTCCTTCGGACCATTTTTGACAGAAAATAACCAAAGCCTGGAAATAGATGTGCCATTCCAAATAGGAATGAACTAGTTATAAATTAGCTCATACAAAAAACACATCAGATAACAAAGCCTTTTTTCCTAATCCAAGCAACAACGACAACAACGCTTTTGATCATACAAGCAAGAGTATCAAACCAAGAATGATAAATATCCAAGCATTACCTGAACATAATCTTCCATAGCCAGATTCTCATAGTTAAGACTGTACTCATACATAACCCAATCTGTTCGTTTCCTTTGTCTGTGAAAAATCATTGTTGTTCTTGAGCCCACCAACACTTCATTGTGAAAAACATTTGGACACTTTCCGGTGCTTTTCCAGTACCCAAATTCAGTTGAGCGATTCACTCTAGGCCCATTGGCATATTTTTTCTCAACTGGGCAAAAGAAGTACCATTGCAGATCACCACTACTCGAAATGGATTTTTCTGATGAAGGAAAATGCACACTTCAGTAAGGAACAACGAGAGAAAGCATAATACACTAATCAACCATGACAACAAAAACATGTACATAAGATTGCTCCCGTGTACCTTTAAGATCCCATGGGGCAAACTCGTAGATGTTAACCTCTGCAATTTCTCGAGGACGGAACCTTCTCTTCTTAACTTTCTTCTTTAGATAAAAAAGAACCAGCTCAACATCAGTAGGATCAAAATGATACCCCGGCTGCCGGCGCGGCATTCTCCCCATCAATTAATTCAAGGCAAAGTCCCAAGTGTCGTCTTTCACAGAAACAATTTCTTAACTTTCTTAGAATGCAATGAGAATGGAGCTATCCCCAAAAAGAAAACTGAAAATTGTCACGTCCAATCCCAAAACAAGATCTTCCGCGAATCCAATAGCCTCCCCAAATTCTTGGAACAAAACCGAAAAATTGACAAATGTTTTTCGTTGAGATCAAAAGACATTTGGCGCGCAGTGATTACCCTGCTATCAACATTATTAAGCACGCAATCCGAAAAAGCCCAAAACAGACACCACAGACTAAATTAGAAGATAAATAAACCAACGAATCAAATTTTGAAACCTTTCTTTCCAAGCAGATGACACCCGTGACAAAGTTAACATCAAAGGAAGATGAAACTATAGTAAATTGCCACAGAACAATCGAATTGAGTAAAAATATGACAGAACACGTTTTCACTAAATTGAAAATTTGAAGCAAACCCAAACAATATTAAAACTCGAGAGGCATATAAATCAAATAATCAATCGGCCCAACCTAACGCTCCTCAAAATGGGAAAAAAAGAAATACTCAAGAAAGCTACAGTATACGAAGATGAAAATGAACTAGCCGTGAAACACAAAATAGAAGAAAAGCCCAAGAATCGCTAGAAAAACGAAACAAGTCAAACAGAGAAACCCAAGAAACCTAGAGACAGCAATAAACATAAAAACAAAACCCCTAAAACTCAAGCGAAATCAAACGTACATCACATCATAAACATTCAGAAAGTCGGAGAAACGCGTAAAAACTCAGAGACCGTACCTGTAGTAAAAGGAAACCCAGAGAGAGAAATCAAACAACAGTGTAGATGACCAAAGATAGTTTTTTTGGGGGGTGGAGGGATGGAAGTTGATATCAGAGTTGGGAGAGACGCTGCTCGAATGTTTTTATCGGTCGGGAAACTTTGCTGCCAATCTACCTTTTTTTTTTTGTTTTTTGAATTTTGCTTTGAATTACTAATCCAGAGTTTTGATTGGTTCGTTTTAGTTAAATGAATGCGGCTCTTTATGTATTTATGACGTCATATATAATTCGAAGGATGACGAATGCCAATGCCACCGGTAAATCTTTCTTAGATCACGTTCACAGTACGTTTTCGGGAAGAGTAATGAATTTGTGGAATTTGTGCAGTGCGTGAGTGTGCTGTAATTGTTTTAAAAAATAGAAAAATTTATTATTAAAAATTAATTTTTTTATATAAATTTTATATTTATTTTTTTTAAATAATTACATAACACTTACACAATTATAATTATAACAATTATTTCTCTTTAAAAAATAATTGTTGATTTTATTCTTCTGATAATCAGTTATATTCAAGACAAATGTTAATCGCCAAGAGTTTTTTTTTTTTCGTTTTCTCCTGCTTTTTTCCTCTCATTGTCAGTGAGATTTTCCTTTTGGTTGATTGATCAAACGGGGTATGAACTCAAGTCTAATGAGCTTATTCATGAAATAAATTATGATAATATTATTTTAAAAAATAGAAAATAATATTATGCCACCATGTCTCAGAAGAAGATCATACTATTATATCATTCAAAAAATCTTAAGAAACAAATTTAAGGTGAATAATTCAAATTTATGAAATTATGAAGTGTTGTTAAAATTGAGATATTTTATATTCATAAGAACATCTGGTTTATTTTTTTTCCCTTTTAAAATGAGGGGCCCAACAAGAGAAGTTTCAAAGAGGTCACTCATCCTAATACAATTTTCGCCCAAGCATACTTAACTGTAGAGTTCTGATGAGATCCGATGTATTTGTACTGGTATGATTGCACCCACAAGAAACATATGGTGTTCTTCCAAGAAAGCCAAGTGAAATTAACAAACACGTTTAATATCTACCCTCACCTCGTATGATGGATTTCTCACATCATCTGTCGGATTGGGTGATAAATTTTGGGCATGTTTTGCATGTTGGTCTTCCTCTTTTCTCTGTAGTAAGCTTCGTCATTATGTATAGAAACATGTTGATGTTTTCATCTGAGCCGAATGCAGAGCCAATCGACCAACACAATACAGGATACACAAAAGTTCACCAACACGTACAGGATACACAATACTGAATTGATGCAAAGGTTGATCAAAGATCTCTACCACCAATTTGCTTTATACTTTATAAGTTGCAACGAAAAAGAAAAAAAAAAAAATCACTACAGAAGATAAACGGTAAGTTGTACATGATACAATCATAACACTCTTTTTCCCAAGAATATTCCAACACAACTTTGAAACCATAATCACAAACTCCGGGAACAGCAGGCCAACATTCAAATGTTGAATCTTGTTCCATGCTTTTAATCGGAAAGATTATATCCACAGCAGATGGAAGTGAAAGATGCAAAAGAACCATGCCCGAACGAATGCTTCAGATCACTAACCAGTGCAAAACATGTAGCAATTGCAGTCGCCGGAAAATCCGTCTGCGGCAACCGTACTCAGAGCTTGGTAGTTTCCGGGACCTTCTTTTTAATTTCTGTAGAGATTTGATCTCTGACCTGTCCTTTCCACTGGAGTAGCTCTGTACAGTATGTGTTCTTCCCCATGAAGGTTAGGACCGCTAAATTAAAAAATTTTTTAAAAAAAAGCAAGCCCTGTTGAAGAAAAATGCACCTGCGAGACTTCTGAGAAATATTCTGCCCATACAGTTACAAATTCCTCACAGCCAGCAAAAAAGAAAAAGAAAAAGGAGGCCATGAACTACCATTAACTCTTTTACCTCCAAGAGAACCCTACAGCCATCCCACAATAACCAAAATGGCCTTACAAAGTTACATCACACGGTGGCTGACATGCAATTTTAATCAGGGCTCCTAAACTGGGCTAGTCTTTTCAAATGGGGCAACCATGCAGGTGTTGACATTCGATTTCATAATATTCCATTCAAAACCCTCTGATAGTCCGCCATGCATCTAAGCTGCTGCTTATCAGGGAAAGCACCTCTGACACACATTGCTGCAAGAAAACAACAGACACCCCTATTATAACCATAGCAAAGAAATGCTCTACGGTAGAGATATCATGTATTTAGAAAACAACTAACACTACTTATAAATGACGTCATTAATGGATCTGATGATCATATATATATATATATATATGCATGTTGCCATTAATAAATAAAAGATATATTAAGATTATTGAGTGTTTAAGAATTGATTAGTGAACCTCTCAATTTTAATTTTTTGACATGACAATGTCCAAAACCATATTCGATCTTTCAAATATATATTGCCAATTACACGTATCATATTTTAATATTTGAAGTGATTTTTATCATTTAAAGTCATTAAAATATATTATGAGTACTGGGGATTCAAAGATCTTATACCATGAAGAGTTGCTCTAGATTATCCGATTAGATCATTCACATCCGGCTAGTCAATGTTTAGTTAATCAGCCTAGCTAGCTAGTACCAAAGCTTAGATTTTCTTTGTTTCGAGTCTTTGACCGTCCAAATGTGGGAAATTTATGGTATTCTTTAGCTTCTGGGCTAACCAAAATCTAAATTTGGCTCAAGTAATATGACTTCCAAGACCAAATGAGCAAAGAACAAAAGGAGGAAGAAGATACAGAAAACACACTGCATACAGATCACAACAGAGAAGCTTTTTTCTTGGGTTTTAGTGGGCATCCTTACTAAATAGACATCCTTGTACTAAAGCCATCCAAATGGCCACCTGTGCAACAGAGCACCTGGGCTCATTATGGCAACGTACAAAAGATGTTCTCACAAAAAATTTTCTAACATTGTCCTCGTGGACTTAGAGCAGTTATTAGAAACACTGAAAGAAAATTCTATTAGCAATAGAATCACAAAGTGCATACAAGCTCGCATGCAGGGCATTAATAGGATGATAAAATCGATCCGATATCAATGCCACCAAAATTCGGGAGTTTCAACAGAAATGATTCCAACGTATATCAATCACAAATAATAAACACACACTATCTTACAAGTATTTTTGTGATATAATTTCATGGGTGTAAGTATAGAAGAAAAAAGGTATTAATTAGTGGCTGATCCTTTTTTTCTACCCCTCAGCTATCCAGTGGTGACTCTAGATCCTTCATGTAAATACGATCCTCCTGATGAACACTGGCTTCCTGAACATTGCCATCTACACTCGGTCCAGCAGTGTTGTCCCAGTCCCAAATGATGGTGTTTATCAACTCATGGTAAAAAGGATCTTCATGATCAATTTCATCACTACTGAGATTCTGTCAAATCCATAAGCAAATTGTACATAAGTAGGATAGAACTTCAAGGACAACATGCATGCAGAAGACAACAGTACATGAAGAATAACATTAGCAGTTTTAGTCTGTACCATTAGCATGGAAAATGTAGAGATTCACAAAAAATTAAGGTCGTGCCATCCAATTAAAAACAGCAACAAAGATATCATAGACTTTCACTTTCAGTAAGTAGATTATTCATTTTCCAAAATTAACAAATGCTATTTGAATTTTTAAATTTGTATTCTTCATGAAAATTAGCACACGAACAGAGCAAACCAAAGTTCAAAACATCGGCACCAGACAAAAGGCTGTGAAACTAGATACAAAAAGAAGGAAAGATTAAGACTAATGGCAGTTTAGTCCCAGTGATGATAGTTGGACAAGAAACATTGGTATGCAATAAGACTAGATTCTAACAAATTGGAAATAAAACAAAGTACTTTTTTTTTTGGGGGGGGGAGAGGAGAGGGAGGGGGGGTGCGGTTGGGGGATAAAATATTACATTAGCTTAATTGACTGATAAGCACTTGCAACTACGTCAAACAATATGGAAAAATGAATAATTAGGGAAAAATAACCAATATGGAAACAATAATTAGGGTAAAATGAACAGAAAAAAAGAGAAGATAAAAAAGGGCAAGCGGACAAAGGAACAAGATAAAAGCAAGAAGAGAGAAAATAATGCCCAAAACCCTAATGCACTGATTTTGAAAGGCAAACAGGAGCACTGTAGGAAAAAGGCCAGTTATAATGCCAAAAAAAAAAAACTACCTTGGACACACATAATTTAATATTAACAACAACCACATTCACAAATATTATATCATCACATCAGTAAGCAGCAATGATATTTTGATAGCAACACTTGTTTTAAGTGGATACGTATAAAATGCAATTAATAGTTTAACACAAGCATTCCTGAAAAAACTGTTAGATGCATATATAAAATGAATCCTATAAGAAAACAAGAACAGCAGGATCATAAAACCAACAACACAATTGCTGTGTTATGTAGAATAGAAACAGGAGTGTGGTATGCATATCTAGAATAAGTGTTTGTCCACACTCTCTTCCCACTATTAATAATAGTGTGATATGAAAATCAAGTGAGTTATAAACTAGTCTCAAATCATATGATATATATATTATATTATATTTTGAAAAGTAGTCTTAAAAGTTCACGAAACTTATTAAAACTTAGAAGGCAACTAAGGTTGCTGTTTCCAGTATCATATAATTTTAAAATTACATTAATGAATCTATGGAAAGATTATTGATTAACCCCTAGAGGTTGGCTCAAGTGGTAAAGGCCTTGGGATTTGGGGTATGCTCCACCCAGTGTAAGGTTCGAATCCCCTTGGGTGTAGACAATCTCTAGGGGCGATCGGGGGATTTTCCACTTGAATTACTCGAGGTGCACTTGTAGCAAACTATTTGCCGAGGGCCTGTGCACCCCCGAGATTAGTCGGGATGCTGTTTCCGAACACCCAGTGCCAATCAAAATCAAAATAAATAAATAAAAGATCATTGATTAACAACTTGTTTACAGGTTTGCACAACTTTATCATTATTTTCAAAATTGCCTTAGAAAATGGACTGAGAAAGGAAAGGAAAAGAATGAAATTTCGATTGCCAATATTAGAAATATATGTTGCACAGTTTGGATCAGGCTATCAGTATCGTGGTTCAATGGTGAATTAATATGATGGAAATGAATGATACTTTGTAACTACCACATTAAAAAACATGAATGCATTAGATCAGACAAGTGAACAATGTCCAAAGCTCTGGGTAAGTGTGTAATGAACAGTGAACATTAGAAAATATGTCATGCTTAAAATTCCGACTGCAACTAGATTAAGGAGATATTGATCTACCCACCTTATTATTTTCATCTCCGGACAAAATCACAGTGTTTCCCTCTGCGAGGTAGTAATCAAACATTGAACTAATCTCATCCTCATTATCAGGAAGCACTGTTGGAAGAATATCACCTGGCAGAGCTTGATACAACTGACTCGTGACATTATTATGAGGAACATCAGAAACCCCCTCGCACTGTGATGGCACAGTCAAAGATAGACATGACTCAGATATCGTGCCACCCAATGATGTGGTGCCAATAGCAGCTGAATTGATGTTGTTATTAGGCAGCATAAAAGTTGGGGTAGACGATGTAGCCAAGGTAACATCTTCTGCACAGTCAGCCACCTCAACACCACTAACATCACTCCAACCACTCCAATCTTCTTCTTTAAAAGGTGCTCCGTATTGGGCACCATTTCTTGGGCCTCGGCCCTCCTTCTGGAAAATTTTACAAAGCACATATTTGTTCTGCAAGACAAATATCACAAGAATCAATTAAAAAATGGCCACCATAGCACCATCAATTGGTTTTACATATGCAGGAACAAAAATGGAAATATAGTATAACTTATACTGTTATACATATCGCTCCCCAATGCCCCATTATATCTGTCATATTGGTAAAGCCATCTTTTGAAAGGGATATAATTAATTGTTATTTTTTTATCCCTCTCCTTCTGAAGGGAAGGCATAAGTAAGAAATTACTAATTGTCGCTCGAGGACAATACATTTCAAAATTAGCTTCACAAAAATTTCCACATTTTGAAGTATGCAGATTTGTAGGGGCGCAGGGGCAATTTTGGAAACTCATAAAGAGATTCATGTATTTAGAAACAGGAAAAAAATGAATCATCTACAAAATGAAAAGATTGACAAAGAATACAGCACAGGGAATAAATGCATTTGCAAAACTATCCTTGCTTCAACATGGCATAAAACTCAATAAACAAGAACACTTTTACATGAAGATTACGGAAATATGCATAAATTAAACTACTAAGGAGGATGGACACTTCATAAATATACAAGTAAGCCAACAAATACACACACGTTATAACTTAAAAAAAAAAAAAAAAAGAAAGAAAAAAAAACCTGGAGTGCTTCTTCAGACCATTTTTGACCGAAAATAACGAAAGGCCGGAAATACATTTGTCATTCCAAATAGGAATGAACTAGTATTTGAAAATTAGCTCGTACAAAAAATACATCAGATAACAAAGCCTTTTTTCCTTAATCCAAGCAGCAGCAACAACAACAATAACAACAAGAGTATCAAGCTAGAGTATCAAACCAAAAATGATAAATAAGCAAGCATTACCTGAACATCTTTTTCCTTAGCCAGATTCTTATACTCAAGACTGTACTCATGCATAACCCAATCTGTTCGTGCCCTTTGTTTTTCACTTGTCCTGTGAAAAATCAATGTTTTTCTTGAGCCCACCAGCACTTCGTTGTGACGAACAAGTTTACACTTTCCGGTGCTTTTCCAGTACCCAAATTCAGTTTTGCGATTCATTCTAAGCCCATTTGCATATTTTTTCTCGACTGGGCAAAAGAAGTACCATTTCAGATCACCACTTTGCGAAATGGATTTTTCTGATGAAGGAAAATGCACACTTCAGTAAGGAACACAGAGAGGAAGCATAATACAGTAATCAACCACAACAATAAACAGATGTACATAAGATTGTTCACATGTACCTGGAAGTTCCCATGGGGCAAACTTGTAGATGTTAACCTCTGCAATTTCTTGAGGATGAAAACTTATCATACTAAATTTCAACTTCAAATAAAAAACAACCAGCTCAATATCAGTAGGATGAAATCGGTATCCCGGCTGCCGATGTGACATTGTCCCCATCAATTAATTCAAAGTAGAGTGCCAAAGGGCCTTCCTTCACAGAAACAATTTCTTAACCTTCTTAGAATGCAATGAGAATTGAGCTTTCCACAAAAAGAAAACTGCAAATTGTCATGTCCATTCCCAAAACAAGATCTTCCGCAAGCACAATAGCCTCCCCGACTTCTTGAAGCAAAACCAAAACATTGATAAATGTTTTTCGTTTAGATCAAAAGGCATTTGGCACACAGTGATTACCCTGCTATCAATATTATTAGGCACGCAATCCGAAATAGCCCAAAAACAAATACCACAGACGACTAAATTAGAAGATAAATCAACCAAGGAATCAAATTTCGAACTCTTTCTTTCCAAACAAAAGAAATCCCTGACAAAATTAACATCAAAGGGAGATGAAACTATAGTAAATTACTACAGAAGCCCGAAACAACGCCCAAAAGCTCAATAGTAACAGTCGGAAATTGAGTAAAAAATGACATAACATCACGTTTTCACTAAATCGAACCAAGCCCAAACAATATTAACATTAGAGAGGCATATAAATCAAATAATAAACCAGATCACCTACAATAACACCTCCAAACCAAAGAACAGAAAGAAAAACAAACCCAGATAAGGTAATCAAAATTACGTCACTTTTAGTCTCAGAAGACTTAAGCCTAACGCTCCTAAAAATGACAAAAAGGAAAAGAAATACTCAAGAAAGCTACAGTATACGAAGATGAAAATGAACTAGCCGTGAAACACAAAATAGAAGAAAAGCCCAAGAATCGCTAGAAAAACGAAACAAGTCAAACAGGGAAACCTAAGAACCCTAGAGACAGCAATAAACATCAAAACAAAACCCCTAAAACTCAAGCGAAATCAAACTTACATCACATCATAAACATTCAGAGAGTCTGAGAAACGAGTAAAAACTTAGAGACCGTACCTGTAATAAAAGGAAACCCAGAGAGAGAGAGAGAGAGAGAGATCAAACAACAGTGTAGATGACAAAGGTTAGTTTTTTTGGGGTACGGGGGAATGGAAGTTGATATCAGTTGAGAGAAAGCTGCTCGAATGTTTTTATCGGGAGGGAAGCTTAGCTGCCAATCTACTGTATTTTTATTTTTATTTTTATTTTTTGCTTTTAATTACTAATCCGGAGTTGGTCGGCTTTGGTTCAATGAATGCGGCTTGTTTATGTATTTATGACGTCATATATAATTCGAAAGATGACGAATGCCAATGCCACTTTTATTTAAAAAAAAAAAAAAAATGCCAATGCACTGGTAGATCACGCTACGTTTTTAGAAAGAGTAATGTTCGTAGAGAGGATAAGTTTGGCGCACTCGTCTTGAAAAATGATAAAATTTATTATTAAAATATTATTTTTTTATATAAATTCTGTATTTATTTATAATAATTATAAGGCATTTGTATAATTACAACTATGTCTATTATTTCTTTTTCAAAATTGATTGTTCCCTTTGTTCTTCTGATAATTAGTTATATTCACAACAAATGCTAATCCGCAAGAATTTTTTGTTTCGTTTTTCTCCTATGTTTTTCTTCTATTGTCACTTAAATTTTCCTTTTTGGTTGATTGATCAAATGGGGTATGAATTCGAGTCTATTGAGCTTATTCTTGAAATAAATTACGATAATATTATTTTAAAAAATAGGAAATAATATTATGCCACCGTGTCTCATATGAAGATCATAGTATCATGTCATTTGAAAAATCTTCAAAAACAAATTGAGATATTTTATACTCATAAGAACATATGGTATTTTTTTTTTTCTTTTAAAACGTGGGATGCAACATGAAGACTTCTCTTGAAGTTATCTATCCTAGTACTACTCTCGCCCAAGCACCTTTAACTCCAAAGTTTTGATAAGACCCGATGCATTTGTGCTAGAATGATCGCACCCATAAGAAACATATGAAGTTTGCCAAAAAAGCCGAGTGAAATTAACAAACACGTATAATATTTACCCTCACCTCTCGTATGATGGATTTCTTACATTATCTGTCGGATTGGGTGATACATTTTGGGCATGTTTTGCATGTTGGTCTTCCACTTTTCTCTGTAATAAGCTTCGTCATGATATATAGAAACACGTTGATGTTTTCATCTGAGCCGAATGCAGAGCCAATCGACCAACACAATACAGGATACACAAAAATTCACCAACACGTACAGGATACACAATGCTGAATTGATGCAAAGGTTGATCAAAGATCAATGCCACCAATTTGCTTTATACGTAATAAGTTGCAACAAAAAAGAAAAAAAAAAAATCACTATAGAAGAAAAATGGATAAGTTGTACATGATACATTCATTACACTCTTTTTTCCAAGAATATTCCAACACAACTTTGAAACCATAATCACAAACTCCGGGAACAGCAGACCACCATTCAAATGTTGAATCTAGTCCCATGCTTTTAATCGAAAAGATGATATCCACAGCAGATGGAAGCCAAAGATGCCAGAAGAACCATGCCCGAACGAATGCTTTGGATCACTAACCAGTGCAAAACATGTAGCAATTGCAACCGCCGGAAAATCCATCTGCGGCAACTGTACTCAGAGCTTGGTATTTTCCGGGGCCTTCTTTTTAATTTCTGTAGAGATTTGATCTCTGACCTGTCCTTTCCACTGGAGTAGCTCTGTACAGTGTGTGTTCTTCCCCATGAAGGTTAGGACCGCTAAAATTAAAAATTAAAAAAAAAAAAAAAAGCAAGCCCTGTTGAAGAAAAATGCACCTGCAAGACTTCTGAGAAATATTCTGCCCATACAGTTATAAATTCCTCACAGCCAGCAAAAAAGAAAAAGAAAAAGGAGGCCATGAACTACCATTAACTCTTTTACCTCCAAGAAAACCCTACAGGCATCCCACAATAACCAAAATGGCCATACATCACACGGTGGCTGACATGCAATTTTAATCAGAGCTCCTAAACTGAGCTGGTCTTTTCAAATGGGGCAACCATGCAGGTGTTGACCTTCGATTTCATAATATTCCATTCAAAACCCTTTGATAATAATCATACTGCCTAGTCCGCCATGCATCTAAGCTGCTGCTTATCAGGGAAAGCACCACTGACACACATTGCTACAAGAAAGCAACAGACACCCCTATTATAACCATAGCAAACAAATGCTCTACAGTAGAGAAGTTATGTGGTTGAAATCAAACCTCTTCTGTTACACTTAAATGGAATCGTTTCCTTAGGTTCTGTATTGTTCGTGGACCACCTTTAAAGCAAGGGAAGCCAGAGTCCTGATCCAAACATAAAAGAATTGCACCTCTCGTCAACCAGGAATCATCAAAGCAGGCACTAAGAATTACTCATCTACTTCCACTTTCTGGTCACATGAATAACCACACCACAATCACCCCACACATCCACATACACGCACAAATTGGTACATGAAGTGTAATCTCAAGTGTTAAAAATATCAGTAAGAAGCTTTCTGATTTGAGGTTGCCTTCAATATTAATATTTAAATCGTCAAGTAGCATGATATGAGGATGCAATTACTCAGAAACCAATGTCACAAGTTGAGGCACACGGAAGTCGGAACACAGCACGACTTGTACAAGACCATATAAGGCATGCACAAATGGTACCCAAGTCTCAAGGCATTTTAGGACTGCCCCAACATCAACCCTCAGAAGAACTCTTGCAAGCGAGGTGTGGTAAGGCAGATCCATTGTCCATATCTATTCAACATAAGATGCTTGAAAAAAAATTTCACAGAATTGATCAAATTATTAATTCATTTTAATGTGAATGAAATGGTAATACAAGGTGATGAGTTTATAAGATGCGTCCATGTCTACAAAATTATTCTTTCAAATAAAATGCATTCACATGAAGAAATTGTTAGGACCTTCATAGTTTCAATAAGCCCCTCAACACTTTTTTCACCAGTTTTCATCTGCAGTGTAACATTCTTACGACATTGGTTGTCATGTAAAGATGATGTATTCTTTCCATTATAGGCAGGGACGAAGCTAGGATTATAAGTTTGGAGGGGCCAAACATTTTCAGACCAGAACAAATAATTCAATTGAAATTTTTAGGAATACATCAACAAAATGATACAACAAATAAATACAGTAAAAATACAAGACAAAGTAAATTTCGAAATTTCATTCTTCCAAAAATTTTACGTGTAAGCTTTTCACATGTTGCAATTAAAAGAAAGAGGCTAAACTTTGGAAATATGAATTGAAACGAGTTAGTTTTTTACGAGGGAATGGCCATACTTTTTTTTTTTGATAAGTACGAGAGAATGGCCATATTATAAACCTATATGAACAAAATTGTAAAAATTTGAGAAGGAAGACATGCAACTAAAGCACCCAACTTCCAAGTAAAAAATGAGCCTTCTGCGCCCCACCCCACGTGGGGCCCTTGGCTTCTCCCTGATTATAGGCAACTTAAATGAAATTCATTGCAGAAGGGTAGAAGGTATTAGTATAAACTTCTACTTGCGTGGACATAGATTCCAACCTCAAAACCCTTCATTCCGACAGTTATAGACTAATAAGGAAAGCACCTAATTCAGTATGTATTTATAAAGACGCTGAAGAGCATTACCATTTTCCAAAAAATGGAGCTCGTCAGGAATAAACAGTTAATGACTCACTGCATATGTAATTGGTCTCAACCATCTTTGTTTTCCTGGAGACCCTTAGATCATACATGGATAATGGTATGGTAAATATAGAAGCCACGTCAAGAAGAATTCTTTAACTTACTGTCCATAAAATTATCAGACCCGCTAGAGAACTAGATTTCATTAACAAAATCCCTTGGGCCCATAAATTTCACAAAGGAAAGGTTCAAACAAATGTATATTGTAGACAATATTGGGGTGCAGAAAGCAAAAGCCGGTTTTACCTGCAACATCTCCACAAGAAGGATAATTTGCTCAGCATGCTTTCGACATGTAAGAAAGCCTTGAATGCATAAGACCTGAACTTGAGGGCAACCATAAGTTAAGCTTACTTAGACCACGACAAGGTTATCTAAAGAGTCGAAGAGTTTTTAAAAATAAAATAAACCGTCTAAAAAAGAGTTTTTTTTTTTTTTTTCAAAACCTTGAAATAATCGAAGAACTCGCTTGGAACTCCCTCAGCATCAGAATCCATGACCTAAAAAAATCATAACATTACTTTAGGTTTAAAACCTAGATTTGTAAAAAATCAAGATGCTAAATAATTTGCCCAAGAAATAATTGTATGAATAACATTAAAAAAAAAAAAAGGAAAGAAAAAGTAAAAGAAGAAAGAATGTGAGCCTCACGACAATGCTGCATTACCTCAAGAAGTTCGCGGGTTAATTTGAAAGGTGCACTCTCGAAATTGACACCACCAGGTGAATTGGAAAGCATGAAGCCAAAATCAATATGTATGATATGACCTTCTTCATCCAATAAGAGGTTCCCATTGTGCCGATCCTTCACCTGGACAACATGAGCCTGATGAGAAGCATGTACAAAACAAACCACAATTGGAAATATGCTAAAGAAGTCATTTTATAGTGCCAAACCAACAAAAAAATAGCCAGGAGGATGGATGCATAAGTACATAAAAGTGCAAATACAGATATTTTGCCATGAAAATCTGTTAATAGATCCACTTTTTTTTATAAGAAAAATAACATTTTATTGATAGTAATAAATAGCCATAGCCCAAGTACACAGAAGGAGCTAGAAAGTGATACAAGAAAGTCATTGAAGCAAGCTGCATAAAGTACACAAGAGGATGCCCAAAGAAATAAAGTATGGAAGAAGAAACTTCTTAGCTCATCCATAGAATGCTTCTTATCCTCAAAGCTTCGACCATTCATTTCAATCCATAAACACCACTTGATACATAGAGAATCATCCTCCATACATTATCAATATGTGAATTGGCCCTACATCTTTGCCAACATGCAAACAAATCAACCAACTCTTGGGCATTACCCAAGCAATGCCCGTTCTACTAAAGATTTCCACCCATAACATTCTTGCCACCTCACAATGAAGTAAAAAAGATGATCGACCGACTCCCCACTCTTCTTACACGTATAACACCAATCCATTACAACGAGACCCCTCTTTCTCAAATTATCCCACGTCAGAATTTTCCCAAGAGAAAGGAATCTTAGGCATCACCTTACTTTTCCAAATCAACTTCCAAGGGAACGAAGTATGATTTTGGCTTGACATATTTTCAGTTAGGTATGCATATTGTCAGTCCAGAAGAATTTATCACTAATTGAGCAGTTAGTTGCAGTCAGATAGGTTGTATCTAGAAGCAATGTACAAGGTAATTTAATTCAAATAACCATAACTTGCTAGTCTAGCTATAAGAACAAATGAGTAAAATAGGTAATAAAAAATGTTAGACGACTTTTTTGAACAATAAACAGAAAAGACAAACCAAAAGCATAATTAGTCTGTTAGTCAATAGCAACTTTTCATGGTATCTTTGCAAACCAAATCCTCTACAACAGAAATCCCACCACCATGGATCCCTAAACTGCCTCATAGAAAGATTAAACACCAAGCCTTCCTTTCTTAGAGATCCACCAACACATTCTATCTTTACCTTTACCTAATAAAAGATTAGACTATAATAAAATCAAAAAGTGTATCAACTAACACTTACTCCCGTTATTGCATAGGTTGCATGAATCAGATATCCCAATGACATGCTTCTCCCAAGAATCCTGATTGGTAATGGCCCTTATTGACATCTATTAAAAATAGGCTTGAATGGGGAGCCAACCATCATCCCTTATGGCAGAATAGATAAATTGAAAGAAAGGCCCGTGGTGCCAATCAGCTTGTAATACTCCTCCATAAACCTTTTTTATTTGCTCCTCCACAAACTTGATCCATGGGATCCTCCCACCTCTTGGTAGGGCTGTACATAATTTGGTCTGGACCAGCAAAACCGACAAGACCGGACCGAATTCTAGACTGGTTGGTCTCCGTCTCAAAATATGCGGACCGATGAAATTCGGTCTGGTCCCGGGGTCTACAAATTTTGGACTGGACCAAACCACTATATATATATTTTTTAATTATTTTTAATAATTTAATATATTGTTTTTATATAGTAATTATATAAGTTAATGATGTAATTTTCATCTAATTTATTATCATTGACCATATAAAATATTAAATAATATATGCTATTAATTAATAATAAATCATGTGATAATTTATGTCATTATATGTAAATAGTTAATTCATCATACATTCATACATACTCTATTATTTACACTTAATTAAAGTATCTAAGTTGTAAGCAAGTATGAATAATCTATGTACAATGAAATTATTTGATATTCATTAACCATATATAAAATGTATGACATTATTAATAATTATGCATATTAAAGAGTAAAATCTAAGTTAGTAAGTAATAACTATCAACATCATAAATATAGTTATAGTTAAATATTTTTTTAATGAGTTAGTTACATAATCTACATTAATAACTCACTTAATTTTAATTTTCATAATTTAAATATTATTTTTATTAATTTATTTGCAAAAAAAAAAAAAAAACTAACTAACAAAAGGATCGGACCGAACTGGACCGAATTCTTTACAGTCGTGGTGGCAAAAGCACAATGGACGGACATTTGAAGACAAGGAGTGCTCAATAGAGAAATTAAGAGCTTTTTTTCTTAGAACTTTATGTACATGGGCCATAGCTATAGACTTTAATGACCTCAATTTGCATGACTTCCTTGTCTCTATAGATTCCACATAGATAGAGCGTACCTTTGTATATATTCTTGTGAACTTGGGCTATATCATTATTTAATAAAATCTTTTACTTATAAAAATAAAATAAAAGCAGATATAGAAACCACATGTTGAGGGAGGAGCATACTTTGCTGAGATTATAGTAGGTGCATTATAATGAAGGTAGAGAGAGAAAGAACCATACCTGCAGAAGGTAGCATACAAGGGAATATCCAGCCATACTTTCAACAAAATTTCTCTGTAGAAAGAATAAAAAATGAAATGAAGAAATAGCAACCTGAAAAATAAATTTTTTTTTTTTTTGATCGGAAATCAAGTAGTTTTATTCAAAATAAGTGGCAAATCCCAAGTACACAGGGCGTATACTTGAAAAATACCTAACTAGAGTTTACAACCAAAATAAGAAAGTCATGGAACAGATTAAATTAATCAAGTGTATTGCAGAAAAAGAAGTTTGATTCGGTTAGTCAGAATAAGGTGTGTCAACTGGTTTCTAGTGGTGGTTTGGGGTTGAGAAATTTGAGGTTGTTTAATAAAGCACTTCTTGGAAAATGGCTTTGGAGATATCACGAAGAAAGAAATGCTTTATGGAAGAATGTTGTTGCTGTTAAATATGGGAGTGGATGAGGGGATTAGTGTACCAATGATGTTAGAGGAGCATATGGGGTGAGTTTATGGAAGGGCATTAGGAGAGGTTGGGGGGAGTTTTCTAAACATATTAAATTTAAGCTGGGGGAAGGGAGGAGAATTCTCTTTTGGCATGACATTTAGTGTGGGGAATCAGCTTTAAAATTAGATTTTCCATCTCTTTACAGGATTGCAAGGAATCAAAATGCTGCTGTGGTTGATTATCTTCGATGCACGGATAATAATATTCTTTAGAATGTGGACTTTATTAGAGATGTAAATGACTGGGAAGTGAATGTTGTTTCAGATTTTCTGGGAAGAATTTATAATTCTAAAGTGATGCAGGGAAGAGAGGACAAGCTTTTTTGGGACCATGCTGGAAATTTCAGGTTTTCAGTCATTTCTTTTTATAAGGTGCTTAATTGTCATGCTGGCTGCGTTTTCCCCTGGAAAAGCATCTGGAAGGCGAAAGTACCTTCTAAGGTGGCCTTCTTGGTTGGGTGGTTGCTCTTGGGAAAGTATTGACCACGGATAACCTTAAAAAACGTGGTTGGTGTTTAGCTGATCGGTGTGTCATGTGTAAGAAGGATGGTGAATCTGTTAATCATCTTTTTTTATATTGTGAGGTGTCAAAATCTTTGTGGGATGAGGTTCTTGGTCGGACCGGGTTATATTGGGTGATGCCCAAGGAAGTTGTGGATCTCCTTGCATGTTGGTGTGGTTTTGAGGCAAGGAAAAGTGTTGCTGCCAGATGGAGAATGATTCCCTTGTGTCTAATGTGGTGTATATGGTTGGAAAGGAATGGAAGATGCTTTGAAGATAAAGAGCGTTCTTTTGAAGATCTTCGCTATTTTTTCTTTTCTTCTTTGAGTTTGTGGGCTAGGATCTTTGTAAGGAATGATGATAATGTACTGAATCTATTTCTATCGTAGTTTCCTGCTTTCTAGTGTGTAGCAGGTATTTCCTTTGTATACTTCCTGGTTACTTGGGCTGTGCCTATACTTGATAATAAAATTCTTATTAACTATCAAAAAAACAAAAATCATCCAAAGATAATTGTTTCTAGATACCCCTCCTCCTTTCTTTTTAGATGCGTAAAAAACAGTTGCTGCAACCACCATAAAATAAGGAGTGCAACCAAGTGAATGGGAGTAATAAAAGAGAGTAGTGATGTATCCCCTCGGGTAAAAACCGGAAATACATGGTAATCAGAAAACTTGCGAAGGACGGCAGCATTTGAAGGATAACCATGCTTATTGTGTAAATTACCTGGGCAAGCTTAAAACTTGGAGAGTTTTCTTCATACTTGGAAATGAAGAACTCACGTAAACTTGAAATGTTTGGATACCTACTCTTTATAGAATGAAGTGACGCCTAAAACATGCAAAAACCATTACTTTGGAGATACACATGAGCTAAAAATGCCAATTCACTTAAAAAACATTAGTCACAGAATTACCGTATCTGGAATTGTTTCAATCAGAGCTGTGTATGAAGAAGTAACTAGAACTTCATAAGGCCGCAACCAAAGGGGGAGGCCAGCCTCTTGGAATATATCTGGCATAAAAATCCAATGATTACAAGCTTGAACTCACAGGAAAATGGATGAGAGAACCATTTTTGTTAAATAATTTGGCATTAGCCGTATAAGACAACAATATTCTCTTCTTGCAGTACCAATTGTGAACAGGAAAAATGTCAGGGTAGTTTTGGGTGCTTTTGGTCCAAATTAAAGGGAGATGAATGGTTGCTTGCAATAATCGAGATAAACAGGATCAGAAATGCCATCAAGTAATACTAAAATCATTCACACATTACTGCAGGCAAGAGATTTGTAGCATAGACTGGCAATTACGTAAAATTATTTTAATAAAAACTTTTCAGAACAATCATAAACTGGAAAGACTTCCTCGTACCGTGAAAACAAGTGTTAACAGACGCCTACCTATAAAAAAATGTGAACACAGAAGAAAGGAGGATTTCTGTCCATTCAGTTTAGAAGAGATTTTTTTGAGAAGTAATTTGGAAGAGATTCATTACATATACAGCACATATCATGCAACATTTACATGGATAAACTTTTATTCTTATTAATTGTTCTTTTTCCTTCCTTTTTTGAGGGGCCCACAGGAAGTGGATCAGAGGGAGGCTACTCGAGTCTCTGTCACCTGGAATGTAGTAGTCCTCTCAAATCCCACTGACTCCTCACCATCCTAGAGAAGGAAATTAAATTTTATCCTACAATTCCAAGACGCTTTACCAACTAAAAAGAGACAACTTTCAAATCTTTACTGATCAAACTTTCAAATCTTTTCATTTTGATAAGTAAACAAATTTTATGAAAATAAGTAAATAGGCATAGCGCAAGTACAAATGAAGTATATGAAAGAGAACACCTCGTTACATGTTAGCAGCAAGAAATGGATAAAAGAAAATTATGAAAACAGGCCCCATCGAAGACACTCAACTTTCAAATAAATCTTATTCTAGTGGAACATTTGGAGAAAACTAGCCACTCCTGCCTGACTTAAGAACACTTCGTCTTGGAAGGAGAAAGTATTGAAATCCCGTCTTTTAGGTCACTAGAAAGGCCAATGGCTAAAGGGATGAATTCTACTCATAACTGGCACGCCACTTCAAAAAACTAAACCCACAGTCCTTTTGCCCATGGCATGCCCTGGCACATGGTTTTGTGATTGGTACGAGTAAGTTGCAGCCCATCTCACCAAGAAGGCACCTGAATCCCACTGACAAACCACCCATACCAGTCAAAGAAGGCACTGTGTGCTGTTGGCTTGTGGAAACAATCAGCTTTATGAGTGGTGCTCAAGTAAAGAGGAAAGCAAAGAGAAGGCCAATAATGAGTGTCTGCTACATTGTGCCAGCTGGTGGAACTACCCTACAAGCCAACGAAGGAAACGGTTGCCCCTGTATGACACTGGATTATTGGTGAGTTGGTGCCAGAATGAGTCATCATGAAGGAACAGCTCTCTGCATGGGCTCGAAGTGCAATTTAATTATGCATAGATCTTGCATGCGGATGTGGGTTTGAAGGTGTATTCAAAGCCTCGCAACAAGCAACCACCAGTCGACTGAATGCAGGGCCATCTCCTACACTCTCTTGTTACCAGTATAGAATTATAATCTTGTCAAAAAAATAAAAAAAGAATTGTTGGGATGAAGATTAAGAATCATTGTGTTCACGAGAGGAACCACGGCTTGGAAAGTAAAATAGTGAGAGTTAACAGAAACACTTGAACTGTCCATCTGTTTATTGTTCTAAGCCTTTGAGATGCAAATTCTGCTAAGAATCCTGCACATCTATTGTGAGGACCTTGGCCTTCCTTGTATGTTTTGAGTTGGAGGGTATAAGTTATGACTTGCTTCCATAAAACATTTGCTCTGTTGTGAGTTGCACATCTTGAGCCTTAACATAGTTTCAGTTTCCTGTACTGTGCTTGGCTCACACCAGTGCATAGGTTGTTTGGTTCCATCGCTTGATAGATTTTCATTGCGAGAAACTTACCATGACAACTAGTTACATTCACCTTGTATCTATTTTGATAAGTGAACACAACTCACACACCACATATGGGATTGAGTTCGTGACTCGCCCTCCATCCATTTAGATAAGAGAGATGCCATTTGGTCCGAATTCCTACACTATTGGCCTCATGGGCATTGCATCTAAGCCCAACACATGTTGCAAATTAAACAGGATACAGAGCAATACAATTTTCCAGCCACTAATGAAAGCAAGTGTGGAAAAACAATCCAGCTCCTCCTTTATTATAACAGTCAATTTAAGTAGACTTGGAGAAACAACACGCAATTCCATGTCTTAATAGTTCATCTCATTCATCATTAAAAAACACAAATGTAAATTATGGCATCATTCTGTCAGTGACTAGCTGGACAAGATGGAACCATGGAATAAGACAAGGATGAAGGAGCTACATAAGACGAAGCAAAATATAACTATAACAAAAAGGACACCTACCATAAAAGTGAGAAATAAGTTGCACGGCAAGATGTTCTTGCCTACAATCATCACCACTCTTCACAATAACCTAAATGAAAAGTAAGACAATGAGAAATGTCATGAATGGGGAATGCATTCTAAGACCCACCACCTGAATAAACAACATATACATCTAAATGCCAGTCTCTACAGTAACAAAGAAAGAAAATCAAACAGCCTAAATTGTCAAGAATCACAAATGACAAACAACCAAAATACACTCACAGTGTTACCTCTCCACACATTCAACAGTACCCAATCCCCCTGTTAATGCTAAAAATACTGAAGCAAGTATCAAACACATGCGCAAAGGGATGGTAGTTTCAAAAACAGTAGTTTAACAACAGGTAGTAGTGTTGTAACTTTTCAAGTAATCAATATTCAACAGCAAAGAGGATACCATTGTTAACAGATTGCAATCTCAAATATCTCCATTAGGTAATAAAAATGATATTTGAAGAAACTCTAGTTTGATGAGACTGAGCTTGATCTATACAATGAGCAAGGAATTGCAGATGGACATCTTTTCTAGTTATTTCTGTACACAAATGCATATATTAAAATCCCATTCACTACTAAATAAGAACTGTATATCTAGTATCAAGTTCGCATTGCTCAAAGTCCATAGAATCATCAAAACAAAACAAAAAAATGATATGCATTACTTACAGAGCGCAAATCCCAACCAGGTATATTTCCATACACTGAAGCTCTGCGTATCCTTTCTCTCTTTACCTCCCAAAGTTCGCCAGATAAGGCATCACCAGCCTTGGGAGAGCCGCCATTAACCTGTTGAGAAATTAGGATTCTCACAGATATAATATCTCTCCGCTATCACACTAAATAAAAAGTACATAAAAATCAATTTTCATTGCATATTCACCGGTGGCTGTGAATCAGTTGAGTCTTGACCAGCACCTTTCAGAGGGAGCCCGGGAGGTGCTTCTCCTTTCGCAGCAGCAGCCTGCAGAATGTTTCCATTAACACTATCTGAAACAAAATGTAACAAGGGGAGAAAAACACTTGTGTACAAAATAGATACACAGAGAAAGGAAAATATGGGCTACGTCTATCATTCTGGCACATGATCACATGGCGCACTCAAAAGCACCTAAAATATTGACTTCCACAAAACTCTCCGTCCCTTTAGTGACCACAAAAAAGAAAACGATCCATCTATTCTCCAAAGCAGATTGTAATTGATCCAAATTTGGAACTTCTTTGAAATATACAAAAAGCAAGCAGAGAGAGTCTTGAGTCAATAGAACTCAAAACTGGAACCCCACACATCATCAATGTATCATCAGATACTGAATACACCTAGCTGAATATAGGTGAAGAAATACACCTGGCTGAAGAGCACCCAGAGCATAATCCATTAAAAAATCTTCATACTGTTTTGATATCTATAAAATTCAGCCATGATTCTGTGCTCTTTATTTTCCCATAAAATATAGCCAGGATATTGTTTCCCAAGTCCAAATACTTCAACTACAGAGCCTGAGACCCTTACCCTAACAGCCACAGAAGTCCTAAAAAGACCTAAATCCCCCCTCTTGTTTAACAGTTAGGACAAATATAGAGTTCAATGGTCTCAGCTTCCATGATTTCCTTGTAACTTTTTCTAGCTCTTAAAGCGGTGTATTCACATGTATACTCCTAGTATATCTGGCTTACGCCTTCTTTACATTAATAAATTTTAATATTACTTATAAAAAAAAAAAAAAAAAAAAAAAAGGTTAGGACAAATGAAAGGAATTGATAATCGTTAAACTAGTAGCCTGGGAAGAAAATTTCAAGCAAAGGCTATACTAAACAGTGGGAATGAACTAATATTAAAAAAAAAAAAAAAACACTCAGGGAAGCATAAAACGAATAAACAGAAATCAACTCAGAGGCTTTCTTTTGCAATTAAAAACTCATTTACAAAAGAAGAAGAAGAAGTGAGGGGTACAACTGAAGTACACATTATCTAACAGGCATCCTGCTTAGTTCAAAGTGACACAAGATTGCTAATGCAGAAAAGTACATATGAAAGCTAGCTGTCAGGCATAAGTAGCATTAACAGAATGAAGGGCCTGTCACCCTCATCCCCAATAACCTCCTCTAGTGAAGGAGATTGCTCCCATAAAAATATAAGCAGTGAGTATTAATAATTCGGCCTTGTATTAAAAAAGAAATAATGGCAACTGCAGCATCAAAACTTAAATCTCCTTAAGGCGCACCTTTACTGCCTCTATAGCTACTGTACTTGGAACACGGCGGTGTTCCTTCCGCCGTGTTGGTCCTTGATCCTCAATGTCTTCCATTCTAACCCCTGGATCTGCTGTCAGCACTACCCTTACCCACTCCAAATCATTAATTTGTGCTACTCTTGATGAGTGATTCGCTCGTTTGCCACCTTGATAACTCCCTGACACACCACTGGCAGAAGCTGAAATAGACTGTAGACTACCACAATGGATGCTACTGTGTTCAATGCTCTCCATCTGGCTGGAAAATTGCTTCTCTACAGAAAGACTCACATTGACAATTTTCATTTTTGCCTCTGAGGTGTGTGTCATTGCTTGGTCAATTGCTTGAGCAGTTGAGCTTGACATTCTATCATTACTATTACGATAAGCCTCCTGGGCAGTCCACAATGGATAAGCCCAAGGAGGGGGCTTTGGCAATAGTGCATCCCCACTTGCCAGTGGTATTCCTCCTCTAGAAAGCTTTTGTGCACCAGACGTGTCCTTTGTATTGCTAAAACAAGTTTCGATAAAAAGGCATAGAAACACAAATCAGTCAGAATCCTTTCACTTGTAGAGGAAAAAGTTTAGAATCTTTTCATTAAATTTACTCGTTTCAATAACTGTATCAACTAGGAACTACGGTCACTCATTTAGACAATGTAACCTGATAATCACCTTGGCATATCACTTTTCAAAACTTCAACACATATCAGATAAGGTGCCTTTTCCCTTGAATTCAAAAGAACAGCTTCATCTTCAGGTATATGAACCACACGATACATCCCCCTTCCCATTGGGAAGCAAACTCCTAAAAATTTGACTCAATATTATTCAAATAAGAGCATAGAAATATACCCTTTCCCATTTGGAAGCATACTACTAAAAAAATATAATCAGCGTAATTCAAAGACAATGTAAATACATGATATAATGTAGAACCCAGCTAACACAATATATATATATGTCAACATTGCTGTATTATACAGGGTAAAAAGCCAATTAAGAGAAGCGGAAAAGTTTATCCAGAACAATCAGGGACTAAATAACTATGAATAGCATATTATATGTGTGTAAGCATTAAGATACCACAAATACAAAACAATGGGCTTACATACTTAAAGATGCTTTCTTAACATCTTATGTGAAAGCAAAATCCCACCATCAATTTCCTTCTTTCTTCTTTTTAATTAGTACTAAGGACTTCAGTAGAAAAACCCACCCATCAGAATTCAACCTCAGTAAACTATATTCCTTGAAGTGACATTATTTGTCATCTGAAGAAGGCAGTATTCTTTCATTACACAAACCAACACAACGTGCACTTTTGAATATCCTCCTCCCATTTTAGCACATCCTTCTATAAAAGTAAAGAAAACTCCAAAATATATCCCTTTCAGAAAGGCCTTAGACTTGTTTCCAAATATAATGAAGGAAAAAAAAAAAACAACCAGAAACAAATTCTTTCACATCAAGAAACCACAGTGACTCTGAACATGCTCATAAAAAAACACACCACATAATTAGCCAGATTTTTTAGCACATACTCATAAAGAGAAACATTATTTCATATCGTAAAGCCGCATTTACAGAAACATAACACGGTGATCCTGAAACACCTAGTGACTTATGAAGCATTATACAGAACAAAATACTTGAAAGCACGGTGCCTCTAGATGGGCATTCGTCTACTTATATCTACAATGATTAAAGAAGTACCTCCACTATTTTGAGCCTCAGCCACATGCAAATTGGTCTCTATGAGAGACTGTAAAAATATAGATGAAAAATAAAATAGATGCATCAGAAAACCATACAAGCAAAGAGCACATATTAACAGAAACCAAGCTGGATAAAGCACTAAAAAAAGATAATTAACCTCACGAAGAGCACTTTTGCGATCTTCAGTTGGAAATACATCAACCAAGCCATATGATGTCTCACATAATGAATGCACAAAGTCCAATGACTCATGATATGTCCCTTTTCGGAACTGTGATGCATTATTATTTGGAAGTGGGGGCTTGGCATTTGACTTCTCACTCCAGTGCTTTGGTGAACCAGGATGTTTCTGCCAAATGAAGAGAATGGTGAATCAACTTAGCAAATTAGAAGATATTTGCAAGTAAACATCTCTCCAATATACTTTTTTCCATTTCTTCTTTTTCTTTTTCGTTTTTTTTTTTTTTTTTCCACATTTAAAGCAGGGTGCATCTACAATCGCAGACACATCCCTGGGATCAACCTATGGGTTTTTCTACATGCTGATTTGTGGAAGATGTAACCAAGTCAAAAATCTCTCGTCCATGTTGCTGACATATCAATAAAATTTAAGGGATAAATTAACTTCTAAGTATAGCTGATGGCATTTCACAGGCAATCCAGCTTTTCAAAGAAACAAAACATACTTTTTTTTTTTTTTTTGTAAGTAAAGAAACAAAACATAGTCCTGCCACATCATTCTGCTTATGCACACAAGCACACAACGAGGGAGAGAGAGGGAGACAGAGAGAAAGATTTTGGAACAGGAATTTGACCTTTTTTCTTCTTTCGATGAGTAAATATTTTTTTGATGTTAACAGGTATAGTCTGAACACAGACAGGTATAGAATGCTGAAAAGGGAAGGCCATGCATCCACATTAGCAGAAAACGTATAAATTAAAAAATTCTGAACATACCTCTTTGTGCTTCTTTGAACCAAACAGCTCCGAGTCTTCCACTGTACGGTCACGATCTCTAAACAATTTGCGGAAAAAACTCTCAGTTCCTGGACTATTTTCAAGCAAGCTACCACCATTGCTGATTTCATTATCTGCAGTAATTTTGGAATCTTCAGGATGCACGCGAAACAATCTTCGGAACAAGGAAAAGTCAGAAGCCTCTTCTTCCTCACAATTGGCACTACACTCATCAATTTTATCATTCGCATCTTTCTTGTCCTCAAATTTATCTTTAAAAAATTTCCGAAAGATACCCTCTTTTTCATCATCTTCAACAGATTTGGAACATTTATCACCATATTTGACAATATCTTCATCTCCCTTCCTGTCATTCCCCTCCTTCTTGTCATCAAACTTGTCTTTGAAAAACTTACGAAAGAAGCCTTCTTTTTCATCATCTTCCACCGACTTGGAAACCGGTTTATCCTCAGAGTCACTCTTGCTATCACGAAACAACCTCTTTAAAAAACTCTCAGAACTTGACGTCGACTCCTCATCGTCACCTCTGCTGTCCCTCAAAAGCCGCTTAAAGAACCCATCCTTTTCGGAATCATCATCGTCTTTCTCCGTCGACTTCCTGAAAAGCAACATATCTCGAACCTTTGAACCCATCTCATCCTCACCTCTACTGTCCCTCAAAAGCCTCTTAAAGAACCCATCCTTTTCTGAGTCGTCATCATCTTTCTCTGTGGACTTCCTGAATAGAAAAGCATCTCGAACCTTTGGACTTGGAAGAAATTTCTTTAAGATATTGTTATCCTCAGAAGATAATTGACTGCCATCCTGTTGTGGATTGTTTCCCGAAGAAGGCGAGAATGAGACAGACTTCTGGATGGGCGGTGAAGATGTTAGAGAGAACAACCGCTGTTTTGATGATAGTAGCTTATTCAAAACCATGTTCTTGCTTCCAGGGCTCGATGGCACATTTTGAGGCTGTTTCAAGGGAGGCCATTCACCCATCAAGGTCGCGGCAATCTGGCACTTCTCTTGAATCCTGCCAATCCCTTCATTATCATCTGAATCCTCAATCTCTGCCATTAGAAACCAATGCACCTTCAAAGCTATCTTCAATGATTTTGAGCAAATATCAATGACAAACTTATCCAAAGACGGACTCGGCTTGTGCACCATCATGTAACAAATTTGGAACAAATAGCTCTCAATCCCTGGTAAGGGTAGAGTGTACATTCGATTACAGAGGTAATCCCGGACTCCAGAGTGGTCATGCTTGTACAAATAGCTGACGGCAATCCACTCACAGAAGAACGCAGAGTCAAAAAATCGAATGAGCCACCCATTTTCACCGGTATCACTCGTTCGATTGATCCGTGAGGTGATCTCACGAGGCAACTCATCCGACCACCCGCGAGTCAGTCCAAGAAGCCGCACCATTTCTCAATCTTCCATCATACGCCCAAACAACCTCAATCACAAATCCTAATTACCTTACAATTCTAAACAATCAATAATCACAGCCAAATCATGGACTCTAGCATTTCACTGCCCCAATATAAACCCTAGGGATTCCTTAAACCTCCCTGGAAAGCCCTAATTCCCCACCAAAAATAATCCACAACTCTTCAGTGATGCAACCCAACCTTCCCCTGTAAAGCCCTTGATGTTCACAGTTCCTGATCAGAAACCCAAAATCCGGAGCAGAAATAACAGATATATGAACAATAGAATATTATAGTCGTTTCTAGGGTAAGTAAAGAGGAAATGACTATTGATGTTCCCGAAATGATCGGGGATTTTTTACCGGGGATATGCCAGAAAGCTTGGACACGAGAACGGGATCGAATTGTGCTTACGCAGATAGAGCGGAATCGGAATCCGTAGTATAGAAGGAGACGAAGCGAATGCAGAAGTGGATCTTTGTTGTTGCAAACGACGTCGTTCTGCTGTCCCTTGTGGTGGCGGTGGTGATCGTCGACGTCGTCGTCGTTGGAGAGAGAGAGGATGGCAAAGTAATTAACTAATTATTAATATTTTTATTTTTTTATATTAAAAAAAAAACCAATGTGAAAAAAATTGAATGCTTCTAACGTGCACCCTGGTGTGAGGTGCGCACTATTCTGCTTTGATCACTCGTATAAAAATTTTAAATTTTAAGATTAAATATTAAAATATTATTATTATTTTAAAATTTAAAAAAAAAAAAATTATTTATTATATTTTGTATAGAAATTTATAAAAATTATAATAATAAGATGAAAATTTTATATTTGAAATAAAAATTCTTTGTGGCCAAACAATATCTTAATGGTTTTGCTCCTCCAATTTTCTCTAGAAGAGAAAGAAAATCGTAGAGCAAAATCATTATTTTGAAATTTTAAATTTTAATTCAATCCTACCTATGATCTCGTAATAACGGTAAAATTTTTATAGCATAAAATCTATTTTATTTTATTTTTAATTCTTTATAATTATAATTAATTTTTTTTATAAAAAAACATAATTTCATTCAATCAAATAAATTATAAATTATGTTTATTAAGTCAAATAGCCAGAGATGCAAATATCAGGACATTATCCCACCACATTTAAATATTCTCTATATCCTAAACATATCTTGCTGACCTATGTGCTGCTCTATTGCTCATTTTGTGAACATATAGCACTTTGCATTCATTAAAATCTTTCATAAGTCTCTGTATTTTCTCTGGGTAAAATCTAAGAACTGGGAAAGAATTTCCAAAGAATTAAAGCTTGTTACCTAGATGACTAACATAAGAGAGGGATGAATTGAGTTGTATTAAAAAAATAACAATTATAAATCAAACATATAATATAAAATATAAACAAAATATAAAATAACAATAAATATAAGGAGTAAGGGTAAGAGAGAAACAAACTCAGTATGTTAACGAGGTTCGGCCCCACTGCCTACGTCCTCGCCTCAAGCTACCCCTTGAAGATTTCCAAATTCACTATTCAACCTCCTTCAGGTAGAGATAAAAACATATTACACCTTTGAACAACACCGCTACAAAGGATCCGTGTAGAACACCCTCTACACTTGCAATCACCTTACACGTGGTGATTCAACTATTCCCCGTGTAGAATACTTTTTACACGCACAAGGGTTATACACACCATTTTTCTGATACAAAAGCTGATAGTGGGTAGGTTATCAGAAAACACTCATCAATAAGTGAAATAAGAACAATATAGCGCAAACTATATCTCTCAAAATGAACAATGATTAATGCTCAATGCTTAGAGAAGAGAGAATGAAAGCTTTGAATGAATGTTGTATGCTCTTGGTGTTGTGAATGTGAAGCTCTCAAATGATCTATTTATAGGCATATGAGACTTCATATTCAAATTTAAAAAGATTTACATGTCAAAGACAACATCATTCACTTTTTCAAAAAATTCAAATAAAAGGTTCTTCTTTTTCAATTGTCAAAGACAACATCATTCACTTTTTCAAAAAAATCAAACCTAATCTTTTACTTTTGGCATATGACAAAATGAGCACATTTTCCTTTTCAAAAAAATTCAAACCTAATCTTTTACTTTTTGCATATGACAAAATGAGCACACTTTATTTTTCAAATTTTTCAAACAAAATCATCTACCTTTTGTATAAGTCAAAAAAAATATCAATCACTTTTGAAAATATTCAAATAAAACATGCACGTGTGAAAGATGATAATCAATCATCTTTAATATTTTCAAAATTCAACCCTTTAATCAAGGCATGCACATGCAAAAGATGACAATCAATCATCTTTCAAAATTTTCAAATTTAATTTTCAAAAATATTCATGCACATGTGGAAAATGTATTTTAATGTTTTATGATAAAATATTAATCTTGAACATTAATCCTAATTTCAAATTTTGAAGAGATTTACAATATTACTCTATAATTTTAATGTGAACTTGTTCCCTTCTTGCTCATGCTTGTTTCCTTGATGTGCTTGACTCCATTGTATAGACAACTTGAGCTTGAGACTTCTTTATTCTTTGAATTCATTTGTTATCATCAAAATCCATGTGTAAATATATAATCACATGAAACTTAAAACTTTGGGTTCAACAATCTCCCCCTTTTTGATGATGACAAATACTTGATATAACTTGAAACCTGTATTAATACTTAAGCTCCCCCTGAAAATATGCGTTAGTTTTTCAAGTAAAAGTATAAATATAATTACAAGCATATATAACAAGTTTAACAATTTAAACAGTGTTAATGTTCTAGTCTAACACTTCTCCCCTTTTTGGCATCATTAAAAAGGATCCGCAACAAGTAAATAGACTGAAGAAAACAGTGCGTTAGTAGACACTATAGATAGTTGAAAAAGTGGAGCCGTCCGTGACCCGACAAGTGCTGCAAAACCTCGAGGCCTAACTCTATGAATTTAATACGGCTGAAGATTTAAATAATCGCCTGATGTTATTGACAAACGGGATTGAAGGCTCCGAGTTTCTATAAAAAAATGATCATTTTCATCTATCGGATGCTAAAAAAAATAATCGCTTCTTGACCTGAGTTCTGTTTTTCCACAATGATAGAATGGCTGAGCAATTCTCTTCCACTAATGTTCCAGACTTGAATCAGGAACCCTTGACGCATCAATCATCAATTTTCTCTCCTGAGGCCGTCAATACCATGATAGGAGCAGTGAACCGTTTTTCTAGTAAGGCTGATTCTGAGATTATTGCAGAATCAAGAATGCTCAGTAGTCAATATGCTGCCTCTGTTATGATCATGTCTCGGAGGTTAATGGCGAGGGTGAGTGAGATTGATCATCTTAACATGCAAATATTTGAGTTACGACAAAAGCTTGCTAATAAGGATAGTGAGAATAAAAGGCTAAAACAAGAAAACCAAGAGTTGAAAAAATTTGCATATTGGTACGCTCATGATCTGCAACCACGAATAGAGGAACTGGAACGAGAAAGGGTTCAGATACAAGGTCAACATCGGCAGATAACAGCAGAGGTTCATCGTTTACTAGAAAAATAGCGACAATCTACTGTTAATCTCGCTGGCTTAGTAAGAAAACTTTTGACAATGTGTGTCCAGCATATCTTGTATTTCTTTTGACTAAATAAGATTTGAAGAGAAAATAGTTTGTCTTATTTTTTATGCTATCTCTATAAAATCAGTCCTGAAATTCATCCAATCCGCATCAAGTTTTCATTTCATCTCTATAACTCATCTGCATTCCTTCAGCATTCTCGTTTTAAGCCTTCTATTCTTTTCTCAATGGCTCATTCTTCTAACATTTCTCTATATCCATCCATGAGGCATTCTGCATCTCAACCTCCTGTCCTTTCTGCAGCTGCCATTGGTGCCATGTTGCAGCAAGAAAATAATAATCTGACTAATAAGTCAGATTCTGATGCTATTTATGATTTGGTGAGTCTTGGGACTCGCTACTCTTCCTCTATTGTTGCTTTTTCTCAGCGGCTACAAGCCAAAAATCATGAAGTTGAAAAGTTCAAAGAACAAATTGTTGTACTTCAACGAATTGTTCAAGAGTCTCACACAAGGGAAGGAATCATTCGGCAGAAGAATAAACAGTTGAAATCTTTATTAGATTCTTCATTCCGCTTGCCGGTTCCCATGGATAAGAATGACATGATATTGTATGAAGAGAATGAGCGTCTCAAACATGAGGCTAAGAATCTCAAGTTTATGAAAAAGTATTTAAAAAATCTATCTCTATTTTTATTGACTCTAGTCTATCTTTTAAGAGATATTCATAACATGCATCATACCTATTTCTCTTCTGATCATACATAATCTATCTTCTGGTAAAGGCTTTGTGAAAATATCTGCTAACTGATCGTGTGTATTTGTGAATTCTAGTACTATATCTCCTTTCTGCACATGATCTCGAAGAAAATGATATCTTATTTCAATATGTTTAGTTCTAGAATGTTGTATTGGGTTCTTTGAAAGATTTATAACACTTGTATTATCACATTTGATTGGAATGTGATTATACTTGAGTTTAAAATCTTCAAGTTGTTGCTTCATGTAGAGAACTTGAGCACAACAACTACCCGCAGCAACATATTCTGCCTCAGCAGTAGATAGTGCAACAGAATTTTGTTTTTTACTGAACCAGGAAACTAATGCATGACCTAAGAAATGGCATGCTCCACTAGTGTTTTTTCGATCTATTTTACAGCCAGCATAATCTGCATCTGTGTAGCTGATTAGATCGAAAGATGTGTGCTCAGGGTATCATAATCCTAAGTTAATTGTACCACTAAGATATCTAAGAATGCGCTTAACTGCAATTAAATGTGATTCTTTTGGAGATGATTGAAAGCGTGCACATAAGCACACACTAAACATAATATCTGGTCTACTGGCTGTTAAATATAATAAGCTACCAATCATACCTCGATATATCTTCGAGTCAACTGGCTTACCGGATTCATCTTTATCAAGTTTAGTTGATGGGCTCATTGGTGTTCCAATTTCCTTAACATTTTCCATCCCAAACTTTTTCAGTAATTCCTTAATATATTTTGATTGATTGATGAATGTCCCACTTTTTGCTTGCTGAATTTGCAATCCGAGAAAAAATGTAAGTTCACCCATCATGCTCATCTCAAATTCTTCCTGCATAGTTTTAGCAAAAACTTGACACATATTTTCATTAGTAGCACCGAATATTATATCATCAACATAAATCTGAATCAAAAGAATATCATCATTTTCATATTTAATGAAAAGAGTTGTGTCGATTTTTCCTTTTGAAAAACCTTTTTCAATTAAGAAACCACTAAGTCTCTCGTACCAAGCTCTAGGAGCTTGTTTAAGTCCATATATTGCTTTTGTGAGTTTGAAAACATGATTTGGGGAAATATGATTTTCAAAACCTGGAGGTTGCTCAATATATACCTCTTTATTTATAAAACCATTTAAGAAAGCACTTTTAACATCCATTTGAAAAAGTTTGAAATCTTTATAACAAGTATATGCAAGTAGCATTCGAATAGCTTCTAATCTTGCGACAGATGCATATGTCTCATCATAATCGATTCCTTCTTCTTGATTAAAACCTTGGGCTACAAGTCGAGCCTTATTTCTAGTAATGATTCCGGACTCATCTTTCTTATTTCTAAAAACCCATTTTGTTCCAATAATAGTATGATTTTTGGGTTTAGGAACAAGTGTCCAAACATCATTTCTTTCAAATTGATTCAACTCTTCTTGCATAACTAGAATCCAAGATTCATCAAGAAGTGCGTCATCAATATTTTTGGGTTCAATTTGAGATAGAAAAGCAGTATGATTGCAAATATTTCTAAGAGATGATCGAGTACTTACACCTTGTGAAGGTTCTCCCAAAATTTGTTCCACTAGATGATCTTTCACAAATTTTCACTATTTGGTTGCATCTTGTATTAAATTTTGATGATCTTTCCTGATGGCTCCATGTTGAACTTCCTCTATTGTTTTCTCTTTGGTGAGATTGAGACTTTCTGTATTATTTATACCTTCTGTTTCTTCATTAATAGATTTCTTGAAGAGTGGAGAATTAGATTCATTAAATACTACATGTATAGATTCTTGTACAGTCAAAATCTTTTTATTGAATACTCTATAAGCTTTACTATTAGTAGAATACCCGAGAAAGATACCTTCATCAGATTTTGCATCAAATTTGCCTAAATTATCCCTGTCATTCAAAATAAAACATTTGCATCCAAATACATGAAAGTAACCAATGTTGGACTTTTTCTCATTCCAAAGCTCATAGGGGGTTTTATCTAACTTAGACCTTAGCATAACTCTATTTATAACATAACATGCAGTACTTACCGCTTCGGCCCAAAAATAACTAGGCAAGTTGTTCTCATTGAGCATTGTTCTTGCCATCTCTTGAAGAGATCTATTTTTCCTCTCTACTATCCCATTTTGTTGAGGAGTTCGAGGAGCACAAAAATTATGCACAAAACCGTTTTCATCACAAAATGTTTCAATATTTTTATTAACAAACTCTTTTCCCCTATCACTTCGGATACTTGAAATAGTATAACCATTTTCATTTTGAATTCTCTTGCATAACTTGGTGAAGGCATTATGTGCTTCATCTTTATGAGCAAGAAAGATGGCCCAAGTATATCTAGAGAAATCATCAACAATAACAAATGCATAATATTTTCCTCCTAGACTTGCAACTCTATTTGGTCCAAAAAGATCCATGTGTATCAGTTGCAATGGTATAGTAGTGGAAATATGTTTCTTAGTTTTAAAAGAAGTTTTTGTTTGTTTACCAAATTGACATGCATAAAAAATTTTGTCTTTAAGAAAATTTGATTTTGGTAAACCTCTCACAAGATCATTTTTTGAAAGTTTGGAAATAAGTTCCATATTAGCATGACCTAATCTTCTATGCCATAGCCAACTAGTTTCATTTTGAGCTGAAAAGCAAATAGCATCTTTTGAGGTAATTTCTTCAAAATCGATTGTATAAATATTATTGTTTCTAAAAGCAATAAAACAAATATTACAATCATGATCATTCAAAATAATGCATTTATCCATTTTGAAAGTAACTGTAAATCCTTTATCACATAATTGATTTATGCTCAAAAGATTATGTTTTAAACCTTCAACAAGTAGAACATCTTCAATTATGAGAGAAGATTCATTACCAATTTTACCTATTCCCACAATCTTCCATTTCGAGTTGTCTCCAAATGTCACGTGTCCTTCTTCTTTAGATTTAAGATCAAAGAACTTAGTCTTGTCTCCCGTCATGTGTCTTGAACATCCACTATCTAAAAACCACTTATTTTTGCTTGTGGATGACTTCATGCATACCTATAAAAACAATTAAAATGATTTTTCTTGGTACCCAAGTTCTTTGGGTCCTTTATTTATTAGTATTAGAAGAAATAAGACTTTTAGGTACCCATATGGCCCTAATAGTCATTGTATGATTTCTTCTAATAGAACAAGTATGATAATTATGACCATTTCTATTATAAAAATTACAGATAGCATGTGACATATATGAAAAACTTGAATGATTATAATAATATCCTTTTTTGACAAAATTATTTTTATGAAAAGAATTTTGAATATTAGTCTTTGAGGTAGAATGATTATCAAAGAAATTTTTATAAGGTTTGTATTTTTGTTTTGGCATATATACCAAACCTGCCTTGTCAAAAACACATCTTTGACTACCAAGAAGTTTTTCAAAATTTCTTTTTCCATTCGTAAAGTTTTCAACAATATTTTCTAAATCGGTTTTCTTCTTATTCAATTCAAGATTTTCATCTTTCAAAATGATACTTTCTTTTCTTAAAATTTCAATTTCGTTTGTTAAAGAAGAATTTTTCTTTTTCAAAGCAGTATACTTGATACCCAATTTTTCAAATTCCTCATAAATCTCTTCTAAAACATTTTGCAATTCTTCATATGAAGGATTTTCAATATTATCAAGATTTATTACCTCAATGTCATCTTTAGCCATAAGACAAACATTTGCTGATTCTTCATTGCTTGCTTCACTATCTGAGCTACTTGAATCATCATCCCATGTAGCTTTCATTGCTTTCTTGCCCTTGTTTCGATCTTTCTTTAGCAGAGGACAATCTGGCTTGATATGACCAGGTTTATTGCATTTATAACAAATTAAAGTGTCATTTTTACCTGAATCTTTCTTGGAAAACTTTTTGAAGGATTTCCTCGGAGGAGTTCTATTTTTCTTCAAGAACCTCTGAATTCTTCTTGTTATCATCGCAACTTCTTCATCTTTATCGTCATTTTCCTCATCTTCATCACTTTCACTTTCATGAGGAACAGCTTTAAGTGCTAAGCTCTTCTTTGGCTTTCCTTCTTCTTCTCCTCTTTTCAATGTGTACTCATGGGTGATAAGTGACCCGATGAGTTCATTGACTTCGAGCTTCTTGAGGTCTCTAGCTTCAAGAATCGCTGTAACTTTTGATTCCCAACGTTTTGGTAAAGAGTTGAGAATTTTTCTTATTATCTCCACCTTGGAATAAATTTTGCCAAGAGCTGTCAAGCTGTTTATGATGTTAGTAAAACGAGTGTGCATATTAGAAATAGATTCATCATCATTCATCTTAAACATTTCATATTCATGAGTAAAAATATAAATTTTTGATTCCTTTACTTGCGAAGTTCCTTCATAAGTTACTTCCAAGTTATTCCAAATTTCTTTTACCGTAGCGCAATTCATTATTCTATTAAACTCATTTCCATTAAGATCATTATATAATAAATTCATAGCAGTTAAATTTAAAGTATAAAGTCTATCGTCTTCACGATCAAACTCTTCTTCTTCCTTTTTGACCTTTACTTCATCAACCACTTTTGTTGAAATATAAGGTCCATTTACAATATATTTTCAGATTTCTCTACCTTGAGCTTGAAGAAATATTCTCATTCTAACTTTCCAGAATGAGTAATTATCTCCACAAAAGAGTGGAGGTCGACTGCTAGATTGACCTTCACCAAATGAAGCTGCAATGTTAGCCATAAGATCTTAACTCAAAAGATAGTTAATCTTATAATAGAACTCTTAGCTTTGATACCAATTGTTGCCCAGATGACTAACACAAGAGGGTGAGTGAATTGAGTTGTATTAAAAAAATAACAATTATAAATCAAATATATAATATAAAATATAAACAAAATATGAAATAACAATAAATATAAAGAGTAAGGGTAAGAGAGAAGCAAACTTAGTATGTTAACGAGGTTCGGCCCCACTGCCTACGTCCTCGCCTCAAGCTACCATTTGAGGATTCTCAAATTCACTATTCAACCTCCTTCAGGTGAAGATAAAAACCTATTACACCTTTAAACAACACTGCTACAAAGGATCCGTGTAGAACACCCTCTACACTTGCAATCACCTTACACGTGGTGATTCAACTATTCCCCGTGTAGAATACTTTCTACACGCACAAGGGTTATACACACCCTTCTTCTGATACAAAAGTTGATAGTGGGTAGGTTATCAGAAAACACTACTCAATGAGTGAAATAAGAACAATACAGCGCAAACTATATCTCTCAAAATGAACAAGGATTAATGCTCAATGCTTAGAGAAGAGAGAATGAAAGCTTTGAATGAATGTTGTATGCTCTTGGTGTTGTGAATGTGAAGCTCTCAAATGATCTATTTATAGGCATATGAGACTTCATATTCAAATTTAAAAAGATTCACATGTCAAAGACAACATCATTCACTTTTTCAAAAAATTCAAATAAAAGGTTATTCTTTTTCAATTGTCAAAGACAACATCATTCATTTTTTTAAAAAAAATCAAACCTAATCTTTTACTTTAGGCATATGACAAAATGAGCACATTTTCTTTTTCAAAAAAATTCAAACCTAATATTTTACTTTTTGCATATGACAAAATGAGCACACTTTACTTTTTAAATTTTTCAAACAAAATCATCTACTTTTTGTATAAGTAAAAAAAAATATTAATCACTTTTGAAAATATTCAAATAAAACATGCACATGTGAAAGATGACAATCAATCATCTTTAATATTTTCAAAATTCAACCCTTTAATCAATGCATGTACATGCAAAAGATGACAATCAATCATCTTTCAAAATTTTCAAATTTAATTTTCAAAAATATTCATGCACATGTGGAAAATGTATTTTAATGCTTTATGATAAAATATTAATTTTGAGCATTAATCCTAATTTTGAATTTTGAAGAGATTTACAACATTACTCTATAATTTTAATGTGAACTTATTTCCTTCTTGCTCATGCTTGTTTCCTTGATGTGCTTGACTCCATTGTGTAGACAACTTGAGCTTGAGACTTCTTTATTCTTTGAATTCATTTGTTATCATCAAAATCCATATGTAAATATATAATCACATGAAACTTAAAATCTTGAGTTCAACAAAGCTCATTAATCATCATCAAGCAAATACTTTCAATGATTAACTTGTATTCATTATAATCATTTTCATATATATATATATATATATATATATATATATATATGTAACAGCCCGCTAGAAATTCAATTGTGAAATTTATATTAACTTTAAGAATCTCGTGAAAACCCCATAAGTTTTCACGAATCCATTAATCATATAGGTTTTTGTCTAACTACATAGTTAGTGTTATTATTTACTATGGTATCAGAAGTGTGTTTTTGATTATTGGAGATAGTTAGAAGTGACAAAATGTATTATGATTTGTGCCATTAGACTCGGAGGGTTATTTAAAGTCTTATGGCGCAATAACATTTTTTCATATTTTCGGTCAAAACGTCTGTTTTAAACTGTAGATATTATTGGATAAAAAGAAATATCTTGAGGTAATTTTCATGAATATTATTGGGTAAAAATATCTTGAGTTGATTTTTGTAGATATTATTAGGTAAGAGAGTCCTACACTCCACTCTCACTCCGGTAAGAGAGTCCTACACTTAACTCTCACTTCGGGTAAGAGAGTCCTACACTTAACTCTCTCTCCAGCCTCATCTCTTCCATATCTTATCCACAAATATCTCCAGTCATCCCTCCCCACGAAATTATCTTCATTTATGCTTTCCATTGAAAGAATACCAAACACTCTATCTCGGACAGCTTTTAGGAGTTCTTTTGCACACCCATTTCGAAGCTTTTGTAAGTGTTTTATCATAAAGTCTCCTTCATATAAGTTGTTCCTCTTTGAGTCTAGTTTCCGTAGATGTATTTTTCGTATCATTCCATGGTCATTTGGTCAGTCAAAAGTATTTTTAACCATAAAAAGGTCATTCTGGGCGTGAATCTGGAGAGTATGTTATAGTTTGGAGTTTTTGACCAAGCTAATGGATAGATATTGGTCCGAAATTTTTATGGAGTATTGTTAACATGTATATATGACTATTGGTTGAGGATTTTTGCATGATTAAAGGTTTTGATGAAAGATTTTCTTAGATTTAGAAACTTAGAAACTGGAAGAGGAAAAACAGTTTCTGTTTTGAGAAAGTTTAACTCTTTGGTGGTCTAAACCTATTCTAATGACTTTGATAATTTTATTGGAGGATCCTAAACATCTTATATACATGTTATATTATTATTTTGAAGATATTTGATGTTAGTTTCAAAGATATGAAATTTTATGCAAAGAGATATTCAGATAAGCCAAAGTGTGGATATTCTTGGCTAAATTTATGTTTTGATTAATTTCTAACCATGTGATCTTGAATTAGAAACTTATATATGTTTTAGGACATCTTTTTAAACCATGTGATGGTTTGGTTTGAAGATCATATATTTATAAGTCATAGATCAAGAGATTTATCAAAACTAGTTGAGGAAAAAGTTTCTGTTTTTGGACTAAGTGTAAAACCAAAAACTCCAAATGTTATTTTGTGATTTTGGTGACTTTAGTTTGATAATTTAAAGCATGGTTGATGTTAGGATGATATTATGAATATGTTAGAAGTAAGATTTGATTTTTGAAATTCTTGGAGATGTTTTGATTTAAGGTCAAAACTTGTGATTCAAGTGCTTGAATTTTTTTTACAAAAAAGTTTGGTGTTGATTATTAGCTTTTTCTAAATGGATGTTTTAAGTATGGTTTTGAACTTAGGATTGGAAGATGTTTGTTGCAAAATTTTGGTTTAAGCATGAGTTTTGAAGTTGGAAGGAATTGCAACAAAAAATAAAGGGAAATGGCCTATGGATGTTTCAACCATAATGTGTTCTTCATAGTTGTGTTTTGTTTTAAATTTTTCTGAATTGATATTTAAGTTTAGGACAAAATTTACATGAGGAATGTAAATTTTGGAAACTTTTGGAGTTAGTATGCAAAATCCTTAAGTTATGGGTAAAACGGTCATTTTCCCACATGTAGAGAGTAAAATGAAAATTTTACTCTTTAAGTTAGTATTTTCCATATTTCAAATTATTAGTGATTTAGTTCTAACTTTTAGAATCACTAATTACAGTTCCTCGTGATCGCACTTGAAGTTTTATAAGAAACGCGAAGATCGAGGTAAGTTAGCTTTTAACTTACTAGCAGTCTACTATGTATGTATGCTAAGTAAAAGAACTACAGTGTATGTATGTATGTTATCATATGTGTCATGCCATGTCAAGTTATCATGTAATTGTCTATTATACAGAATTTATTCTGTCATCAATTTTTATCTGTTATATAATATATTCTGTTATGTATTACTGTACATTACAAGTACGTCATGCTAAGTATGTCATCTATTACATGTAAGTCAAGTCATGTAATATTCACTGTTGCAAGTATGTCATGTTAAATATGTTGTCTATTATATGTTATGCCATGTTACGAAATGTTTCTATGTCAAGTTGGTCATGTATTCTAAGTTATGTTCAAGTCACGTTATGTTACGTCAGGACTTCAGTCTGACTTCAGTCCTTTCGTATTCCAGTCACATTTCATCTTGAGTGCATAGTGATGTGTAGAATACATGGGGCCACAACAACTGTGGAGTATGTATTTTTCATGTTAAGTCAAGTTTATGTAGAATACATGGGGCCACAACAACTGTGGAGTATGTATTTACACGTAGAATACATTGGGCCACAACAACTGTGGAGTATGTATTTTTAATGTTAAGTCAAGTTTGTGTAGAATACATGGGGCCACAACAACTGTGGAGTATGTATTTACACGTAGAATACATGGGGCCACAACAACTGTGGAGTATGTATTTTTCATGTTAAGTCAAGTTTGTGTAGAATACATGGGGCCACAACAACTGTGGAGTATGTATTTTTAATGTTAAGTCAAGTTTGTGTAGAATACATGGGGCCACAACAACTGTGGAGTATGTATTTACACGTAGAATACATGGAGCCACAACAACTGTGGAGTATGTATTTTTCATGTTAATTCAAATTTCAGAGCAAGTTCATGCTAAGTCAAGTTTCAGATCAAGTTCATGTCAAGTTAAGTTCAGTTCATGTTTCAATTTAAGTTATGTCAATTATGCTATGTTGTACGCTAAGTTATGCTTTAATTACTTATGAATTTGATTATGCATTTATGCTTTTACTGTCATCCATGCATCATTAGCCTGTGTGGAAATTTTTTGTTAACTTGCTGAGATTTGTAATCAAATCTCACTGTGGTAGTCCCAACTACCATTCCCCCCGAATGGTAGATCTTGTTACAGGACCTGAAGGAGAATCAGGAGCTGACCAACTAGACACAGTCGACTGAATGACGATGCAACGTCAATGTTAATATAGTAGTTAACGTAAATTACTACTTGTACGATGGAGTTGCATCTCCAGTACTTTTTGGATCATAATCATTTTGGTCTAGTGTTATGATCTTAGTTGTTCAATGGGTCTTTATATATCAAGTATGTTTTAAGCATTTGGAATATTTTCAATTTGGTGCATAGTATTGCTAAAGAAAAGAAAAAAATTATTCGCTGCGAATATTGCATAATGTTATATGCATTTTAGGAATATTGCATCTTATATGTCATGAACGGGGGCAGGTAACCTTGTGTTGCATGTCTCGACGCTTCAAATGTCCGTCCGATCCCAAACGGAAATTTGGGAGCGTCACAATATATATATATATATATATATATAATATCAGTTTATTCTTTCTCAACCAAAATTCTCGTGCCATTGAAAAGAACGTGTGAACTGCAATTACTCTTTGCTTGATGAAATAGTGCTCTTTACGGATTAAGATCTCTCACAATTTGTTGACTCGAGTTTATTCTATAATTCGAAGAAAAATAAACACAAAATAGATATTTTATTGTGTTAAATGTGTAATAAAATCATAGAAACATTTTAGAAGATAATAAAATCATAGAAATCTAAATCCCTTTTTAGTTGTCACGATAGACTCTTATGATTCACATTTAGAAAAATTAAATTTAAAATTTTGAATTTTACAAATCAAAATTATGTTATGTGAATGGTACAGTATATGATGTAAATAAACTTCTAGAGTGTACAAGTTTTGTATTAGTATTTAAAAAAAAAAAAAAAGAGTTTTTTCAAATATATCCTACGTTTCGCAAAGGACTTGCACGAGATTTAAGCACGCTAAACTTTCAAAAATTATTTTCCATTTAATTATAAGATATGTTGCAAGTAATGGCACAAACAGATTTTAGGAAGTGATCCAATTCAGTTTCTGGAAAGAATTCCTCATCGATTGCATGCATGGCAAGAGATGTACGTGTATGTAAAGCAGGAACATTAACATAACTATACTAGCAGAATCGGTCGATTACTATAAACAACGCCTCTAATCAAGTTGTCGCCATGAACCCATGCATATGAACCGTCTTTTACTAGGGTTGCTGCAGCCGCTTCTATAGGCAGCCTTCCCTGTAGAATAAACAGGCAAATGCATAATCGCTTTATGCGGCCTATATATCTTCCATCACACGTTGGCTTTCCTTCAAGTGCTCCCCTTTAAATTCTTCTGCTTTCTTTTCTTCATGAGATTTATCATCCTTGTGGGCTTCTGTACCTACTGCAGTTTCAATCGGTCTCTGTGTTTTGGCCTTCTCTTGAGCAGTACTGAGAACATCCAAGGTTTTGGTCTCTACAGCTGGTGTAGCTTCAACTACTTTCTCTGTTTCAACCTTCCTTAGAGCATCATCAACATGATCCGCATCTTCTGTTTGCTTTCCATCAGTTTTCGTATCTGCAGCGGGTGCGGTTTCAGTTGTTAATTCCTTTGTTTTGGCATTCTCAGGAGCATCAACAACTTCCGAGACAGAGGTCAATTCAAGTGGAGTTTCAGGCTTTTGAGCAGCAAAATCTGGGACAGGGGTCTGTTCATCCCGATCGAATTCCAGATTTTTCAATACATATATTAGCATTAAAAAAAAAACATGAATTATTCCATGAGAGGCCGATAAAGAAAATTTCATCAATAATCAGCTGTGATATAATATTAGTCATTAAATTAAACTCTTCAAGTGCATGGATCAACAACCAAAAAGGCAGGATCGAAATCCTACGACCAACCTTGTTCTTATCCTAAATTAAACAAAGTACAAGAGTCTAGATTTTATTGATTTTTATAATTTTATTAAGTAGGACATCATCCCGTTCAACTATTCATGCTAAGATTTTAATGGTCAAAATGATTGTGCGAGTAAAGATAAAGATTACAGATCAAAGATCCCTCGCTTTCTCTCAAGGGGAAATGAAGACATGACAAGAAGGTTTTGAAAAAGGCAGACAGGTCTCATGGTTTGCCTTTCAGGTAGGTTAATGTATGACCGTCTGCACGAACTTCGTAAAGACTCAGAAACAGGCCAAAAGGGGATCGTCCAAAGGCTGCTGGTGGTGGACCTTGAGCACTAGGACGGCACGCTTGTTTGTCGTGAAGTGAAATGTGATCCAAATTAAAGTTGAATGATATTATACCTTATACCGATTTTCTACCGCTAATGACTCTAAAGCAACCAAAACTAGAGTACCCATCGCGCGTATCGCATCGAAACAAAGAATCAGAGACGACAAACTTGGATTAATTGCCAAAAACTTGGCTAAATTTTTTAGAAAGAAAAAACTACGAGCACTCTGTTTTATATTTCTCACTGAGATTTTCCATTTCCAGGACTCTAGCGAGTATAAAAGATCTAGCAAGGAGAAAATATATGTTCGCAACGATTTCATCTCGCTAGTTATATTCTCGTATCTCGTGCTTTCCTTCATTTTCTTAGCAAGCAGCAGCCAAAGGGAACCAAACAGATGAAACTCAATGAATAATCGACGAGAGGTAGGTAAATAAATAAAGTAGCAAGTCCGAAGGCAACAACGAATCGTGTTTTCAAGAACAAAAACCAGAGAAACAGAAACCAGACGAGATCATGTACAAAATCATAAAAACGAAAAGTGGGTCTTAATACTTGCAGAAGCAACAAAAACATTACCAAAAACATAAACCGGATCAGAACTTCCTTTATTTATTGAACTTTGAGTGAAAGGAAAACAATGATTACCTCCTTGAACAAGTGGCTGAGGGAACGGCGCTTGCTGATCTCTTGCTCGTCGACCCTGTCATCATCGACAATCTCCGACTCCTTGACCTTATCATGACCATCTAATTCCTTCTTCTTATCAGTATTCTCGGCCTCGGTAACGCTAAAAAGAACGACATGATCAGGCGGCTGATCCTTCTCGGTCTTAGCAAGCACTGCAGCGGCACCAGCTTTCTCCTCCTTCTCAGGCCCAGGAGCCTGCGCCTCCTTCAAGACCTTCGGCTTAGTCGCACACCCACCCATATTTCTCGATATTCCTTCCTAGAAGGCCAAGAAAGAGCGCTTTTTATAAGGAAAGAATTCGGCTGTTGAGATCGAGTGCCGACATTTGTTCTGGGAAAAGAAACAAAGGAAACGACGAACATAATTCTATACAATCATCATCGTACAAAGTCGCAAACCCACATAATAATAATAATATTATTATTATTAATAAAAAAACGAATGCTTACTATTTATTTTTATCTCAATTTCATTTTATTACGTAAATATTATATTTTTTTTATCTCTTTAGATCATTTCTTATTTTTTCAAGAAAATTTCAAAAATCGGTGGACAATGTCATCCAATTATATTATGATTAAAAAAATTGTTTTTCTTACTTTAGAGAATATATTTGGATTGCTTTAAATTTTTTTAATCAAACTCTATGACTAAAATTAGAAAAAAAAAAAGAAAAGGAAAACATATGAACTATATATATATATCTGGATAAATATCATGAAATTTATTTTTATGTGTAATTTGGATACATGAGGAGATATTTATATATATAATCAAAAATTTTATGTGTAGTGATTTTTGTATATTTTTTTTGTGTATTTTAATGATATGATTAGTTATATATTAAAAAAATTAATCTAATTAATCATATCAGTAAAATATATAAAAAATACGTAAAAATAATTATATTTAACATTACTTATATATAATTTGGAGGAGGTAGTGACTCGTGAGGAAATGTTAAATCATGGGAAATGGTGGGCAACTTTGTGTTGGAGGTAAAGTGAAAAATTATTAGAAGCTGAGGGGAGTTGCATGTCACAGTTTTGGCAAGGTTGTCGGGGCCGGGGGATTTGGTGTGTTGTGTATGTTCTGCATGTCTGGTTTTTGTGACGTGAGTTTGGTTGTTTTCGGTTAGTGGGAGAGTGGAGTACATGTCGGCCGATTGATCATGTCGTGTTAAAAAGGCAACCATACGTGCACATCTTTTATGGGTGACACGAATGTGACTTAAAAACATCTTTTATGGGTGACACGAATGTGACTTAAAAATAGAGAATATTGAAGAAGAGTTTGGCTATGTATAAATAAAATTATGTATTAATCTGTATATTAATATTAATTTTTTTTATTTAAATTTTAAATTAGTATTATTTTTAATAAAATTTACTTTTTATCTAATTATAATAAATTAGTACTGTTTTTAATAAAATTTACTTTTTATCTAATTATAATAGATTGGTGTACATATTAGTGTACAATTATGCTTGTAACTAAATTTTTTCATTGAATAATGCAGAGTACTTTTGCTGTCTTTTTTTTGGCTGCGAAATATGCAAGCACCTTGCTTTTCCTTTTTTTTTTTCTTTTTTTTTTTTTTTTAAGTTGAAAAATATATATATATATATATATATATATTATAGCAAAAATATATGGCATTTATAGCAAAATAATCCAAGATGCATATCGTCTTTTTTAAATTAATAATAGATAGAATGGTAAAATATGATAAAATTAAATAAATTAATAATTAAAAAAATTAAAATATTTTTTTAAATTAATATTATTTTATTATTATATAATAAATAAATTGATAATCTAATGTGAAAATTTGATGAAAATGGAATAATTAAAATCAAATTTATCTCATATTATTTTATTATTTGTATAATGAAAAAATAAATTTTCTAATGTGGGGACTTACATACCCAAAACTAAATTCATCTCACATTTATAAAAAGAAAAATATCCTTTAGATAACCCTTTGGCTAATCCATCAAGAGTGTTCTCATGCTCCAGCATTATTCCCTTTGGTTATTATAAGTTCTATCAACCTAATTAATGCAATGGCCATTTGATAAATGGTGTCACGGATATACCATCCATATTGTCGATATATTGGATTAAAAATATTTAAATTTACGAACCTAAACTTGAATAAATCAATATCTGCCGTGCTAGCAATATTTGCACTGTGAGTGGAATGGGGACGCAAAGTGAAATATGAGAACAATTATAACCTTGGTTATCATATTTGTCTAACTGATTTATTGGTCTTTGTTTTTAAATTTTATCATCTCTAATCATATTGGCTTATGTATAATATTGTAAATAAATTTTTGTATTAGTGATTAACCTATAAAGTGATTAAGCCTAATTTTTCTTTTCCAGATGTGATGAAATGATACTAGTTGAGTTGTAAAGAAAATTGAATAAAATATTGTTAGAATATTTTTTTTAATATTAATTTTGTCTTAAAATTTGAAAAAATTGAATTTTTTATTTTATTTTGTTTATAAATTTAAAAAATTTATAATAATTAAATGAGACGAGATGAGTAAAGAAGTTTTGTGAAAACAAATGAGGTAAAATAGTGTTATTAAAAATTATAACATTTAGAAAAGTTTTATTATGTACAAGTGAATTCATATACTAATCTGTATACCAATACTGATATATTCATATTTAAAATTTAAATTAATATTAATTTTAATAAAATTTATTTTTTTAATTAATTATATATAAATATAGATATTGATATGCATAATCTCTTATATCTAAATTTTTATTATTTAGAATAAGGGGTTAAAAATGTTCAAACAGAGAGATTGTGGTGGGCGACTGGGCTCTTTGCCCATTCTAAGCCCAGGCCCAATAGTCTCTGAACTGTGGTGAGAGACCCAGCACCGAGAAAGAAAACAAAAAAATAGAAGTGAAAGGGCCAGGGACGCAGGGAGCAGAGCTTTTCCCAGATACCTCAAGCAAGGCACCGAAGGGTAGCCTGAAAATAGCGTAACAATTCGTTTGCTTGAGGATCAGCGCTTCCTTCTGCGTGAAAATAGGCTAGCAAGTTCTTTGACCAGAGCGTAATAGAAAAAACATTGGTTCTTAGCAAGTGCTTTTCTTCAATTTTGACCGACATGCAATTTCAGATACCCAGATGGCGGAACTTTTCCATGATAAAAATTTCTTTGATTTCATCAACTTCACTGGAACCCCATTTTGCTTCGTTTCATTCAACACCCACTTCATGTCAGAAGTGGAAGAACAAGTGGAAGTCTGTGAGTTTATCGTTTCTCTCTCTTCATATTCCGTTTCAAAAGCTTTATTTCTTTGGGTGTTTTTTGATTGTGTAATGCTGTTTTTCGTATTATCCATTATCCATATAGTGAAATTTTGTATTTTGTATGCATATGAGTTGTTCTGTTTATTCTTATGTTTTCCGACATGCAATTCTGCTTTGCATTTGAATTTTTTGCATACGAAGTGGATCCATTTCCATAGTATATCGAGTAAGAAATTTTATTTATAATGCTAGGAGTTTAGATGGCGTACGCTCCTGGCTTTTTTATAGTGCAAAGCTCTTATCGAATAAATTCTTTAAAGTGCTGAGTTATTACACATAAATCAATTGGCAGTACAAACCTTTTTTGGGATCGTTCATTGGCATTTTGGAAGCACTTCCTTTATTTTTGAAAACAAGATCCAATTATAATCTTGTTATTGGCATATGGTATCAAAATTCGTCCTCGAGCTTCCATTATAAGGTTATTGATTTTTTAAACCAACATAACATTACAAATAAAAATGAATATTCAAAAGAAAGGGATGGGGCCCTAACCAAACTTTTGAATACTGTTTTGGCAGCCGTTTTGGTTAAGGCGCTGGAATGAAATATTTCGGTACCGGTACTGTTTTTGGACGGTCTATATATAATAAATTATTTATAAATGTATAAATTATATTTCAAAATAATATCAATGCAAGTTTTAAAAAGTTCACATATTTATAAAACTCAATAATACTTCTAAGTTCTCAATCCAACTATTTAAAAAAATAATCAATCATCTTTATCACAAAAATGAGAGTAGAGATTTTATTTTTAACTCTCGAGAAAAGGGAATTAAAAAAAAGTTAAAAAAATAGTCTTCAAATGTGAGAATTTGAGTGAAAATTAAGAAAAAATCAGAATTTTTACATTAATTATAAAAACTCACTAATTTTGGCTGGTACGCCGAAAACTGGCCGGTATTTGACCCAGTATGAAACAGATGCATTTTTTGTACTGGTCACTATTCTGGTTCAAAAAATACAGGCCGTACCAGCCGGTATGGTACGAAATTTAAAAATTTGGCCCTAACAAATCAGTGTAATAATTATTATATTAAAGAAAAGAAAAGAATTTGGGAAATGGAGTCAAACGAGCTTGTTTGGTCCCTATATTTGAAGGTGGTTGCTGAGGCAGTTTCTTTGCTGCAGTAGGATATCGAAACAGGAGTTGTGTGCCACTATTGATTGTGTTGAGGTAGTCGTTGAAGATCACCGCTCCCACTTCCTTGGACATGGGAGCACAAACCAATGTTAGCTTTCAAAAAAAGAGAAGACGAATCCCACGTTTCGATGAAATAAGCTTCACTGTCGCAAAATGAGGTGGTGCATGCATGGCAGAACAAAAGGTGGAGAAAACGGTGGTGGGGTGTGTGCGGCATGGACACAAAAAAAAAGTGCAGATATAGCTTCAACCATCCTAGGGAAAAAGGGAAGAAGTGGAAGAGGAGAAAGAGGAAAGAGTAAGGGGAAGAAGAAGGGAAAGGGGGGAGGAAAGGATGGGAAGAACTGACCACCTCCCCCTCTCCTCGGAAAGCCAATCACAGAAAGTTTCTCTCGCTAGATTTAACTGAAGAAGACATTGGGGAAGATCCATTATAAGGCTATTTGCCTCCATTTTTTTTAGTCTTGCCTCATGCCTAAGTATTGACAAAATATCAGGCTTAGTTTCTTTTTTCTGGTTTGGATGTGTTATTTGGTTTCTCAATTTCATCACATTTTAAGCTTAATTTAGCGGAATGGTTTCATGATTGGCCTAGATGTCAGAAAGAGATTTGCTTTTGGCATTTCTTAGATATTCAACACGAATGTAGTTCAATACATGTAAAACAGATTAGTTTTGGCATTCATTTAGTTCCTAGATTCTCTTATTTTTTATCCATTTGATATCTTCCCAAGCACATACCAAATATAATAGTTGTCCTGTATTAAAACTAATTGGAGAGGAGCTCAGTCATCCTTCAAACTTTTTTTTTTTTAAATGTTTGCCGCTATCAGCTGTCGGTAATTGATTAATGGTGAACACACTCACAGTGTACACCCATGCGCACCGTATACTTACATATGTAGTATGTACACACTCACTTGCACACCCATACTTACATATCTTAGATATCAATAAATTTATTTTCACAATTTTTAAAGAATTGATAGGAAAATTACTTTTGCAGGGTATAAACGGAAGCCAGGAACCTACTAAGGTAAGCAAGTCTGTATTTATTAAGTTGAATTTTACCTGTTACTGAATAGACCAGATGAACTTGGCATGGTACAATGGCCATTTCTTTATAGATAGGCTTGTTTCTTTTTTGTGTTATTTTGCTATTTATTTAGCTTTTATTAGAAAGCTTTTATATTACGGATTTATTCAATCTAAGACCTGATATGTGCGTGAGTTGGTTTACCTATCAAAAGAAGGAACTGTGTGTCCATATACATGTATGCAGCTAACATTCAACCCTAATATGAATTTGACTTAACTATTAACACCAAAGTAAAGAACTTTTAAATCTAATTTTTTTTTTATGAATAAATTTAAAACTTAATTGCATGGTAATTCCTATGGATGAAAATGACCGCTCTAGGTAGAAATCTGAAAATTGCAAAAATACCCTGACTTGTAAAATTAAGAAAACTAAACCAGCCTCTTACTCTCTGCATTGACTTATCACCATAGTCATCAAGCGCATGCTCCATCTTGACTTGGAACGAAATAGATCTTTGTCATTTTCAGTTAGTAGCAAAAGGTTAATGGAGAATATTGTAAGTTGACTGCATTGACCAGAAATCCTACATTTAAAAGTAAACCTTGTAAGTTGACTGTTATAGCTATCTGGTGCTGCATAGATATTCATGAGACCTTCATCACTCGAGTTGGCTGTAAAACTGAATCTATATAAATTCGAAGGTGCTGAATGCTAATCACTTATAGACGGAAATAGCAAGTGTGTATTACTCAGCTTTTATGTCAATTTCAGTTGCCAGTGTTAGTTTCCATCCTTATAGACGGAAAAAATTTATCTTTTCTTTGTGAGAGCTACAAATGTAATCTTAAATCAATTTATTGCTTCCACCACTTCCTTTGGTTTTCTCTTATTATTATTAGTATTTATTTATTTTTAAATATATGTGCTTTTCTGGATTCCAAGCTTCTCACACTAAGTATATTCAATCAGAGTCAAATCAGATATGCAGTACGTCAAAGGCGTGCTGACACAAAGAGAGCTCTAAAAGACCTCCTCTTTAAAAGTGGGTCCTCAAAGGTCCAGGTACACTTTCTTTATCCTGAATGCTTGATGAAATATCATATTATTATAACATGGCATAAGCAATGGAAGATATATGCACATATGTTTGTGTAATGGTTGTGTGCAATTTTTGCTTGTTGAACCTAATTCATTTGGAAGTTACATTTAGAATGTGTATTCAATGTGGTTATCTAATTTGATTGGGAGTATTATAGTCTTTGGGTTTCAGTTATCACTCAAATTTGATCTTGGTAATAAGCGGCATGATTGGCTCATTAGGCAAAGCAAGATGCATTACTAATGTATTTGTGCCTTTTCTTTTCCATATGTACGTAACAAAAATATATTAAAAGAGGCATGGGGCACAAGCTGTGTCATGAATTTAGTTTGAGCTTTCTCAACTAGAAACAGAAGTCATGGAACTCTCTTGACCATGTCAAGACTTTCAGCTTGTTCATTGCCATTGTTTGAAAATTGAAACAATGTATTGGAGGCTTATGCACCCATTGGCTCCATTGTTTGCATTGGGCCACTGAAACTGGAATCAATCAGTAGGACATCCCGTGCTTGATTTGCGAAGGAAAACCACCCACTGGCTCCATTGTTTGCATTCGGCCACTGAAAAAGTTAGCTAGCATCCCAAAAGTGATGGCAGCAATTTCACGTAATGTTTCTATTCTAGGGTGATTCTTTTAATTATTGCAATGGCCTTTCTCTTATGACTAGGATTTTAAAGTATACATGCTATGTAAAGCATAATGAGGCCCTAGCTACAAAAAAATTTTAAACACTTTCTTTAACCGATCAAAAAAAGTTTCTAAACAAACCTTTCACTGTTTCATAATCTTAAATAAAATGTTTTGTCTTCATCAGCTAAATAATGCTTATCTACTACCTTCACGAGGCAGGATCTTTGCCTACAAGCTTCTAATGATTTTTTTCTCTAATTCTATGTCTTTCTTGTCAAAATCGTGGGTGAGCTTTTTTGGGAATTGACCCAAGCTTTGCCTGAATATTTTACCTAGGATGAAGAGAGGATGTTGAGAGTTCAAATGGGAACGCAATGGTTTGCAAAGCAGGAGGGTCATCCATATAGCTCTGATAAGAGAGGTCGATCAAAGTCTTCTGCTCACCGTGCTGACAAAATCCACAACCAGAAACTTAAACGTGAGCTTTTTTACCCCTATCTCATACATTAGTTCCCTTTTATTTCGTTTCTTTTTTGTTCCATAATTAGTTTGTTTTGATCAATTTGCCTTTTCTTGAGTTTTTGCTTGAAATACTTGGTGTGTGTTTGGTTAATGGAATTTTGAGAATGTTTGAGATTTGTTTTTTGAAAAATAATGAGATATGCTTTTTATTATATTGTGAAGGCAAAGAGAGAAAAACTTGAATAATTTTTGTGAAATATGTTTTGTATTGGGATTTCTGAAAGTGGATGGGTAGAGTTGAAAAGTTGTTTGAATATAAGTTTTTGTAAAAGTGGTTTTGGTTTTTGTGCTTTTGACTTTTCACTAAATATAGGCAAATGATTTAATGAAAGTTGAAATATAATTTTTTTTAAAAGATTGAAAGATGTTTGTATTGAAGTTTTTTTGTTTTTGAAAAATTTTGGAAATTTGTGTAAACCAAACAAGGCTTACATTTCCTAGATTTCTTTATCCGCATCCCAGCACATACGGCAAAGTGGCAAAATAATCCTCAACATATATTTACAAATTCAGTAGAAGTCACTGTTATGCATGTATGGCATGCGAAGTTGGATAAAGTCATGGTTGAGGTTGAAAGCCTAATACTTTGTAGTCAATACTAAAGATGATGTGGTTATTGCAGGAGTTAAAGAATCACTAACGAAGTGAGGGATGTAAAGGATATCTTGTCTTGAGCTGAAAGTTGTCTTAATGTCAAAATATAGAATATTTTAAGATGAAAAAGCTCAGGGTGCTTAATGGTTGGAAACTGTCATGATTTTGTTATCTGTAATGCTCTTGACAGACTTCATGCTTCCTTTTTACAACATTTTCAGGTAAGTTGAGACAAAAGAGGTTCTCTGAGGACTTCGATGAGGATCCTGAGCCAATCTTTAGAGCAACATTTGGAAACAGATGGTATACTTGGTCATTTAACTCACGGCAGGAATCTTCTTTCCAGAATTCAACATCTGGATTCGAGTGGAGAGAGCCTTCAAGTTGGAAAAACAGTAGAACTAGAAGATGGGAAACCCTGGGTGATGCTGAGTCTGATGACGATTCATGCTCTGTAGGATCGCGTACCGACAGAACTATTCTTGGTCTGCCTCCAACAGGCCATTTAAAGATTGAAGATGTTAAAAACGCGTGAGTGATCTAGGGCGTTTAAGTACTTTTCGATATATTACATACATACATACATAGCACATATACATCTATACAATATACATTTATCTTGCTAACTTCTTGACTGCCACCTTATGTTTGGCACTTTCTTTCAGCTTCCGTTTGTCAGCTTTGAAGTGGCATCCTGACAAGCATCAAGGTCCTTCACAGGTCAGTAAAGATGTCCTGCCACCTTAGGCTTCTCTGATCTCTCCGCCCAATCTGCTACTAAAGTTTCTTGGATGTCCTGTGATAAAAAATTAAGCGTCGAGTCTTAGAAGATGCCAGCCATCTTTACTGATTAAATATCTTGGTGGCATCCTAAATTCTTGGCATCAAGTCCCACCTTAAACCAAGGGATTTTATTTTTTGGGGGGAATGGGGCTGGCAAGGATTGGGTATTTGCAATGTATGTGGGCCAGTACCTACGTCCATGAAATTGCACTAAGAACCCAGATTTACAATTTTCCCTCAATTAAATGGATAAGACCCAATTTCTGGTGTGGACATGTAACTGCTGAAATGTAAGATTTATTGAGGCCCATTTTGTAAAACTTTTGTTCTCAAAGCAGATTTTTATTTTTTGTTCTCATTTTTAATGCTGTTGATTTCTATTTATTATAACTGATCTCAAAACTTAATCTTCCATTAAACTTATATAATTGAGGCATATAATGGCCATTTATCCTTTTATTTATCGGTTTTTGTTTTAAATGATTTGGTTTGAGAAGTCTTACAAGAGAGCTTTGAATGATTGCAGGCAATCGCTGAAGAGAAATTCAAACTGTGCGCTAGTGCTTACAGGTCGCTGTGTAGTGCCCTCTCCCCAGCTTAGTTTGTGGGGTTTTGGTTCAAATGTATTCAATTCCCTTACAGGTTAGCTTTTCGTATGGAGGGGGGGAGGTGTATGATTTTCTTCTTCTTTTTTTAATCACATTGAATTATATGATTATTCTCAATAATGTCTCCTCTTGAAATTGAGTTCTCAAGTTCATAAACCAAAAGCATCGAATTACAGTTTAACGCTGGATCAGCTTAGGTTATAGCCTTTGCATTTGGATTTAGTGTACCCCAACCATTGGCTGTAGTTGTTCTTTGAAAACAATCCCAGATTTCAGACCAACCCATGGCCTATTTCTCATCCCTTCTCGTAGTTTATAATTCCATTTTCTTTTTCCTAAATTAGACAATAATTCTCATACTCTTGGCCTCATTTAAAACTCATTATACCCTTTGCTATTAACGGTCTCCAATTTCTGCGAAGAAATATGTAAATAATACGAAGCTTGAAAACCACAGAGAGAGAGAGAGAGAGAGAGATTGTAGGAAGATTCCTTTGTCATGGCCAGTGATGGCAACGGTATATAGACTCGAAACAAACCGTACGCATATATATATATATATATATAGAATTTATTGGCACGAGTAATTTTTGTATGCATAGGAGTTTTTTAAGAAAGAAAGGAAAAAAATAAAAAATAAAAATCTTCCAATAGCTCATAAGAATTATTTGCGCCTAAGGTAATCCAAACCTTAAATATGGAAGAAGCGAACCATCAAGACGTCTTTACCACTATCAAGATTACGCATATTTGCAACGCACTCGTAAATAATACATAGCAGCTATCTTTAAACAAAAACAAAAAACAAATAAACATAGTTTTTCTTAAAAAATAATCTAAAATATAATTCAGTTGAATCCACAAAATAAATAAATAAATAAAAAGATGCTTCCAAAATTCGAGATTCTGATATATTTGTTGTTTTTTTGTAACCCTTTTGGCTCTTTGCAGCAGACGAGTTATTCAATTTCCAAAGTATATTTCCAACAATAACATTAAAAAAAAAAAAAAAACACGCGAGATTTTCCGCAAGAAAGGAAGCATCAATCTCCTTTATGATTCATAAGCCAACCAATCAACTATCAACTCACTATCAAATAGTTTTCCAGTTAAAGAAACTTGAATTTATGCAGCTGATTCAATCAAATTTCTGTTCTTGATAAAATCCTTACACAGGTAGCCAATAGATTCAGTCAAACCCATCTGCTAAGAAAATGAAGTAGCATTGAAACTGAAATCCAATCCAATCTCAGAGATTTACTAAAGACACGAAAAAGAAAACAGCTAAAAACAAAGTAGGACAACAGAGGATGATACCATTAAACCATAGATCAACATCAAGAACCCAAAATGCAAAGCCCAGTTCCTCTTAAACTTACCAAAGTAACTCTCCGGAGGCTCCTGGTAATGAATCTCAAAGTCACCGTCACAAGCCCCATCGAACTGCTCGCCCCCAGTGGCACTCATTTTCACCTTCATCTCCCTGAGCCTCTCGGTGGCCGTTCCAAGAGTGAGCTTGTGGCAGCGCCTCTGGTACTTGAACCCGTTGATGCACTTCAGGGTCTGGGCCACGGAGACGTAGAAGATGAGGTGGGAGAGGGAGAGTAAGGTGATGGGGATCCAGCAATGGCGGCACTGTAGGCGAGAGGACTGAGCCTGTGCAAGGAAGACGAGACCCAAGAAGATGAAGAAGAGTTGGAAGAGCTTGTGGAGCTCCTTCTTTTGGAGGTCTATGGAGCGCTTCTTCTCCAGGGTCTTCTCGAAATGGAGCTGGACTATGGTGTTTATGGCCTGGAGGGCTGTCTCTTTCGGGATTGTTTGAGGATGGTGGTGGGTTTCGTGGTACGATTCGTATTCCGCCATTGATGACACAGACGAGAGAGAGAGAGAGAGAGAGAGAGAGAGATGGTTTGGAGAGGGAGAGGTTTTCTTCAGACTTTACAGTGACAAGAACGGAGTTTGACAACTTTGACTCCCTCTACCTGTTCTACGTCTAAGGAATTTCCAACTTTACAAGAAGTGAAAAGACAGCTTTTTTATTTATGCGGGCACTGTGGCGATTGTTGATGGCCGTAAAACGACAGAACCCTGTTAATCGGAGGTTCTTTATTATTTATTCGGTACAAGAGTTTTGATGAACTTTTTTATGAGCAAAATTAAATCAAATTTTATAAAACTTTCCATTCCATTTCATTTTATTTTATTTAATTATTATAATTTTTATATAAAATAAGATAAATAATTTAATTTTTTTAAATCTCAATATAAAAATATTAAAATAATATATTCTAATAATATTTTATTTAACTTTTAATTTTAGTGTCAACTTATCTCATCTTATTTTAAAAAACAAACGAGGCTAGATGTAATAATATCTTTTATATGGAAATATATATAACTGTATGATATATAGACTATTAACGTTGTATTTTATATGCTTGAACAAGATTCTCATTTCTCCCACTAGGGCTGAGTTTTTCTCTTGCGCACACACAAAGAAAGTGGATTTGGGGTCTTCAGAAAAACCTTGGATGTCAAAGTTAATTTTCTTTGCATGTCTATAGATAGCTTTAATGTTAAGAGTTAAGAGAGTTCTACTTGAGCCTAAGGGTGTTTATATACCTGGTCGTCGTGGTCTCTGCCCACTGCTAGCGGATTGTGCAAAGGCGTTCGGGACATTGTACTAGCAATAGGTTTCCCTTTTGTCATGTCAATTGTCACCTTGCAACATTACGCATGGGTCTCCAGTATGTTCATTGTGACAGGTAAAGGGGTGGGGAGGCGCGTGCACTACCCTAGCCACAAAGGTGGCCCCGCTTTGAGTTTTGTCATTGCATGTTGGCTTCCCAGATCATTTAGTGCAATGTGTTTATTGACTGGCAATTTAGGCAGTGGTCTGAGTAGGTGACATGACCAATCACTATATCTGACGGGCCTTCTTGGGCCCAACCAAGTTCTCATCTCTTCATCAGCTCGATACTAGACCTTCTAGTGGCTAGTTTGGACTCCAAGGGAAACCAAATCCCACACTGCCCAAGTGGGAAAGTAAATCCCCTCCTCACATACTCTCATTTTTATGGCACGACTTACAAAGGCCTGATCCTTTAGACAGGTCCAGAGTCCAGGAGGATGAGACCAATGCTCAGAGTTGGGCTTAGGGCCACTCGTGATGAGGTTGGGTATTTCCCTCCCATGGACAATAGAAAAATATTTGGTCTATACACAAATTTTACACGAACAAAATTACAGATTTGATATATTATTTTATAAAAAAAAAATTATTGTAAAAAATATATAAAGTATTGTATTAAAATAAGTTATTATATAAACATTTTTCTGTAAAATTTCTATGTATACTTAATACTTCTCTAAATAATATTCATTTTTAGTAGATATTGCGTTGGATTTTAGCATATCTTAATATTAATAAGTGCCAATAGCTTGAGCTACAGTCTTTTTCGTCTAACATTTTTATTTCCAGTTTTGCCCTTAGCTTTATTTGACAATTACGGTGATTTGTATATATGATAGTATTTGGTTTGGATGGAAAGTGGGCAAGTTGAGTGGAGTAGGTGGATCCATGATTAGAGCAGAGTCGTGATCAAGTCGACATCTAACCAAACATTGGTGGAGCCCCATACAGAAACAATTCATCTGAACTTGGTGCAAAAATCAATGTTTGTGTATTTCCGTAGGACAAGACCTTCATAAAATTATTAAAAGAATTTTCAGCGGTGGACTTCAGACGGCAAAATAGTATTTCTCTTATATATGCATGTTTCTTTTGATTTTGTTTGTTAGGCATCTAGCCAGCTGCCAACACCATTGATATATATAATATTCTAATATAATATTTCTTGTCATCATAGTGCAAAACTAAATAATCTTGACATGATCGATGATTCAGTCTATAATAATCCTCTTTTTGTTAATTATTGTGTGGGTCATAGCAATATAACTAAGGGTACGTTGGGCATAAAAAAAAATTATCAACAAAGCTTAATGATATCGAGTCATGGGTTAGTGGATTCATTTGGTACTACTGTACTTCTTTAATTTTATATAATTAACCAAACATTGGTGGAGCCCCATACAGAAACAATTCATCTGAACTTGGTGCAAAAATCGAGCTAAATGATTTTTTCCACCGAAGTGATGTCAGGGATTACGTATATTAAAATTTTTTTTATCAATAGTGATAGTGCACTGGATAACTGATATTAGACGTGTGGATTCGAATTGTCAAGTAGATGACAAATCCTTATTCAATGTTGGTCCCGCCTTGTCCTCCGTAATCAAAGCAAACATATCTTCCTTCTTGTGGGTTCCTTACTTTTTTTATTATTTTATACTATTATATATTTTTTTAAATTGTTAGGACTAATTTGAAAACAATGGTGTCAAGTAATTGAGCAGACATCATGCAACAGTAGTTCTGCAGCGTGATAGGACGTCTGGATGATTGAGGACAATAGGCACCTTAAAACGGTCTTCATGGCTCATTTGTGTTCACTTCGTCTCGTATTGCTGATTCGGTTTTTGTTTCAGAAGGTACGTATTTCCTTAGTTTTATTTCTTTCTTCATGGTAAGGAAAATCTGCCTACACATAATCTGCCTGTGTATATATATATATAATACAATTTAAACTTACAATGCCTTTTGTGTCTAAACAGGAATTGTTCTCATCAAGAGATCTAAATATATAAAAAACTCTCTATTGTTCATTTCAAGACCTGTAAGTACTTTTATATATATATATATATATTATATATCTCTTTTTGCTGATCTCTACTTATAATTTTTTTGTGGATCCTTGCTTTGAATGGCAAATTAATTTTGAAAAATATTTTATTCAAGAATTTTGATATGTGATATCGATCTATGCTTTTTATAAGTTCCATTTTCATGGTATTTTTTCATTCCATGTGTTATTTTCTTATCTTCATTTATTGATCTGATATTCCTTACTATAATTTTCGTAGCTGAGCGATCATCTCGATCCCCCTCTCCATATACAAGAAGCTGGTTAATAATAAACATATATTACAAGCAACTATATATAATATGAATGGTAGAGATAAAAGTCAACAAAAGTTAGTCTTTCTATGGTAACCACTAACCTAATTAAAGTCATCATATATAAGTTATATACTTGGTCATTAGAAATTCTTATTCACAGTTACTAAAGTCAACAAAATTAATGAGTACTAGCCACCCTAGCTTAATTATTTATTTATTGACAAATAATAATAATAATTATCCCCAACAGGTAAAACTTGTATAGATATTTAACAGCTTTAACTGTACAACAAATCTCAACGTTAATATGACAATTATATTTGGAAACAAGATACGGATTGTATGGAACAACCCACCGATTGTCTAAATCTTTTCCTCTAATTCTAGCAATGACTCCATTGTTAGAACGTTTGTATGAAGGAAAACAATCAGTTTCAACAGTTGTATTAGCTGTAAATTCTTTGGGGTATCGATTCTTACAGATGCCGTCTTTGTCCATACATATATTGGTTGGATTTAATATTCCGCAAGGACCATGCATCATGTGTCTAAGGACAACTTTATATAAATGTAAATTTCTCGTTTTGTTAGGTATTTCTGCTAAAACAATTTCGTCAAAAGTTTCAGGTGCATAAATTCTCCAGTCTTTCTGAAGTATAATTAAGAAATGAACATGTGGTAGACCTCTTTTTTGATATTCGATGGTATAAACATATGCTGCAACCTTACCAAAAATTTCTCGCTTAAACAGATCAATCTTCAATTCTTCTAATTTTGCTCTAAAGATTCTTGCAATTAAATCAGGGCGGTTCTGAACTTCTTCATGTGGATTTAGTTGTTCTAAGATTTCTTCCCAGTTTGGATTACATGTCATGGTTAGAAATATATCAGGTTTGCCAAAACGTTGAACTAATGTCATTGCTTCCATATATCTCTTCCGCATATCTCTTGGACCTCCAATAAAAGATGAAGGTAGAATAATCCGTTTTCCAATATTGGATGCACAAGTTTCTCCAACTAAAAGAGTATCTACAATACCTGAAGCAACTATTTATAAGTAAGAAGTAATAAAGAATGAAAAGAACTAATTTGGTAATCTAATATAATTAATGGCATATAGTTAAACATATATATAAGCCCAATTATTTATTAAGTTCCATCTTCCATTATATACATATGTCATCTCCAAACATACTGATTTATATATATGGTGTATATATTTTTAGAAGCCTATTAATCGTTAAGTAATTAACTTATAATATTTATATATCCCTTAAAATACAATACATGATCAATTATTAGTTGATATGATTCGAGATGAAAAATTAAAAAAAAAAAAATAGCATTTCTCAATTTCTTAGTTTCGTTTGGAAAAGTAGTCATGGATGGATAACTTTTTGACAATTGATACGTGGAGATGATTGGCTTTCAATACAAGTTAGGTGGGTTTGATCATAATTTATCAAATCTAAGACTTAATTATTATTATTTTAAAAAAAAGTAAATAACTAAAAAAATAAATACTGAACCAACGCCACAAAAAGCCATAAGACTTTTCATATGCCCCAGGCCATCTTATTTAAGTAATCACATGTTTTGCTCCGGCCACGAGCTTTATTTTTTATTTTTTCTGAAGGAAATATACTACTATTAAAAAACTAAACAAAATATCCATTTCGTTGTTGACTTGTTGTGGCATAAGCCATCTATTTCCCACCAGCGGTTGTCATGGGGAGGAAAATCGTGGCTAAATAACATATTTCTTGTAGTGTTTGTTCTAATCTATATTCGATAATTTTGGGCGTTTGTAACGATGGAGCCCATAAATAATTGAATTATATAATGATCGACAGCTTTGAATTCAAATTTACAAATTCTCAACACGAAATTAACACAATTCAAAACGAAAATTAGCGGATAAACGTCAAGGATCCTTATTAATGGTGAATAAAACTATTCTATTTCTTGGCGGTACAGGTGGAATCGGATAAGAACAATGGATAAGTCATCGTTTGAATAGTTGAAAACCCATTACGTGAATTTTTTAAAACTTTCATGATGCTCATCTAATCTCTATCGAATAAAAAAGTTTACAGGTAAAGTTGGTGCTAAGTCCCTTTCTCGAAAGCTCCCTCCTACCGACACATCTAAGAGCTCTCGCTCGGATTTGGTTTTGAGGAGACAAAGACCTATGTTCATTCAAAGAACAAAATAACAGTTAGTTCTTGATTATCAACTTACTATGGTTCAAATCTTTTTCTTCTAATATAATCAGATCCTAATAAAAACCATGAAAAATCAGTACCTGATTTGATCTTTGGAACCGAATCGTTTGTTGCAGGATTGCTTTTGGATTCAATGCACGACACCCCACCTGCACCATAAATTAAAAAGAATTAAATACGTAAGCAGTCGAAATAAAGAGATAAAATGATCGACATACTAACTTTATTCAATAATTAAATAAACTCTTCCATCTTATGTACACGTGTTATTGATTCCGGTATATGATTTGGCATATTCTCCCTCTCTTACATCTTCCCTGCCAACGTGCATGTATCATTCGACACATAGAGGTGCTGATAATTATTAGATGTGTCAACAACTTGAAGGAGCTTTCAAAGCATTTTCACGTGCTGGCTTAATTTACGAACCAAATTCAAAACGGTAGCTGGATTATCTTCTAAGTTCTCAAAGCATTCGCATTAGATTGACTATTTTAATTTTTAAAATTTGAAAAATATGTAATTTTTTATTTTTTAGCTAATCACTTAACTCTTAAAATTTATATTAAATTAACCATCACATTCTCTATAATAATAAAATATTATTATTTTTTAATTTTTAATTTTTTTTTTCTAATATTCGATAACTTGCGATAATCATATTTATTTTCATATTCATAATCTAATAATCTATAGTATAATAATTTTATATGTATATAGATGACAAAATCTCATATATAAATAAAAATTCCATATGTATAATCTATAATAATCACATATCTATAATATAATAATCTCAAAATATAACAAAATAATTTATTATTTTGTGTTACTAAATATCTTGTTGAACTTAAACAGTAGGGTTTTAACTTTTTTTTCACAACAAAAATGCACATGCATGCCGAACCCTACCGAAATACTATTGAGAGCGATATGAGAGACTTCATTAGAAAAGAAAGGCTCCCTCATAATATTATCTATTGTTAATTACACAGTGCAAAGTGGGGCTAATCGACATTACCTCTATCCACGAGCAAACATTTTCTTAGATGCCTCACCATGCCAAAAAGTCAACAGAAAGACTCAAAAGTCTCCACAATATTTCACAGGGACGTGGATATGCGTGTGCAATTGTGCATAGAATATGTTGCGTGGGTTGGAATAATGATACGCTATTCTCGCACGTTTTTGGAGCCTATGAAAAAAAAAAGGGGGCCGACGCCGGGGCCGGGGACCAGGCAATAATTTAGAGAATAATTATTTATTAATATCGGTGGGTCTCACCTGTTTGCACTGAATTCCAATTTTACATTTTGTGATTCCGAAATTAATTAATTAACTAATAAAAAAAACCCAATTAAAATATAAAATACTGAAGTAGTATTTTTGGCTTTGTCTGTGTCAAACGTATTGAATTTATCAAATCTAAGGCTTAATTATTATTATTTTAAAAAAAAGTAAATAACTAAAAAAAAAATACTGAACCAACGCCACAAAAAACCATAAGACTTTTCATATGCCCCAGGCCATCTTATTTAAGTGATCACATGTTTTGCTCCGGCCACGAGCTTTGTTTTTTTTTTTTTTTTTTTTTTTTTTTTTTTTTTTTCTGAGGGAAATATACTACTATTAAAAAACTAAAAAAAATACAGTTAAGTACTATTATATTTGTTAGTTTTAAAAAATAAAGATAGACAATTTCAGAAAATATAATAAACGGGTAGCATAATGTATTAAATATGATGTTATATCCTGTTCATAGTGTTGCGAGTAAAGCAGTTAATCTAACAATGTAACGGGTCGAAGACAGACTTAGTTGAGCATCCAAACAAGTCGTAATTCACAAAAAAAAAAAAAAAACCGAAAACCGTTTTAAGGACGGCTGGTTTTCATTTGGTGGGACAGAATCCACTTCTCAGCACAAAAATATTGCATGTGGGTTTCTCTTGTGTGTATTGTCACGTACACAAACCTCCCACATTCCTCTAACGAAATAAAAGTAGGAAAAATATAGTTGTAAGCACAATTATGTACTGATCTGTACACCAATGTAATGTGATTGATCAAAAAGTAGATTTTATTGAAAACAATGTTAATTTAAATTTGAAGTATGAATGAATCAGTATTGGTACACAGATTAGTACGCGACTGTGCTTGCATATAACAAAACTCATAAAAGTATTCCCCATTGAGCCACCCCGACTTTTATCATTTCGCTCCTCACCTTCTCTTTCCTCTCACTTCTTTTCTCTACTTTTTTTTGCCCTATCTCATAGGGTTTTCATGTCTTGGTAGTTTTGTTACTCTCATGAACTCCTGGCCTAAAGTTCTGTACAAAGAGATTTTGGCCGTTGTCTTCTTTGGGTTTCTCTTTTTTGTTTTCTTTGGAGGGTTTTTTGGTGGAAAACGGTGCGGATTCGACCTCCTGGATTTTTTCAGCCGTACCCATGTCTGAGATCTTCGATTTCAGTGGTAAGCTCTTGATTGCCTTAGAAAAACATAAGCGATATACTTTAAATATTCTTCTAAATGACATAGTTAGTAGAGAATTCATCAAAATTAAGCCGTTAACCTCTGTCTCTCTCTCTGCTTTTTTCAACAAAAACGGTGGCCCTTTGTTTTAGACCAGACAACTCTGATCCGTAGAATTTTTACAGGTCTTCTATAGCTGTCAGGCGCCGCAGCTATGATACTACGTTGCTCTTCTGTAGTTGTCAGGCGCCGCAGCTATGATACTACGTTGCTCTTCTGTAGTTGTCAGGCGCCGCATAACTATGACACTACTTTGCTCTTCTGTAGATGTCAGGCACCGCAGCTATGATACTACATTGCTCTTGTCTGTTGTAGAGAAATACTTCACAAGAGATGAGTCGTCATAATTTTCTCTATAAAAGAATTATTCAGTTCATCTTCTTTCGCATCTCATCTTCTTCACTTTTCTGAAATTAGTCTGCATTCTTACTGTAACAGCCCGCTAGAAATTCAATTAAGGAATTTCTATTGACTTTAGGAACCTCGTGAAAACTCTGTAAGTTTACACGAATCGACTAATCGCATAAATTTTAGCCTGTCAACATAGTTAGTGTTATCACTCACTATGGTGCTAGAAATGCGATTTTAATTATTTGAGATAGTTAAAAGTGTCAGAATACATTATAGTCTATACCACTAGGCTTAATTTAAATATTTAGAATTTTTCAGTACTAAGTTTATTACGTTTATTTTTGGAGTGAATAGTAACCTCGGTAAATGTACTGAACGCAGTGTTTTCAAAATCATAGTGTGAAATGTCCAAATTAGGATAGCGATATTTTATTTGGACACTTGGCAAGATCTTAACCACACATAATGAATAGTATTAGATACTTGGCACAAAGAGAAACCATTAGATGGAATTGTGAAGGAAATCAAGGTGTGAGATCATGACACCTAAGCAAAATACACATTTGGAAAATATCTTAAGAATAGAGATTTAAAATACACATAGAAAGATTTTAGCCACCTTACTCTTCCAAGTCTACTCCACATTTGGAAAATATATTGAGCTGATTTTTATAGATATTATTGGATAGAATATTTTGAGATAATATTTTATAGATATTTTGGGTAGGAGAAAACCACACTCAACTCTCAACTCCAGCCTTATCATCTCCCTTATCTCTTCCATAAGCATCTCCAGCCATCACCCACGAACTTATCTTCATTTACACGTTTCTTTAAAAGAATATCAAACATTCTCTCTCGGACAGCTTTTAGGAGTTCTTTTGCATGCCCATTTCGAAGCTGTTGTAAGTGTTTTATCATAAAGTCTCCTTCATATAAGTTGTTCCTTTTTGAGTCTAGTTTACATGGATATCTTATTTGCCCCATTTGAAGATCATTTGGTCAGTCAAATATTGTGTAAACTATAAAAAGGTCATTCTGGAAGATAAACTGGAGAATATGTTATAGTTTGGAGTTTTTGACCAAGCTAATGGATAGATATTGGTCCGAAATTTTTATGGAGTATTGTTAACATGTATATATGACTATTGGTTGACGATTTTTGCATGATTGAAGGTTTTGATGAAATATTTGCTTAGATTTAGAAACTTAGAAACTGGAAGAAGAAAAACAGTTTCTATTTTGAGAAAGTTTAACTCTTTGGTGGTCTAAACCTATTCTAATGACTTTGATAATTTTATTGGAGGATCCTAAGCATCTTATATACATGTTATATTATTATTTTGAAGATATTTGATGTTAGTTTCAAAGATATGAAATTTTATACAAAGAGATATTCAGATAAGCCAAAGTGTGGATGTTCTTGGCTAAATTTATGTTTTGGTTAATTTTTAACCATGTGATCTTGAATTAGAAGCTTATATATGTTTTAGGACATCTTTTTAAACCATGTGATGGTTTGGTTTGAAGATCACATATTTATAAGTCATAGATCAAAAGGTTGATCAAAACAAGTTAGAAACAAAAATCAATAGAAATAACATATGAGAATTTCGGCCCTATGGAGTTTTAATAGTTGTGATTAGTTTTAAATTTTTCTAAATTGATATTTGAGTTGAGGATAAAATTTACATGAGGCATGTAAATTTTGGTGACTTTTGGAGTTAGTATGCAAAATCCTTAAGTTATGGGTAAAACGGTCATTTTCCTACATGTAGGAAGTAAAATGGAAATTTTACTCTTTAAGTTAGTATTTTTCCATATTTCAAATTATTAGTGATTTAGTACTAACTTTTAGAATCACTAATTACAGATCCTCGTGATCGCGCTTGAGGTTTTATAAGAAACGCGGAGATCGAGGTAAGTTAGCTTTTAACTTACTAGCAGTCTACTGTGTATGTGTGCTAAGTAAAAGAACTACAGTGTATGTATGTACGTTATCATATGTGTCATGCCATGTCAAGTTATCATGTAATTGTCTATTATACAGAATTTATTCTGTCATCAATTTTTATCTGTTACATAATATATTCTGTTATATATTACTGTACATTACAAGTACGTCATGCTAAGTATGTCATCCATTACATGTAAGTCAAGTCATGTAATATTCACTGTTGCAAGTATGTCATGTTAAATATGTTGTCTATTATATGTTATGCCATGTTACGAAATGTTTCTATCTCAAGTTGGTCATGTATTCTAAGTTATGTTCAAGTCACGTTATGTTACGTCAGGACTTCAGTCCTTTCGTATTCCAGTCACATTTCATCTTGAGTACATTATGATGTGTAGAATACATGGGGCCACAACAACTGTGGAGTATGTATTTACACATAGAATACATGGGGCCACAACAACTGTGGAGTATGTATTTAACTGCATTGTGATGTGTAGAATGCCTGGAGCCACAACAACTGTGGAGTATGTATTTACACATAGAATACATGGGGCCACAACAACTGTGGAGTATGTATTTTTCATGTTAAGTCAAGTTTGTATAGAATACATGGGGCCACAACAACTGTGGAGTATGTATTTTTCATGTTAAGTCAAGTTTGTGTAGAATACATGGGGCCACAACAACTGTGGAGTATGTATTTTCATGTTAATTCAAGTTTCAGAGCAAGTTCATGCTAAGTCAAGTTGCAAGTCAAGTTCAGTTCATGTTTCAATTTAAGTTATGTCAATTATGCTATGTTGTACTCCAAGTTATGCTTTAATTTCTTATGAATTTGATTATACATTTATGCTTTTACTGACATTCATGCATCATTAGCTTGTGTGGAAGTTTTTTGTTAACTTACTGAGATTTGTAATCAAATCTCACTTTGGTAGTCCCAACTACCATTCCCCCCGAATGGTAGATCTTGTTACAGGAGCTGAAGGAGAATCAGGAACTGATCAACTAGACACAGTTGACTAAGTGACGGTGCGACATAAATGTTGATATAGTAATTAACGTAAATTACTACTTGTACGATTGAGTTGCATCTCTACTACTTTTTGGATCATAACCATTTTGGACTAGTGTTGTGATCTTAGTTGTTCAATGGATTTTTATGTATGAAGTATGTTTTAAGCATTTGAGATATTTTCAATTTGGTGCATAGTATTGCTAAAGACAAAAAATTTATCCACTGCGAATATTGCATATTGTTAGATGCATGTTAGGAATATTGCATCTTATATGTCATGAACGGGGGCAGGTAACCTTGTGTTGCATGTCTCGACGCTTCAAATGTCCGTCCGATCCCAAACGGAATTTGGGGGTGTCACACTTACTCTGCAATCTCTTTCTGCTTTTTCACTTTGCAATGGCTCAGCAATCTTCTCATTACCACTACATGAGGTATTCTGCACCTCGTTCACTAGTTGTTTCTGCTTCTTTCGTAAGTGCTATTATGCAATCTAATAATGATCTGACTAATAAGTCAGATAATGAACTTATCTACGAGCTTGTGAGTCTCGGTACCCGATACTCATCAGCCATTGTCGCATATTCTCAGCGACTACAATCCAGGACTGGTGGGGTTGACAAACTCCACGAGAATATTGCTATCCTTCAGCGACTTCTTATGGAGTCCAACATGAAGATGGAAGCACTAAAGCGAGATAACAGAGATTTAAAATCTTTGCTTAAATCTTCTTTTCGAGTGGCTACTCCTTTAGATAGGAAATGCATGCAGATTTTTGAAGAGCAAGAGCGTTTAAAGATTGAGGCAAAAAGCCTCAAATTTCTGTAATTTTGCTTCGACATAATAAAATAATACTTCACAAATATTCATATTTGTATTTCTATTTTCTGTTAGATCTTCTATGTGTTCCATTTTATTTTTCCTTTAATAATGCACAATTTCTTACAAAACCGTAATATGAATCTGAAATACTAATTGTATTTAAGAGATGGTATTTTAGATCTAATAATTTTATTCATCTCCTCCATGAATGTTCTCTAAATCCCAATTGAAACTTGTCATTTTACAAATTTTTTAGTTACAATTCACTTGTAAAATCTTTGCTTGTTATTTGGAAAAATTCCAGTGGATCAAGATATCAACAATCATGACAGTGTTGCTGCTCTCCTGTTAAACATGTTGATTCACATGAATAACCTCAGTTGCTTCAGTATACTGAATGAGATGTACTTATTTCTTTTGTTCTTTATTTTAGGACATTTTGAACTTTTGCCATTTATTGTAGTAATAACATAATTAAAGATGAACTGATGACTACTGCATAATATGCATGGAATTCTACCTGCAGTGTACTAAAATGAAGTAATTTGCTATGTTATATGTAATCAACACATTTCCTAATCAATTTGTGCTATTATCTGCTTCTACAAATTATTGATATGCTTTAGTGTTCCCAGAAGAGCAAAAGCACATAGTGAAACAGCTTCTGAATTTTAGGTCAGTAATGGAGAATCCCTCATTTCTCATTAACTTCTAACCGACACTTACTTATCAAATGACACCTAGACAGAAAAATAAATCCATAACTCATTTTGTTGTTTATATCTGTGTAGTGTAATATTTTGTTGTTTATATGTTTATTATGAAGAGGAAGAAAATTGTTAAAATATAGATGAAATTCTGTCTATTTATAGCTAAATTGAAAAATTTTTAAATTGTTACACTTAAGAAAAATATCGACTGGGCACACGTGCATCGCACGTGCTGCTTTACTAGTATATATATACAAGTGTATGCATTGTCTTGTTATATTCCAGGACAGACAAATACATCCAACTTTTGCACACATGGGGTGTGGACTGTCAAAAGGAAAGCTGTACTAAATTACACACTTTCCTGCTTATTTTTTCTTCTCTATCTCAGCTGTATCAACATATTATGAACGTGTATTTTGAAAATACACATAACATGTATTTTGTGCATTCATATTGTATGAAAATCATTTTGTATCCCATTTTATCTTATCTCACCTTCTAAATATCACTTAAATATAAACACTTTCAAACTAATCATGATAACTTTTCTAAACATTCAAACAAAAATTAAAAAATAATTTAATTTTTTTAAATTAAAAAATATATTATTAAAAAAGTATATTCTAATAATATTTTAAATTTATTATATTTTTCTTCAACTTTTTCTCTTCCATTTTCTAAAACTATATAAAACATTATAATTCAAACTTTTTTACTACTATTCACAAACTATTTATTGTTATTCATAGATTTCTCATTTCATCCCATTCTCCAAACATCCTCTTAGTATCAATTTGTTTTAGTAGTATGTAAGGTGTGGATGGATTCGTTATATCTATTTTATAATAAAAATAATTTTATAATCTGACATACTGCATCAAGCCATATCAATTTCTGTGTTTACTTTTATATAATTCTTTTATAACTATAGTATTTCTCTAAACTAAATTATTTTATAAATTTATTTTGATAAAATCATTTTCTACTAAAGCATTTCTCTTATTGATATTATTTTTCGATATATTATGAATTTCTATTCAAACTTTAAAGCTATGAAGGAAATTAATTTGGCGGATTTAAAGATAGAATATAAAAGATAAATGGATCGTGGGTTATACTGTGGTACTGTTGGAATTGGATGGCGTGCATTGCAGGCCAAGCATGAATCGAATTTTCTGAGCAGATCGAATCCTCAACTACAATAATACTCAGCACGTCAGAGCTCAGAAGCCACTTCAAGCCAGAACCAGGTAGGGAGAGAGAGAGAGAGAGAGAGATGGGGGTGACAAAGGAGCAAGTAGAATCTTCGTTGAGGGCAAAGATGAATCCTTCGCAGCTCGTAAGCCCTATTTACTCTTTCAGTTGCTGGTTATATGCTTCCTATTCTAGTTCTTCTGATTCATGTAAAATTTATTTTTGAAAGCCCTATTTATTCTTGTTCTTGTTCTTCGCAACGTGGATAAATTTAATGTGAAACTAGTCGGAATATACCCGTGAGTCTTGCAGTAGAGAGGTTATTATAGAATTGCAGATATAATATGAAATTATTCAGCTAGGGCTTTTGATAATTTTTTTTTTTTTTTTTTTGATAGGTAAGAGAAAATATTATTGAAATGAATGAAAAAGGTATAAGCCATGTATACCGGAAGTGTACAGAAGAACACCTAAATACATTCTAGCTATGCTGAATTAAAGACAAAAATTCATTAGCATTATCCCCATTTAGTACAATAGCCGAAAACCAAGACAATAGAGTGTGCAGAAAAAAATTCTTCAGCTCCACTCTTGTTCGTTCCTTCTTCTCGAAACAACGTGCATTCCTCTCTAACTAAAGACACCACATGATACATAGCGGAATCATCTTCCACGCCACAGCCACCTGATGACAACCTTGCAACTTCCTCCAGCAATGCAACAGATCCACAAACCTCAGGGGCATCACCCAAGGAACATCAATCATTTGAAAGATCTCATCCCACAACCCCCTTGCTACCTCACAATGCAATAGCAGGTGGTTCACAGATTCACCATTCTTTTTGCACATATAGCACCAATCTACCATGACACAACCCCTCTTTCTCAAGTTGTCCGTAGTCAAGATCCTCCCAAGAGCAGCACTCCATACGAAAAAAGCAACTTTGGAAGGCACCCGGGAGCTTTTGATAAGTTAGGTTGGAAACAGAATAAACACCACCTCGGAAACGGCAGTGAAAATTTCAGTGGCTTTCTAGGAGCATGATCCCTTCCATTAGGTTGGCAACTATATAAATTTTGAGCTGTAGGTTTCTGTTTGATTTGATAAATTAGAGCTGAGATTTGCATTATGATTGTGGGGAAGCAAATTATATGTTAGATAAATGCTTTAGGTCTGGTTTGGATTCAAGATACTCTCATCTCATCTGATCTCATCCCATCTCCTCTCATCTCATCCATCCTCATCTAAATATTCAAATACCACAAGCATAAACACTTTTCAATTTCAAATTTGTAACTTTTTCATTTAATCCTTACTTAATCATTACATCTTTTCTAAACTTCCAAACTAAACACAAAAAGAATTCAACTTCTTCAAATTCCAAAACAATAATATTTTTCAAATCCCAAACACAAGAATAATTCATCTAATTATTACCTAATCATTACAACTTTTTCAACTTTATAATATTTTTATTCAACATTTTTTCTCTCATTTCTCAAAATCCCATAAACATTTTATCTCAAACCATTTCATTACTATTCACAAACCATCTCATTTGATCTCACTATCTAAATGAGGCCTTAATGATGTCGAGTGAAATATATCACATTGTTGTTCTTGTTTTTGTTATTTTCCTTTTGAATAATGGCCCGGAGTTCTGTTTTTGATGGAGCTGTTTATCACTGTATCTTGTGTCTCCAGTGTGAGAGAAATACATGGGCTGGTAACAAACTGTAACTCAAGTGGAAGTGACGGAATTTCATTGCCTGTTTAGCAGTTACATTTTTATTGTATGTAAAACAACCCCATCATAACTGCCTTAACGCCAACAGCATCTACCTGTTCTCGAAAGAGAGTTCACCTCTAGGGAAGCTTGGACCCTTGGTATTTTTATTAGGATAGGAAATCTGAGATCCTCAATCCTATTAGCTGTTATGATGCTTTGGGGAGGTCATTCCTATTAAGGTTGTTAGGCTGCAAGCCACTTTGCTAAGTTTTCAAATCAAACATACATGCTTTTTCTTCTAGATTTATGTGTTTGGGTGTTGAGGTATCCTCAACACTTCTCAACTCTTCTCACTACTATTCATTACTTCACCTACTTTTACTACTATTCCTTACTTTTTACCTACTTTTTATTATTATTCATTACTTTATTATTACTTTTCACCTACTTTTTACTACTATTCACAACTCTCCTCAACACCCAAACCCGCTGGGACCAATAGTGCACGATTGGCGCACGAGGTGCACCAATGGTACAACTCTCCTCAACACTTCTCAATACCCAAACACTTCTCAACTCTCCTCAACACTTCTCAACTCACTCCAATTTTGGCGCACGATTTTTTTGTGGGAAGTGACATCTATACCCCATCAAGGTGTTCTGATACCATGTGTACAAGGAGTGAGTGACCCTATCTGTTTATGAGTTGGAATGAGGGAAACCAATGGTGCATGTTCAAGTTTATTCATGGGCAAGAGGTAGAAATTCAAGGACTTCTTATGTGGTGAGAAGACAGCATTTTAAGTTTTTCTAAGTTCATTACCCTTTTTTTGACATTTCCTTTTTCTTTCTATTGCATAAGAAAAAGGGAAAGTAGTTTTGATATTCTACGATCCTGAAGGCCTGACTATGCAAATCTTAAGAGAAGCTTGATAGCTAATTGAACATGCTTATTCTTTTAAAATTTGGGCTTGTGATAATCTGATTAATTTTGGTACTTTTCGAAGGTGAGAGGCTTTTACAAAGCATTCTTTCCTATACTTAATGTTCTACCCGGATATGAGTTGTATAGTTGGAATATGAACAAACTTAGGGGCTGTTTGGGAATAGAGATAGTTTCGTTTCATCTCATCTCATCCCATCTCATCTTATCTCCTTCCCAAACATCACTTAAATACAAACACTTTTAGACTAATCATTATAACTTTTCCAAACTTCCAAACAAAAAATAAAAATACAATTCAATTTTTTCAAATCCCAAAAAAATAAAATAAAACAAAAAATTATATTCTAACAATAATTTAACTTTATAATATTTTTATTTGACTTTTTTTCTCTCATTTCCCAAAACCTAATAAAACATCATAGAGTTCTACTACAGGTACCCGCCGATGGGTACCTTTTGCGGAATCACTAACGTGGCACGTTAGCAGATGCAGATAAGAACAACAGGCCTTTCACTTAATTTTTTTCCCCCCTTCACTTTCTCACTCTCTACCTACTCTGCAAACCCACCACAAAGCCACCAACACAAAGCACGTAGCGAAGCTGTGATTAAGAATCTGAGAATGTTCAATCGGGCTCTCCTAGGGAAATGGTTTTGGAGATATAATATGGAGCCGGAAGCACTATGGAAAGTAGTAGTTCATAGTAAATATGGCAGCCTTTGGGGGGGATGGTGTACTAGGGAGGGGAATGGACCATATGGAGTGGGGATTTGGAAGCAAATAAGCAGAGGGTGGAGGAGATTTGCCAATAATACTAAACTTTTGGTGGGGGAAGGCACACGTATAAGTTTTTGGAGGGACATTTGGTGTGGGGATGAGGCACTGAAGGACATTTTTCCAGGTGTATATTTAGTGGCCTGCGATCAAGAAGCTTCGGTCGCGGATCTGTTGGTTCGCTCGGGGGATCAAGTTCACTGGAACATCACTTTTTGTAGAGCAGCACATGATTGGGAAGTAAACAGTTTCACTGAGTTTTTCAACCAAGTGTACTCTATGAAACCGAACGGATTGCATGAAGATAAACTGTGGTGGAAACATACGGGTAAGGGTATTTTCTCGGTTCGCTCTTACTATAAAGCCCTGACAGCTATACCGAATGTTTCGTTTCCATGGAAAAGACTGTGGAGGAATAAAGCACCGCCCAAAACACTTTTCTTTGTTTGGACAGCAGCTCTGGGCAAGAATCTGACTACCGATAATCTACGAAAGAGGCGGATCATCATTACTGATTGGTGCTGTATGTGTAAGAAAGATGGTGAGTCGGTGAACCATCTCTTGTTACATTGTGAGACAGCGAGAGCCTTGTGGTGTGAAGTATTCCGTCGAGTAGGGTTAAATTGGGTGATGCCGAAGTCAGTACTTGAACTGCTAGCCAGTTGGGCGATGCCGGGGGGAAATTTACATGTCAAAGCTATGTGGAAGATGGTACCTATCTGCATTATGTGGTGCATCTGGCAAGAACGAAATGAACGAACATTTGAAGATAAGGAGAGGACAACTGAGGAGCTTTGTAGTTATTTGTTCAGCACTTTAATTCTATGGTCTCTAGCTATAGACTTTAATGGCCTAAATATACACGAGTTTCTGGTGACTACTATAGCCACCTAGATAGGTTTTACTGCTTGTATACCTTCTTGTGTACTTGGGCTCTGCCTTTTATTATTAATACTATCGTTTACTTATCAAAAAAAAAAAAAAAAGTGGTAAATCGAACAACAGCACTAGCTAGAATCTTCATCCATCTTCCTGCAAGAGAAATAATAGAGAGCATGAGAATGAGATCATAGAAAGTATCAAAGGAAAAGAGCACACAGCTATCGTTGGAGACGAAAAGAAAGAAATAGTGCACAAACTCTAAATCAGGAGCAGCAAAGAAAGATATTAATCATATCTAGAAGGAGGAGTTTTGATGGTCGAGATAAAGTAAAAAGCAAGCCCAAATCTTTGGTCGTCCTAGCGTGTATTTTATGTAACAAAATCCAGTGTGAAACCAAGGCCGAAAGACCAGATTCATACTCCTTTTTTCTCCAAGGAAATCAAAAGCGCTTGCTGGGTAAGTCCGTCAAAGTATTGAAGCTACTACGGAATCGTGGACATAGAGATCATGAGATTACAAGGACCTTTGGTATGAATTTAAGCTGAAAAAAATAAAAAAAACCCAGAAAGTAAATTTAGAAGCAAATAGCATGAAACCTTGGACTGGGCGTTTTGTCTTCGTGGTACTCTGAGGGAAGCTTGCACCCAGGAAGCTGCTGAATCTCATGTGGGCCATTCGTGAATCGTTTCAACCTAACTGTGTAAAAATGAAACTCTCCGTTTTATTATTACACGTGATGGACGTGTACGCAGTGCTCCCAACCCCGAAAGTGAGTGCTGCATTTCAACCCAGAAATAGATGAGGGAAATATTAGAAGAAGATGAAGCCGATTTTAGAAGGGAGAAGAAGGAGATGAAATGGATTACCTACGTTCAATTCGTGGTCTGCGCCCTAATCTCATCTGAAGGGGCCCGGGGGGGAACGAGAATCGATGAAGGAGAAATTTTGAAGGGGGGAAAGGCGATGAAGGAGAACTGCTACTGCTACTGCTACGCACCATTTCATTAATTTGTATCCATGTGGACCCGTGTACGCGGGGTGTCCCCTTCAGCGTGTGCAAATAGCATTTTTTAACATCATAACTCAAACCATTTCCCTATTATTCACAAACCATTTTATTACTATTCATAGATTTCTCATCTCATCTAATTTCCCAAGCATTCCTTTAGGAAAAACGTTTATTGCATAAACATAATCTATTTTATTATATCTGTCTTACCCTGTATGAAATTTGTTAGTAGCATTGAATAAAGAAGTTCTGGCGACAGACTTGATCATGAGAAATCAATATTTAACATAAGGCATTTTAAGACCAAAAATATTGCATCCTAATAGGAGATTGGTTCACTAGCATGATAGCATCTACTTAAGTTTCTAGATAATTTACCCTAGTCTGAAAAGAGACCACAGCTTATGTTTCTCCCTGATGGTATATGCATGAATCAGCTCAGCCTTCATTTTGTGCTGGCTGTTGAATTCTTTTTTCTTAATCTATTCCCATCGTGATGAAGGCAGTCATGATAATCAGCTTAGAGACCTTGAAGATCGAATACTACAACCCAAGATTATTTGAAGAAGGCATGGTACAAATGGAGGGAAGGAGGGAGGGAGAGATGGTGCATTGAACTGCTTTCTAATATTCACTTAAATGTGCACTTTTTGTTTCTATGATGATTCTAATAAAAATCCCGTGGGTTATGGATAGATTTGTTTTTGCTTTTTTTCATGATACTTGTCTATTTGGATTTCCTTTTAAAATTCTACATGGATACTTTTGAATAGGTAAATTTTTCCCTCTAAATTTATTCTTCTATTTTCTTGTTTCAGGAGGTCATTGATACATCTGGAGGGTAAGTCATCTCTTGCAAGTGGATGCAATCAGAAATTTCCTGTGATTAATTTTTGTTTTGTTTCTCAACCTCCTTTTACTCAAATAAAGCCACCTGATTTTCAGATGTGGTGCAAGTTTTGCGATTGAAATTGTGTCAGAAAAATTTGAAGGGAAGAGGTTGTTGGAGAGGCATCGGCTGGTGAATGCTGCCCTGGAAGAAGAAATGAAAGAAATTCATGCTTTATCAATTAAGAAAGCTTTGACCCCAGAGCAGTGGAACCAGCAGCAACAGCCTGAAAAATCTCATCCTGCTTCTTAGAACATGAGTTGAAAATAGTTGTGACAGAACTGTGTGCTATTGCTGATAAGCATGGAATGACTTGGGAATATATCTTGAGCTTGTTGAGACTTGGGTCCTAGTTTATTTACTTAAAAAATTTAGCGTCATTTTTCCTAGTTTATGTCTAGAGATTTTTTAGCATGCGCTTTTGCGATGGTTCATATTGCATCATTCTAGTGGGCTACTTACAGCAGGATACGATTGGCTGGATGTGAAAAAAATTCACAAGAGCTACTGCAACTATGGGAAGGGCCCTGAAAATATCTTGGAACTCAATCCTACCTGGCTACCTCCTGATGTTAAAACCATTATGATCCTGACTCGAGTCATATTAACCTAAAATCATGGGTTGCGTTTTGCAGCAATAATAATAGAGTTGGGGTCGAGTCTTAAGTGGAATGGCACAGGATAACATCTCATTCACCAAGTTAGTCCCTGATGGCCTCATGCCCTGGATGTGTATAATGACAACATTAATTGGGTGACATTGAATTTCCAGGTAAAGAATATAAAGTAGATCGTTACTACCATCAAATGGTCTCATTGATGGCTCCATGCCCATAAATCATTCGCAGGTGTCTAAAATAGATCAATAATGACAAAATGAGTGACAGTGAATATCCAAGTAAATGATAACAGTTCCTCTTTAGACAGGTCAATCCGATATATTGAGTTTAATGGACACTAATAAAGAGCTGACACGTCACTAAACACACATATTCATCTCTGGATTGCTTCGCACCAAAGCAAAATTAGAAACCAGACCGTTCATCTCTCTCAACCGTGTGTTCTTCTCTCGTTACCCATCAAGCCACTTCCTCCCACATCTTCACGCCGCCGCATACCACCAGTGGAGGAGTTCCATACCGGCGCAACCCACCCACCGTAGTCGCACGAAAATAGCACTGCGCAACACATTCTTGGTCAATTTAGTTCTGCAACCCAGCCACCGTAAAAATCTATCTTTTATTTATTTTTCACTCTATTGTTAAGGGTGTAGGAACTTCAATCCCAGTCCCCTGAAAAACAGATTAAAAAAATTGTTAATGGTGTGTGAACTTTGACCAATCAATTGAAATCTTCGTCGAAATCAACAAAACTGAAATGTAAGGAAAAATTAAAGACAACACTACTACAACACTTGGGATTTCTCTAGGTGCTGCAAGTGTCGCCATGAATGATCGAGTTTCTACTTTAGAAAACAAAAAAGACAAATGAATTTGCTTTCGTGGGTGACTTACAGTGTGATAGGTTATAGGGAAAAGACAAAATTCAAGCTTTGCAAACAGAACCCAAGAAACCAGCACATTAGAGAAAAGGAAAAAGAAGGAAAAATAGCAAGGAAGAGACGAAATCCTCAGAATGAGAGAGAGAGAGAGAGAGAGAGAGAGAGAGAGAGAGAGAGAGAGAGCGAGAGGGTGACTTACAGACCACACAGTGGTTTCCGTCCTTTCGTCAACTCCAAGATCGGGAAAGGTTTTCTCGGTCGACGAGGAATCCGAGATCGGCAGTGGGGAACGGATTCGACGGTGGCCCCTGCTCCCGAAAGGCTTTCTTGGGAAGGAGAGAGAGAGAGAGAAGGGGGGGGGGGGGGGAGGGGGACGGAGTGCACGAAAAGAGTTGTTACGTTTTTTGAAATCCTATGCAATACGGTCTACCCTTATGTTCATGTGGCTTCTACGTGGCATGTCCCCATTTGACTCTGTTGATGGAGGAATAACGGATGTTCCTATGGGAAGGTTTTTCCAAATGATAAAGCAGATAGTTATCATCAGGGATCCTCCAATCAGATGACGACAAGTGATCTAATGAGTTTCAATCGGCAGTTACTATCATTAAAATTTAAGGAGAGTTTTGCTGCATATAAGTTTACATACTATATATTACATTTTTTAAATTTTTTTAAGTTTATTTTTCTTAAACTAATTGAAATATTTTACTCATTATTTATATGTCAAATATTTGATAAAAAAAAAAAAAAGTGATGTGTAGACTTATATTTAGAATTTTTCTATTAAAGAGTCGTCTAATACTTCTCTGGAGACTCTCCACGTGCTAAAGAAAGAATGATGCAATATATAATTCAACTGCATACAATCACTCTTTATCATCAAAATATTTCCAGACTCATGCATGGGTTAGACTTAATTTTCTTTACGTTACGTGTGAGGAAGTTTCGGGTTAGACTTAATTTTCTTTACGTTACGTGTGAGGAAGTTTCAACTTGGAAGCGACCCCATCAAAAAAAACTTGGAAGCGACAAACTTACCTACTGCAAATAAACCAGAGATCAACAGTATTCACGTTGCAAGTATAAACAACTTCAACAATACCCTTTTCATTTGGTGTTTTCTGGCTGAGTCGTCAAACAAATACCAGATTCTCCCAAGTCCAATCCCTTTCAAAACCAAGACACGACGAAAACCCACGACTGCTTATAACATGCTCCAAAACAAGCTGAAACAAGCTGTCAAATTTGACCAGCGTGCCAACCATCGCATGCAGCTTCGGACTGTTCTTCGGAGACAAGGGTGGGGGGTTATCCTTAATTAATGCAGCATGACTAGATCAGTCTAGAGCTAGCTTGGAAGACCCGCGGGGCATGGAGGAAATGGTACGTTTCTTCGACATGATCAAGTCGCTGTTCCCGGCTTGTTTTGGTCCCAGTCCACTCGACCTGATCCATGCCTGTAACATCGATCGATCGTCAACGGCATACGACAAAACGAAATGAATAAAACCAATTAAAATGGAAAACTCTTAAGGAAGTCGAGACCAATCTGTGTCAAAATTCCAAATTAAGGAACATGCGAGTGATTTTCACATGCAGCACTAGTACTAGTTCTGTCATTTTCTTTGGCTCTAGCTAGAAACCACAACGTTCTGTGTGGGATTTGACTCCTCTCTTGAACGTAATCGATTAATTCCCTTATACTTCCATTAACTCGAGTTTTCGGAGAAGTTGCGGCTAATATTTAATTGGGGTACAGACGATAATGAGATTAAATGAGATGATTTATAAATAATAATAAAATTAATGATTGGAGTTAAAATATTTTGTGCGGTTAGAAATATAATAGAAAAAATTGAATAAAAATATTATAAAATTAAAATATTTTTATAATTATATTATTTATAATATTATTTTTATTTTAAAATTTAAAAAAGTTGAATTGTTTTTTTATGTTTTGTTGGGAAGTTTGAAAAAATTGTAAAGATTAGATAATAATTAGATAAAAAATGAATATTTAAAATTAAAAAAATATTTATATTTATAGTGTTTAGATATTAATATAAAATATGATGAAATGATTTGATGAAATAAAATGAAAGAAAATGAGATGGAGGGTTTTACTGGCTTTTACCTAGTCAATGAATTCAGCACAGATACGCCCACTGAATCAGCTCATGATTATATACAGCGAGCATTGCAAGTTGCAATTAAGCAATGCCTCCACTCAAGTCGTCGTTGATACTTTGACTTCAGTACTACTGCTCTAATGCACCAATTTTTTTTATATGTTTAATTATTTCTAGAGTGTTTGAAATCACAGACTTTTCCACTGTTTTTCAATAGTCCTGTAAACACGACTTATAACAAGCAGTTGAGCTACGATCGATAAGTCATATTTCAATCATATTTAACATCTAAATACATTTAAATTTATTTTAAATATTAAACTTAATAAAATTCACTTTACTATCTTAATTAATCACTATTATTTATAAAAAAATTCAATTTAATTCAATTCAGTTTAACATAAGAACGGAGCTTAATGATTCTTTCTTGAATTGACTACTCCTTCAAGTTTTTATTTTGAAACTAAAAGAGAAGTGTAATTTTAGAGTAATGATTTATATAAATTTTAATTAGTAGATAATAAGCCTCACATAGACCCTTAGTAAAATAGTGGCTGGCAGCATGAAAAAATGTTTTTTTAAAAAAAAAAATCACTTTTTGTTACATGGGATTTATTTATTTTTACAAACTACTGCATGAGGTGGCATATTTAAGACTTGTAATTAACATTAATTTTCATTTTATTATTTTTCCGAGTGATCAATGGAAAATCACACAAGAAAATCAGCATTTATTTTTTTCTTTCTGGGGCAAGAAAATCAGCTGCTCATCAATCTCACTTCAATCCGACGCTAGCTTAAATATGTGAATCTTGACCGTGTCCTCTGCAAATAGACCTCATCACAAAACTTAATTATGTTAATTAGCATAATTAACATATATTAATTCTAGGTTCAAATGCGCTTCCCTCACCGAGCACCCAAATTCTCTTTGTCGACGGACGCCATAATTGTCCAACGCATCATGATAAATTAGGTCCAATGTCTTGGTCTTTAGAGTATTCACATCTGTATCTCCATCCCCATCCTTATAATTTAACTTAAAATTACATTTTTTTAACTTTTTTCCTAAATTTTATTTATCTTTTAAAAACTTCCCACATCCCATTTCACATCCCTATCTCTATTCTATTAAATAATATTTCTCTATTTTTTTTATTACTTTTTTCTCTCTTTTCCATTTACAATCTTAACTACTAACTTCTTTTGTCTTATTATTTTTTTTTTTTCAAATATCAATTTCTATTAAATTTTTTTACGGTTTTGACTATCAAATATAGTATTTTTTTAACCGAAATTCGTATTATAAAAATAGTAATTTTTTTATTTAATTAGTGCATTTTCTAACGTGATGGCCATATTTTATTATTTAGTATTCTTTATCCGTTCTTTTAATGATAATACCTAGTCACGTATTGAATATAAATTTCCACTCATTTTTTTAATAGTAACATTTTTTGTCTTTTCTCCAACGATAACTTTTTTTGTCTTCTCTCAAACGGTAATATTTTTCGTCCTATATGTAACGGTAACTTTTTCCTCCATAAATATGCATATTGCTAACATTCACACTCTCACAATTTCTTCTTTTATTTGATTTATAGAACTAAATTTCAATAGTCTCCCCTGATCTCCCACTTCTTTAATCAAATGGCTCATACTTTCTTTCGCAAATTGTTGACATACGTATCTTCTGAAGATAATAGCGATGTTATTCTTAATGAGGAGGTCGATGGACAGTCATCGAGACATCGTAACAATCGCCAACGTCGTAAGTTTATTCGGCGTGATCATATTCAGGGGTACGAGTGGCTATTTCGCGATTATTTTGTAAAAAATCCAGTATATCCCTCGAATCTATTTCGAAAGAGATTTCGGATAAGCCGTCCCCTATTTCTTCGTATTCTAAATGAGGTAGAGTCTTACGAGCCGTACTTCATCCAGAGAAGAGATAATGCCGAAAGACTCGGTTTATCTTCTATGCAAAAGATAACTGCAGCATTTAGAATGATGGCGTATGGGATGACTGGAGATTTTATGGATAGCAACTGGGAGGATTCCCAGATTAATTCATAAGTTTCAGACTCAATGACAGTGCTGAGGAGCTACGGTTTTCCTTGCTATTGCGCAAAAAATTTCAAACCCAATCAACAATCATTTCGGTCCTTCAACAGATCCCCATCCCCATATGTAATCTCATAGCAATGGTAATCGAAACAACAAATTCAGAGCAACCCATAACTAACACCCAAATTCAGAGCAACCCAAATCGAAACAACAAATTCAGAGTAACCCAAATCCGAACTCAATCGATTTATCAACGATTTTGAGCAGGAATAGATAGGGTTTTCAGATTGTAATACATACATAATGGACTATATTTTTTGCAATAATCAATCTCCAAATATATGCAACCATGGAGGAAACCGAGTGAGGGATATGAAATGAGAATGCAGAAGCTCGGTGACCAACCACGGAGGATCCCGATTCTCATAAAGTCCAACCAGTTTCAGATGCCGAAACTCAAAATATACAAGAGAGAATATGAGAATCATGCCATGGAGGAAACCAAAAGGGAAGAAAATCACTTACAATCATTGCGGACTGGTCCGATGGCGAGGGAGGAGGTGAAATCGCGAGGGCACCCAACTGTCCAGAGCAAAAACCGCGGGACAAGAGAGAGAATCAAATTTGGAGATGTACAGTCGATGCACAAATATGGAGATTTACTGTACAAACCGGAAACCCAAACCCCATTTTAGGGAATGGGATGGAGGAGCCAAATTGAAAAAAATCCTATAATTTTTCCCAAATTATAGGAAAAGTATCGGTATGCAGATGCTGATGGGATCCTCTAGGCACCCTGATATAGTCAACAAGTCAAAGAATTTTATTCGATATTTTTCAACAAAATTGAGATACTTAATTTACATTACTAAGGATTGATACATAAAATTGAGTTTTGTTATATGTAAGTAAAGTCGCGTATTAATCTGAGTATAAATACTGATTTTTTTATTTTCAAAATTTAAATTAACATTATTTTCATCTTAATAGTATTGATACTAATATGCGTACTGGTACTATTTTATCTCATTTCATATTAAATAATTATTATAAATTTTTTAAATTTGTATATAAAATATAATAAATAATTCAAAATTTTCAAATCTTAAAATAAAATTAATATTAAGAAAATATTTTATAATAATATTTTATTTAATTTTCAATAAAATATTTTATCTCGTCTCTATTAAACTGTATAAATAAACGCCTAAATTTGTTAGCATAGTTTGCCTGGATCAAAGTCTTCCATAGCAAGTCATGAGTAGCAAAATCAGGACTAATAACACTCAATCCTGGTTGGAAAATGATAAAATAACTATCATTTGTAATTTCTCTGCAACATTCCAAAAAAATAATATTTTTTAAATATTTATTTTAATTTAGATTTTGATTTGATGTGTTTGAAATTTAAAATAATGTTATTTTATTGATAAACTGTAAATGAATTGTAGATAAATTATAAGGCTATCAGCTCCCATCTAGATTTTTTAAAAAGAGAAAAGTAATAATTCATTTACAAACTTTTTTACAACCCTTACAGAATTATATTTTAAAAGGAAGGTATTTTTTGTATAATAATATTATTTTTATACGTTATTTTATAAAAATATTCCTTATTTAATACATGGTTGTGAAAAGAATTACGTGTATGATTTCATTCTCCCTTTTCTCCAAAGCTTGGAAGCTTTTCTATTTTTTTTTTTTTCTCAGGATTTTTATTTTTTTTCTTATTCTAATTAAGGACGCATGAAAGATTGATTCATCTGAGTTCGTTTCAAAAACTCAGACGAACATGACAATCATATCGCAAATTCTCACTGCAACGACAGGCAAATCAACCCATCTCACAAAATTTTAAACAACTGAAACATCCATTTACTTTGTAATATTAATTAAACCACGCCCATCATATTCAAGTGGGAAAAAAAAGTAAGCACCATAGTTTTTTTAATCTTTAATTTTAGAAATCTCAGCCAAATTCATTGACTGACTTCATTTGGAATCAATTGGTGTCCATTAAACTAAACCATGCACTCATATTCATGGCCCACCAGTGTGGGATATATGCAGTAATCTTTTTGCTTCTATATATGTAGCTAACCATCTAGTTTAGCTGATTCAGACATAATATTGAAGGAAACTTGAACATGGTGCGGTACATCTATATCGTCCTTGCTCTTGTTGCTTTCTTCCTTCAAATCCCACGTTTCTGTCGGGGTGCAACCTCAAGCCTTGGCTGCAAAGAGGCAGAAAGACAGGCTCTTATACAGTTCAAAGATAGCCTAAATGGCAGCCTGAATCGGCTCTCTTCATGGACAGGCAAAGATTGCTGCAAATGGGAAGGACTAGGCTGTAACAACAACACTGGACATGTCATTAAGCTCGACCTCCGAAACCGAGTCTATCCAGACTCGAATGGATACTTCATTAAAGTTTCCAACCAGTTAAAGGCCAACGCTGTCAACCCGTCTTTGTTGAAGTTGAAATATTTGGAGCACTTGGACTTGAGCTGGAACGATTTCATGGGAAGCCCGATTCCCACTTTCTTAAGCTCAATGCAAAGACTACGATATCTTAATCTGTCTAACTCACGCTTCAATGGAGTTGTTCCTGATCAACTTGGCAACCTACATAGGTTGCATGCTCTTGATCTTAGTAGCGGTCCAAGTGAATACGATTTTCAGCTTTCAGTCCGCAACCTTCAGTGGCTTTCCCATCTTTCATCATTGCGGCACCTAGACATGAGCTGGGTGAACCTTCAGAATGCCTCTGACTTGTCTCAGGTACTCAATAAGCTTCCCTTTTTGGTTCATTTACGCTTGTCATCTTGTGGAATTGGTAATCATGTTAATCCGTTCCATGATTATGCCAATTCCACGTTTCTTGAGCACTTTGATGTTAGTGTGAACGCACTTCAAGGTCCTATCCCTGATATTATTCAGCACATGAGTGCGCTCAAAGTCCTCGACCTTTCAGCCAACATCTTTGATTCTAAAATTCCTGTGTGGTTGGCTAACCTGAAAAGCCTTGTGCATCTTAATCTTGGCTTCAATAACTTCAGTGGTGAAATCCCAAATGATTTGGGAAACCTCACTTCTCTGATAGTCCTAGACCTTTCTTTCAATTCATTAGTGGGAGGCATACCAAGTTCTTTGTGGAATCTTTGTAGTTTGAAAGTCTTGGATTTAACTATGAACAGATTGAATGAAACAATCTCAGACCCTTCTAAAAATGCATCCGGATGCATCGGAAGCAGTCTTGAGAAACTGAGTTTGAGATGGAACACGGTTAGAAGTCCTTTGCCTGATTGGTTTTCGCAGTTTTCGAATCTAAAAACCCTTGATCTTGCAAACAACTCGTTCTATGGTGCCATTCCAGCTTCATATGGGAAATTGCTCAACTTGAGAATGCTGGATTTTTCTCGTAATCGTTTGAATGGATCGGTTCCAGAATCCTTCGGGAAACTTTCTTCTCTTGAGAAACTACTCATGTCCACCAATTCATTGCAAGGAATCATGTCCGAACTCCACTTTACTAACCTCTCAAGATTAGAAGAACTAGACCTAGGAGTCAACTCTTTGGCTTTGAAAGTAAATTTAAACTGGGTGCCCCCCTTTCAACTCAATTACATAAACATGAGATCCTGCAATATTGGTCCTCAATTTCCTGCTTGGCTTCAAAACCAAAAAAGGATCACCACGTTGTACCTATCCAACACAAGCATCTCGGATGCTCTGCCTGTGTGGTTTCCCAACCTGAATTTTACCTATCTGGACCTATCCTTCAACCAGATCAGGGGCAGGCTGCCAACATTTTCTCAGCCAGCTTCTCTCTACATGAACCTGTATTTGAGTTCCAACAAATTCGAAGGCCCCTTGCCAACCTTTCCTTCTATTCTGAACAGATTGGATCTCACTGACAACCTAATTTCAGGTCCAATTCCAGAAGATATTGGCAACATGACGCCTACACTAGACAATTTACTTCTCTCTGGTAATCAAATAAGCGGTTCTATACCAGAGTCATTGTGCAAAATAAATACCCTACGAGTTCTGGACCTCTCCAAAAATAGGCTATCTGGTGACATTCCAGATTGTTGGAGCAATTTTAAGATTTTGGTGGTTCTAGATTTTTCTGCCAACAACCTTTCTGGAGTCATCCCAAGTTCATTTGGACATGCAACATCATTGCAGTCCTTGCACTTGAGCAATAACAGTCTCGAAGGAGAGCTGCCATCGTCCTTGAGAAATTGTACAAGCATGGTAATTTTCGATGGTGGTGAAAACGGATTATCTGGAAATATACCTAGATGGATTGGAAAGAGCATGCTGAAGCTTGAAATTTTTCGAGTACGAAAAAATAAGTTCGATGGAACTATTCCTTCAGAAATATGCAGCCTCCCTGATCTTCAGGTACTTGACCTTGCGCAAAATAATCTATCAGGAACAATTCCTACTTGTTTTGGGAATTTGAGGGGCATGATTGATGGGAATGGTACTAGTGATATTGGCATATATCTATGGTCAACTACGTACGGAGAAAACATGGTTCAGTTCATGAAAGGGAAGCAGCTCGAGTACACCAAGACGCTGAAGTACCTAATTAACATGGATCTCTCCAGTAATACACTGAAAGGAACTATCCCGGAAGAACTAACAAACCTTGTACGATTACGTGGCTTAAACTTGTCCAACAATCATTTGACAGGGAAGATGCCTGCCATGATTGGCAACATAAGGTCATTGGAATCTCTGGACTTCTCAAGAAACCAGCTTTCTGGCTCAATTCCACGAAGCATGTCTGCCCTGACTTCTCTAAGCCACCTCAACTTGTCCTCCAACGACCTGTCTGGACAAATTCCATCAGGCAATCAGCTGCAGACCCTTGATGATCCCTCCATTTACACAGGCAACCCTCTACTCTGTGGCTTTCCACTACCAAAGTGTGCAAGTGCTGAGCCGCCTCCGCCTAGCAATGAAGGGACAGATGAAGGAAATGTATCTGAAACGGAATGGCTTTACATCTCCATGTCTGCAGGTTACGTGACTGGACTATGGGGGGTTCTTGGTGTCATGATGTTCAAGAAGAATTGGAGAGATGCTTATTTCAGATTTGTGGATAACGCCAAAGACAAGACTATTTCAGCATTTAAAAGAAAGGCGTCAACTCCAATTAGAAGAAGGTCCGCTACCAGGAGAAACCGCATGGAATGGAGTTGGTAAGCAATTGTATCTAACTTCTGTCAGAGGAAGCTGCACGCTTTTGCCCTTTCAATGTTTACACCTATGATGATATCTCCTCTACTTCTTTGGGGATGGAAATTAAATATAAGCACCTCTGTAATGAGATCAATCTTATGTTCTTCTGTTTCAACTTTCAATGTATAGGTAAGCAATGATGATGATAATGCAAGGTGAAGACCGTGTTCAAGGGAGACTTTTTCATGGTCATTGGTCACACTGCTTACATTGGAGGATTTCAACTACCAGTGAGGTTGTAGCTGTTGAGCCGAAGAAATTCAAAGTCCCTACAAATAAATATTGCAGCATCGCATTATAGAGAGATGAGCAATTTGCATCAGTAAAGTTCTAGTTCAAATGGTCAGCTACCATCTTTGCTTTCTACTGGCATGTGTACGGACATTTCCATCAGTAAAGTTCTAGTTTCTATCATAAATTCTGTATCCACAATTACAAAATAAGATTACTTTCAAGGATTAATGTGTCTGTAAGCACCAGAGTTTTCTTGCCAATAAAAACGAAAAGCAAACACAGAGTAAAGTAATATTACTAATTTATTACCAACATTCATTAAATGACTTTGGGATGGATAATATATTAGTTGAGAAATGTTTTGGCTGCCAAAAGATTTCACATAAATAGACTGGCAAATTGACGTAAATCTAAGGTAAAATAGGTATAAAATAAACTCACAGATTGATTTTGGGACAATTAAATGCGATTCCTTATAATATAACTTTATTAAATGAGACTGTTTTATCCGTATGAGTCTTAAAATATTGTAATAATGAGATGAAATATTTTTACTGTCCAAATGAGCCGTAGGGAGCTTGAAAAGCTTTAATTTTGTTAGTCTACCAAGTTTTAATTTTTTTAATGCTGCCCTGATAATAACATGCTACTAATATTTCGTTAGACACCATTTTCCATCACTGTTTTGATTATATTTTTCATTTTGGGTAATAATTAATTAGTTCATGGAGGGTATTATCGGAATTAAGAGGGTGAGACTGTCCTAGCCGTCCGATGTATTGAACAATAACTCGTACGGTCAGATTCACAATACAAGAGCAAAAAGCAGTAGCGCACTGGATCCCAACCCCCAAGCCAATTCCTAAAACCTCAGGAAGCTCCTTGGCCATGGCCAGCAATGGGCTGGTGCACTCCTGTTTAGTCTGTTACCAGTAACCCGTTCGCAACCCTAGACTCCCCCCCGCATGAGCACCACGCACAAACACAGTTAAGATTCGAAGGGACTTACTTTACCGAAGGATTTGGAAGGAAAAAAAGGTAGAAAGGGGAAAGGAAAATGTTCAGAAGAAGACTCGCTTCACTCGTCTCCTCCTCAATCCTCATCCCTTCACTTCGCACCAAAACTATTCCCCCACCTCATTCCCTGCCCTTTGCACAAGGATCTTTACCTAGTTCAATTGTTAAACATAATGGGTTCATAGGTTTTGAGGGTTTTAGGGCTTACAGCCTTCTGAGCCTGAATGACCTAAGGGACAAGGTGCCCAGGAAGCAGAAGACGAGGAAGGGCCGGGGGATTGGGTCAGGGAAGGGTAAGACGGCTGGGAGGGGTCACAAGGGCCAGAAGGCAAGAGGGTCTGGCAAGCTTGGGTTCGAAGGGGGGCAGACCCCGCTTCGCCGACGTTTGCCCAAGCGTGGCTTCAAGAACCCCTTTAGCCTCACTTTTCAGGTATATTTTTTCCTTTTTTTTTTTTTTTGTTGCTGTTGTTGTTGTTGTTGTTGTACTTCTGAGGGTGTTCTATGGTTTCTCTGTACTCAGTAAGCTAATAAACTTGGGGGGTGGGGTGGAATTGATAGTCACATTAGAATCTTCGTGGAGCTGGAAGAACGATAAATCTGTCTGTAAGTTAAGTTTTGTTTTTGAAAGAGATCTTTTTTCTTCATGGGATGATAGGAAATTATTGTTTTATTTCTGAGCAAATGGTAGGAAGAGAGGAAATTGAAAAATCAGGTGTTTTTAGGTTGCTTTGAGAGTGTCTATGTCCTTTTAAAGATTTAGTATTTGTATTGTGTATGGTGGCTTTGGGAATTGGGTGAAGGAAAGAAAATTATGAGTGTTGTTGCATTTTTTTTCTTCCTACCCAGGAAGATTTGAGGTAAATAAATGTTATTTCTTTGAGATTCAAATTTTGTTTTGTTTACTAGAATAATGAATGCATATCCGATTAACTTATGAGAAGAGTGAATTTTAATGTTATGTATGGTAAATAAGCATTTTGTCTGTTGGATGGGAATTAACCATATTCAACTTGCCATCCAATCAGTAGGCCAATCCAATATCAGTCGGTAGATCATTTCAATTCCCCTGTCGTGAATGTGTAAAGAAGTAGAATTAGCATTCTTTTCCCCTAATCCATTATTTCTTCTTCGGCGCAATGATCAACTTTTCCGGCGCAAGAAACTTTTAATTTTGGGTTGGTGGCTCTAGCTGCAGTTATTATAAATAAAACACCTGCTACCTGCTGTGGCATTTTTGGTGTGAGCATGACATTTGAATGTTTATGGATATTGAAGTTCTGGCTAAGTTCAAGATGGTATTTCTAAAATCGCTCTGAGTGAATGGCAATATCGGGTTGCTATTCTTCTTCTTTGTTTTCTGAGTTCTTGATTTTTAAACTTGATCATTTAATGGTTTTTGTTTTTTTGTGTTCTCCTATATACTTTCCATGTATTGGGCTGTGTCCTCTTGCAATTTAAATTGTTCTCCTATATACAAAAACCCTCCAAGATACTAATGAATTCTGATATTTAAGAACAATGGAACAAATACTTTTTTTTATAAGTAAACAATGGAATAAATACTGGAGCATCATCTTGCTGTCGGTGCTTGTTTCTTACAGTAACTCTTTTACCAAAGTAAGCCTCAGGTGATGGCTTTGGTGGTAGATTTAAGTAATTTTTCTAGTGGGCCTCAGAGTCAGCTCTTTTCGCTTGATGTTATAATTCAGAGTCTTTAGAAGGAACAATTTTGCTAACAATCAACTCCTACATGAGAAGAATCTAGTACCTAGTTTCTAAAAATTTACCGTACTTATCAGAAAGAAAAGAAAAGAGGCTTGTAACTTGTTCATAATTCAACAATGAGGTAAGCAGTTTTAAAAGTAGGGGTTACTCTTTTATCGTTTGATTAATGTTGATGACCTTAAAACACAAGTTCATATTGTAGACCATCTTCTATAACATTTTGGAATAATTTGAAAGTTGTTGCTGGATGTTGCATAATGATCTTGCTAAAAAGCAGAGGTAATCTTTCTATGAACAAGAGGTGTGCTGATCCATAAGTAGTTTACCCTTTCTATCTTGATTATACTTTCTATCACTACTTTTTTTAGGGTAAGTAAAAGAGAGAAACTGTAGTTGATTAGTACATAGGACCAGCTGAAACAACATAAGGACCAACTGGGAGGGGACTGCATGCCGTAACATTCATGTCAACTTTGTAAGCTTGTTGCATGGTAATATATATATATATATAAGATAGGTTAATCTATTTTGGCATTTCTTGTTGAAAAAGAGGGTTCCACTAGTGTTACCATTCATCTAATTCACTTCCTGATAGCTTAATGCCAAACTTATAAATCTTTGTCTTTTCTGGCAGCCAGTAGGGTTGGGAAAAATCGCCAAATTTATAAATGCAGGGAAGATAGATTCTTCTGAACTAATTACAATGAAAACGCTCAAGGTACAGTGACTTCTTTCTTGATTTCTCAAATTTGAACCTTTCCTTGTTTGCTTTCTTATTCTGTCTATAACCATTACAATAGGATACAGGGGCAATAGGGAAGCAGATAAAAGATGGAGTAAGATTAATGGGGCGTGGTGCTGAACAAATTAAGTGGCCAATTCATCTGGAGGTAAATCTTTATCTTGGCCACTGAAACTGAGAATCCCTTTTGGAAGTTCATCAACTAAGCCTTTCATGCGATAATCTGTCATGAAGTATCCAAGACATGATAATCTTAGTTAAATAAACGCTGGTGCACTTTATTTCAATCACATGTAGGGGGCACGCTACATTGAACACAAAACCATACTTATAAATGAAGTTGACAGGTTTCAAGGGTCACAGTTAGGGCAAAGGAAGCAGTCGAAGCTGCTGGTGGGTCTGTCAGAAGAGTGTACTACAACAAATTGGGCTTCCGAGCACTGCTCAAGCCTGAGTGGTTTGAAAAGAAGGGCAGGTTGTTGCCAAAAGCAGCCAGGCCTCCTCCGAAACAGAGGGACAAAGTTGATAGCATTGGCCGATTGCCAGCCCCAACCAAACCTATTCCATTTTCAGTTGAAGAAGGGGAGGCAGCCTCCAGTTCATCTGCATAATAAACCAACCAAGCAATCTGTTTGTTGGCTCATCAAAGAATTTGTAATTTTGATAATGAGTAATCATGCAATGAAATTTTGTTTCCTGCAAGATTTTAGAGGCAGTCTATTTCAATATGCTTTGCACGGGCTAGTTTGCTCATTGCTGTGCTTCAAAACCAAATTCACGTTCACTAAAGTCAACAAAGCTCAGGAAAGCTTGTACTCAGTCAGTGTTTACCTTGTTCCAAACCTTCTTTCCTATATTGGATGTTTTGTGATACACTGGATCAAGGATTCTAGACACATTTGGATCCGTGTTTACTTGATTACAACAAAACCAGTTTGATAAAGAGAAATGCTAGTACCTTCTATTTATCATCAATAAACATTAAAAGGATGGTGCTAGCGGGCGTCCAATACTTACCGCTAGGTGTACGCTAGTACAAATTTGGGGGTTATTTTTTTTTATCAATTTTTAAAATATTTTTTTAATATTTTTAATAAAAAAAATATATAATTTTATTAATAATTATTTTCTTAACCATTAAGTTAAAAAAAAAAAATTAAAATGCATGAGCCGAAAAATTGAGCTATAAGAACGAGGGTTCCTAGCATTTTCCATATTAAAAAGTTATCTCCTCTCAAAAGGCTACATTGGTTTTGTCTAAAAATGATTGTATTACAGTGTTTATTGGTTCATCAATCATTCAGCCAAATTGTTATACAACGATGTGATATTACAGTGTGATGGTGATTAGCTAACAACTTTAAATTAAACCTATCAAATTAAAAGTGAGAGTCAAAATAAAATTTAAAATAATATTATTTTAGTACATAGTTACATACAAGTTGTCATTTTCCAATAATCTTAATATGACTTTGCCTCATTTGTAGCACTCAAATTATTAGGACCGCACTATCTAAGTTTAATAGGCTATGTTTAGATGTCAAGATTATTTCAATTCATATCAAATTAATTATTAATATGATCTATTATTTTTTCAATTTTTCATAAAAAATTAAACTCATTTCAATTTATTTCATATATTCAAACACATATTTCAATTTATTTACATTCAAATACATTTCAATATGACTTACAAAACATTACTATTAAAAAATTTAGTTATATTTTTTACTTTTGGCCTATCTAAAATTTGTTGTTTTTTTTTTTTTTTGTAATATTTTTTGTAAACTTGAAACTTGAAAGGTAAAAAATATATCTAGTAAAAACATTAAAATGATTATTCAATTGCATGTTATTTTACTACAATATTACATATTGTTAACTTATCATTATAGATTATTACATATTACTCACTATTAATTAGTCAAGTATATTATTTATATACTTGAATGTGTATGATAATATTATTATAAAGTTTATATATACTAAAATATTTGTTTATTTATATTATAGTAAAAATATATTATTTTGTAATAATTAACAAATACTAATATAGCATTGAGTTTTAGACTTTTTATATGAGTATATATGATCAATAATTTTTTATCAATAAATAAGAATTATTAAAATAGACAAAGCCAAGTACACGAGACATATAAAAGCAACACCTATGCAAGAGTATATAAAGATACAAAAAAATCATGTATGTTCATGCCATTAAAATTTATTACAATCTACCAATGTGATAAAGAAATATATAATCAATATATAAATAATACTAAATTTTATAACCTATGTATACTAATATTAGAGTCGGAGTCGAAAGTCACATGCGGATGTCAGTGTAGAGTCGAAGGTTGGAATCAGTCAAAAAATAACTTTGACTCTAATTTGATTTGGATAGTGAATTGAGATGATTTGTGAATAATAGTGAGATATTTGAGTTATTATGAAATGAGTTAAAAAGTTTATGAAATTTTGAAAAATGAGAGAAAAAAAGTTGAATAAAAATATTATAAATTAAAAATATTATTAGAATATAATTTTTGTTTTAAGATTTAAAAAAGTTAAATTATTTTTTTATCTTTTATTCGAAAGTTTGAAAAAGTTGAATTATTTATCATATTCTATGTAGGAATTTATAAAAGTTATAATAATGAAATGAAATAGATTAGCCTCATTTAGTTTTGCTATATATAATTATTTTCGTGTACTCTTTACTTACTTCACTAATATAACTGTCCAAAATAATTATTTTATATTAAAAAAAATTATGCCACCAATCATATTAATGAAATGTATAAAACGTACGTAAAAATAATAACATATAAAACTTTTATTATAATTTAATTTTTATTTTAACACATCTCATATCAACTGTCATATCATCTGTAAAATTAAATTAAAATCCACTCGGAACTCCAAACTCCAGCTAGAAAAAAAAAAAAAGAAAAATCTTATTGTCATTTTCATATTTCACACATTACACTTATTTTAATTTTTTTTATAATAAATATATAGTATGTGATTGATAAATAGAATAATTTAATAAAAATAAAATAAAATAAAAAATAAATAAAATAAAAAATAATATTTTAATATATAAAATGTGTGATGTAGAATTATAGTAGCATTCCTCAAAAAAAAATTCACTGAAACTCCATTTTATTGGCATGTCGAGTCCAACTATTCAGTCAGTAGTCAAATCAGATTTTCAAAATTCTGAACGCACTTCTCCCATCACGCAATGCAGGAAAAAAGTTAATATATATATATTAATAATAATTTGTACAAATTTTAGTAGAGTCATGCATAATTCCTTTATAAAAAAAATTAAAATTTTAAAATAATTCTGATATATATCGTTATTTTTATATATATTTTTATATTATATTAATGTAATTGACTAAATTAATTAATTTTTATAAAAAAAATATAATTAATAACATCAATAAAATATAAAAGGAACGTGAAAATATTCCACATAAAATTTTTATTTATAAAATTCTTTTAGAAAAGTGAATTTTATCGTGAAAGTTTCCTTTTTAAGTGAGGCCAAGTTTGTATAGAAGGCGTATAAAATCTGGACTGCCGCCAGCACAAATCTCTATTTTCATTTTTTATTATATTTATATTCTTTTAATATACGTAAATATTTTTAAAAAATAAAAACATATATCAATATATTAAAAATTATTCATTTAATTATCAAAAAAAAATTTATTTATAAGTTTTATATATTACATACTACTTTTTTTATTATTTTTTAAATTATTTAAAAAAAAAACACTTGAAAAAACAACCAATAAAAAACGTGGATTCCGATTGAATCTTTCCGAGCAAGATTTCAATTTTCAACAGTTCGAGAAACACGCAACTCCCTCAGCTTTTATATATAAACCCTCTGAATCCCCCAGATTGCGGTACCTCACTCTCTTTCTTATCCTTTTCTTACTATCGCCTTTGTCTCTCCTCTTGCCGCTCCTTGCCTCTCCCTCGCTTCAGGTGTGGTCTCGTGGTCTCTAGGGTTTCTCACTCTCTTTGAACTACTCAGATTTTTGTTATTGTCTATTGGGGGTTTGGTTTCCCTGTTTGACATTAGCTCATGATTTCATTTTATTTCCTATGCTAGGGTTTTTCTGGGTTTCTAACTTTTCCTCTTTTATTTTTCCGGGCTTATTATATTTGTCAATTGGTTTACAATCTGGGTTTGTTTTATTTTGAACAAACATTGGAAAAAACTGCTTACTTGTTTGAGGAGTGATATTATCGGAATTCTGGCTACTGTTTTACTTTTCAATTTATATGCCTTTTTGTGTCAAGCTTGATGGTTTCATTGTGATTTTCTCAAAGATGCATGTCCTCGTTGACTCCTTGCCCCAATCCGATTAGTTGGCTGATTTATGTTGTTATCCGGTCTGTGGTGTATTTTTGTCGAGTTCCGTGCCTAATGATGTTGATAGCAGGGTAATCACTCGCACCAAATGTCTTTTGATCTCAACGAGAAACATTTGTCAAATTTTCGGTGTGATTTTGGTTTTAAGAATCGATGGGGAAAACATCGCGGCTGCCTCCTGGCTTTCGATTTCATCCAACTGATGTTGAGCTAGTTATGTACTATCTAAAGAAGAAAGTAATGCGGAAAAGATTTTGTTCTGAACCCATTGCAGAGATTGATATATACAAGTTTGCCCCGTGGGATCTTCCTGGTACGTGGAAAGTGTTATATACATGCTTTTGTTTTCACGATTATCTTATTGTGCTTTCTGTGTGTTTCTGCTAAAGTTTTTTTCTTTTTTCTTCTTCCATCCATCAGAAAGGTCAAGTTCGAGAAGTGGTGATCTGAAATGGTACTTCTTTTGTCCGGTGGGGAGAAAATACTTAAATGGGGCCAGAATGAATCGTGCTACTGAATTTGGGTACTGGAAAATCACTGGAAAGGACCGGTCTGTTCATTACAGTGAAGAGTTGGTGGGTTTGATAAAAACTTTGATTTTTCATCTAGGAAAGGCACCGGGAGGGCAACGAACGAATTGGGTTATGCATGAGTATAGACTGGAAGAGAAATATCTGGCTAGTAATGGAGTTCAGGTATTGTCTGGTTATTTATCAATCTTGGTATCATACTTGTTTGTAGGATCGAAAGCTTTGCTTTGCTGTAATATATGTGTGTGTGTATGTATGCATAAGCTGATTGGAATTATTAGTTCTTTTCTCTTGGTACTGGAGATTCAGCAATCTTAGCTCATGTGCATATGTGTAATGCACGTGCATTTCAGAGGCCTTCTTAATCTGGCCGTCGTTTACATGTTTAGGCTTGGTGCAGAGCCACATAGGTTTGCAAAATAAAGTTATTTACGTCCTGTCCCAACGGCCAATTATCTAGCTGCACTTCCGTGGCTTTTCCCTGTTCAGCATGTTCTGAAGAAAGTCAAATGGTTTTCTCAATATTTATGGAAGATACTGTCCTACTTGGCTGTTTTAGGCATGTTTCTGTTGCCTGAAAGCTCATTTTTGTTGGTCACTGTGGCAGTAATAGCATTACAAATGATAAAAGTGTTGTCCTTATTGATGTTGCAGATATGATTAACAGAGTTTAATATTATATATATATATATATATATATTTATAGTAACGTAGTGTTTTTGCATCCAGTCCATGTATTGTGAATGCTTGTCTCTCAAAGCACAGCCACTTGACAACCATAACCTTTTCTTAAAGGTTTATTGTTGATTGAGTTTTATGTTATGCTGACACAGCATAATGTTGATATGCATTTACTGCCTCCATCTTTTATTGCCTGTCAATCATTCTATTTTGTAGATGTTCCATTTTTCCATGTGCTAAAATGAATCCACACAATTATGTGACCTTACCTAATTGCGCCTAAAATGTTGCATCCCTCAAAATTCGGGAACAATATAAATTTATTCATTTTTTTACTTATCCAAAGAATTATACCATTCAGGAGAAAAATCAGTAATTTCTTACCTTTTTCCCATCTGAAAAATGGGAAAAAAGAGAGAGAAGAAAATGACAGAAATAATTCCCGTCTGTTAAAAAGTTTACCAAGGTGGACAAATAGAATTAGGAAGCGGAAAGTAATATATAGTAATTATGTTTTGATTATATCATTGCACTTGTGCTTTTGGTCATATTCTATATGTCATTTCTAGTTATTTTCCTACATATGTATAACTAATACACTAGTCCTTATATGGTGGCTATATTGAATTCATTCTCGTGGTGACTTTGTCTTGCAGAACACACACGTGCTTTGTATGATTTTTCAGAAGGATGGCCTGGGCCCACGAAACGGTGCCCAATATGGAGCACCATTTAAGGAGCAAGATTGGAATGACGATGAGGAAAACTGTGGAGAAGCTGGCCCTTCTGTTCATTTGTCTATCCCAACATGTGTGCTGCCTGGGAACTGTAGCAGTTCAGTTATGGTTGTCAACTCTGCTTTGGGTGGCACGGTTGGTGAGTCATGTTTATCTGAAACCATGCAATCCGACTCTGAGAGGCTTCCAGCCACCTGCACTAATAACGTTGTTTCGAAGGAATTACCGCAAGCTTTGGATGATGGGGATATTCTTCCAGCTGTGCTTGCTAGTGATGATGATAATATTCTTTCAAAGGAGTTACTGCAAGCTTTGGGTGATGGGGATATTCTTCCAGCTGTGCTTGCTAATGATGGTGATAATATTCTTTCAAAGGAGTTACCACAAGCTTTGGGTGATGGGGATATTCTTCCAGCTGTGCTTGCTGATGATGATGATAATGTTCTTTCAGTATTTGCTTCCTTTATGGAATATGCCACTTTGATCTCAAATGAAGATGACAAAAATAAGGTGTGTAGCAACCTTTGCCAATTTTATATTGTGTTAGTGATGGTGGGACTTATAGGTGTAACTTATTCTTTAATGGTCATTATTCATTTCAGACTACCTTGAAGTTTTTATCTATACAATGTTGTTCTTGATCCCTCTACTCTCTTTTGCAGAATTTCAGTCATGGAGTGAATCATGAAGTTGCACATGATTTTGATATTTACAAAGACTTGGAAGATCTGGGAAACACAGCTAGCCTGAGTGAAAATGGATACAGTGTCTATAATGGTCAGCAAGCTAGTTTTCCTGTGCACCTTTGTTTAGATATGAATGATCTCGAGCTGCCGCTGGATACTTTTCCCGGACTCCCACAATAACATTCTGTCGGTAAAATTAAAATTACTGTACAGAAGCGAGTGGTTGTATTGTTCCAATTTTCTTCTATGAAATTTTTCAAGTACAATTTGTTATGTACCGTGATTGTCTCCCTTCATTTGGGTTGCTGTAACCTAAGCAAGCTCTGTCAGCTTGTATGGCCTTAGATTATGCTTTGTAAAATGAAGTTTTGTTCTTCTTTTCTAATCTCACTTGCGAATTTCTGGCACATGTTTGTGTATATTGCCAGTTGCCTGGAATCAATTTTAAAAAGTCATGAAGAGAAATATGCCATATACCAGAAGTTGAAGTAGAAGCAGCCGTGCATAAAATTTGGACAGAATGTACAGACCACCATCCTGAGTTGGATGGTTCGGACTCTTCCATTTTTATTGGAGCGGCCAAGATTTTGAACTAGTGTGCAGTAATGCGTATCTGTAAAGGAAAAAAGTGCTCAAATTTCTTCTTGCGGACCCAAAAAGAAAAAAACACGATCTTTACAATCCTACTCAGCCATCGATAATGCTCACCTACGAAGGACATGATAAATGTAGTCAACTTGTAAAGATGGAACTTCATTAGCCATCCCCCTCAATCACAGGTGAGTGAAATTTAATGCCACATTGAATCCACTCCACCTCCTAAGCCGTAATTCTTCTCTCATTATTATCTTCACAGAAAAATTAAATTGTTATATTACTTATAGATATTATTAATAAAATAATATTAATATTTATTTTGCATCTCAAAACTTTCCATAAAATTTCGTTATTTAATATTTAAATATTATTTTTATTTTTAAATTAAAGCTGAATGGTCGCCTTAGGCCACAAAATATATTGAGCCGCCCTGCTTCTCATGTGAAACAAGTATTTTCTCTCTTCATGTTGGCACCATTTGAACAACGAAGTTGGTAGAAGTAACTTGTTTGAAAAAGCACAAGAAAATAAAAGCGATAGTGAAAGTGTAAATAGATTTATGATCCTTGAAATTCTTGCTTAAAGTACATAATTTCTACCAGTGTTTTCACACTATTTCTTAGCCACTCAGCTTCACTGGACCACCAATCTGAAAGAAAATATGATTAGAAAACAGAGTGTGTGGTGTACAATATGGTGATACTTCTGTTAGGATATTTATCCCACAGTTGGTTGATGGATAAGAGAATTGTAAGCATCTGAATTGTGTACATATGGTCGCTATTTATAGACCTTCAAAACACTGACAATACATTGACAAGGGATACAACCGTTTCTCTTGATACTTCTTCAACCAACACTCCATGGAAACCATTGCCTCAGAGATGATGAAAATTCAATGGGTATACAGTTTGGTGTGTGATCACACCCCCTCAAATCTACCCAACCATTTGGTTGATCAATCATTCATCCTAATTGTTTATACAACGATGTCTTGACATATTTCGTATTGTGCAATAATTTTAACGTGGCTTTTTTTCAAATTATATAGTTTCTTCTTTATTTTAAAAAGTCAGATTAACGGACTTAAATTTATTGTTTAAGATCTCCAGTTTCCTCTTTCCGCTCCTTGCCTCTCCCTCGCTTCCAGTGTGATCTCTAGAGTCTCTCTCTCTCTCTCTAAGAATGTTTTCTATTATTTTCTTTTCTTTTTATCGAGATTTTATAGCTTCTATTTTATTGTTTTCTCTCGAGGTTTTGGTTTCCACTTTCCATGTTTGATATTAGCTCGTGATTTCATCTTATTTCCTATGTTTGACATTAGTTGTGCAAAAATGTGAAATACAACTTCAACTCCAATTCTGCACTGCTGAAATCAGAACTCCAATAAAATAGAGTTGAAATTTGATTTTATTTATTTATTTTCTAGTCAGAGTCAAACTCGGAGTTATTTTCTGATTGGCTTCACTCTACTCCGACTTCAACTCTGCCTTTAATCTCCGACTCTAATTGTATACATATGTTAAAAAATGTATGTTATTTATATATTGATCATATATATACTCATATAAAAAATCTAGAGTTTATATAGTTAAATTTAATACCATTCCAGTATATGTTATTTACTATAAATAGACTAAAAGTTTATTATTGTTATAAAACTATCGAAATGAGAGAGAGAGATAGAGCTCAGAGAAATTATGAAACTTATGAATTTTTTAAAGAATTCAACGATATATATAGGCGTACAAAGGGAACTATGTTAGCTTACTATGCTGCACTATGCACTATGCATATGTCGGCCAACTCACTATACTAGTACTATATTAGCACTATGCACTATGCATATGTCGGCCAACTCACTATGCTAACACTATGCACTATGCATATGTCGGCCAACTCACTATGCTAGTACTATGCTAGCATTATGCACTATGCATATGTCGGCCAACTCACTATGTTAGTACTATGCTAGCACTATGCACTATGCATATGTCGGTCAACTCACTATACTAGTACTATGGTAGTGAGTTGGCTGACATATGCATAGTGCATAGTGCTAGCATAGTACTAGCATAGTGAGTTGGCCGACATATGCATAGTGCGTGGTGCTAGCATAGTGCAGCATAGTAAGCTAGCATAGTTCCCTTTGTACGCCTATATATATCGTTGAATTCTTTAAGAAATTCATAAGTTTCATAACTTCTCTGAGCTCTATCTCTCTCTCTCTTCTTTCGATAGTTTTATAACACGTTATCAGCACGAAAGTTCTGACGATCTTGAAGCTAATAGTCCTCTACTTCAAGTAAGTTTTTCAATATATTTTTATAGTTTTCAAAATAAATATGAAATGTTAAACATACTTATGTTCCTGATTTATATATGTAGAAAATGTCAAATCTTACAAAATTGGAATTCGTTGCTCTTGACATTTCTGGGAAAAATTATTTATCTTGGATCCTTGATGCTGAGATCCATCTGGATGCAATGAACCTGTGAGATACAATTAAAGAAGGAAATCAAGGGTCCCTGCAGGACCTTGCTAAGGTAATGATTTTCCTTCGGCACCATCTTCATGAAAAATTAAAAACTGAGTATCTAACGGTGAAAGATCCACTTATTTTGTGGAATGATTTAAGGGAGAGATATGAACACCAGAAAACTGTAATCCTCCCAAAAGCTCGTCATGATTGGATGCACCTGAGGTTGCAAGACTTCAAGAGTGTTAGTGAGTATAACTCTGCACTCTTTAAAATTAACTCGCTATTGAAATTATGTGGTGAAAAAGTCACTGATGATGACTTGTTAGAGAAGACATATATTATTTTTCATGCCTCGAATGTGCTCCTGCAACAGCAGTATTGAGAGCGAAAGTTCAAGAAATATTTTGAACTTATATCTTGTCTTCTATTAGCTGAGCAAAATAATGAACTTTTATTAAGGAATCACCAGTCACGTCCTACTGGTTCTATATCATTCCCTGAAATGAATGGTACTAGATTTACATCATTCTCAAAAGCGAATGGTGCATCTTTTCAAAGAAAAAGGGGGCGTGAACGTGGTAAAAAAAACTATAGAAGTGGAGATCCTAGAAGTGACCACACTAAAAGGGAAAATAATAGATATACACCGTACCACCAGAAGTGGTTCAACTCAAAGAAGGGCAAAGGTCCTCAAAATAAATTTGTAAAGAAATATGAAGATGGATGCCATAAATGTGGTATGACTGGACATTGGTCTCGTACCTGTCGTACAGCTAAGCACTTGGTTGACTTATTCCAATCTTTTATAAAAGAAAAAACAAAGAAATTTGAAACAAATTTTGTTGAACCATCATATGCTTTAGATTCTATAAATGGAGAAGATATTACAAGCCTTGATGTTTCTGATTTCTTTGAGAATTCTAGTAGTAGAGTTAATCATGGAAGTGTTTCTTTTTAATTAATGTATTTCTTTCATATTATTGTAAAATATTTTTATTCTGTAATATTTTGTAGTAATAAAAGTTTTATAACTTCTCTGAACTCTATCTCTCTCTCATTTCGATAGTTTTATAACAATTATATATAATTCTTTAATCTCAAAACCGCATCAACCCTGTCCAAAACAGGGTTCAGGGACAAATACGGCGTCGGCTAATCAATATAACGCCCAGCCCAACCAAAATTAAGTAAAATAGTGTATATTTAGAGGAAAACAAACGGCACCGTTTAGTATTTAGGGTTGCCCCCATCCTAGGTCGACCTCACTATTTCTCACTCTCAGACTCGTGCCTTCTCTCCTCTCCCTCTCTCTCTTTTCCCGGCGCCGTTTTGTAGCTAGGGTTTCTAAATCCCTCACCCCGCGACCTCACTCAGTCTCACTCTCACACCCGTTCCGCCCGCCCTGCGGCCTCCCTCTACGCGTTCGTAGCACCTAGAATTTCCCCTGCCCCTAACCGTCGGTTCTTTCTCACCTCTCGGTATTTTTTCAAGAATCGATGGGGAAAACATCGCGTCTACCCCCTGGCTTTCGATTTCATCCAACTGATGTTGAGCTAGTTATGTACTATCTTAAGAAGAAAGTAATGAGGAAAATATTCTGTTCTGAACCCATTCCAGAGATTGATATATACAAGTTTGCCCCGTGGGATCTTCCTGGTACGTGGAAAGTGTTATATACATGCTTTTGTTTTCACGATTATCGTATTGTGCTTTTTGTGTGTTTCTGCTAAAGTTTTTTTCTTTTTTCTTTTTCCATCCATCAGAAAGGTCAAGTTCGAGAAGTGGTGATCTGAAATGGTACTTCTTTTGTCCGGTGGAGAGAAAATACTTAAATGGGGCCAGAATGAATCGTGCTACTGAATTTGGGTACTGGAAAACCACTGGAAAGGACCGGCCTGTTCATTACAGTGAAGAGTTGGTGGGTTTGATAAAAACTCTGATTTTTCATCTAGGAAAGCCTCCGCGAGGGCAACGAACGAATTGGGTTATGCACGAGTACAGACTGGAAGAGAAATATCTGGCTAATAATGGGGTTCAGGTAATGTCTGGTTATTTATCAATCATGGTATCGTACTCGTCCGTAGGATCGAAAGCTTTGCTTTGCTGTATTATATGTGCGTGTGTATCAGTGTATGTATGCATAAGCTGATTGGAATTATTAGTTCTTTTCTCTTGGTACTTGAGATTCAGCAATCTTAGCTCATGTGCATGTGTAATGCAGGTGCATTTCAAAGGCCTTCTTAACCTGGCCCTGTCATTGATATGTTTAGGCTTGGTGAAGAGCCACGTACGTTTGCAAAATAAAGTTGTTTACGTCCCATCCCAACGGCCAATTATCTAGCTGCATTTATTGGACTTCTCCATATTTAGCATGTTTTGAAGAAACTCATTTTATTTATTTATTTATTTTAATATATTTATGGAAGATTCTGCCCTACTTGGCTGTTTTAGGCATTTTTCTGAAATTGGAGATCACCATTTTTTTTTGTTAGAGTTAATACTTGTCAGTTTAATGTAAAGTTGTGAGGTTGTTTTTTAATTAAAATCTAGCTTTCAATATCCCTCGGGTTCCAAGTGAAAGGTCAGGGGACTCTTGTATTAGTCCAGCCATGACTGATTTTTCTGATCTAATTTTTGACTTGGATTTGGTCGATTTACCTTTGGCAGGAGGAGATTTTACTTGGTCGAATGGGAGGCATGGGCTAGGTTGGAAAGATTTCTTGTCTCTTCCTCTTGGGAGGTTCACTTTCCTGACCTATGTCACAAACGCCTTCCAAGGTTAAGTTCTGATTATTTTCCCATCTTATTGGATTGTGGGGGTCTTCATGTGGGGCAGAGATGCTTTAAATTTGAGGATATGTGGTTAAAAGTTTAGGGATTTGCGGACAAGATGAGATCCTGGTGGTCTTCCTATCAGTTGACGGGTACTCCTAGCTTCATTTTAGCTGGGAAAATTAAAGTTTTGAAGAAGGATCTGAAATATGGAATGGGAAGTCCTTGGGAACATTGTTAATAAGAGGAAATCCCTCTTTGAGGAGCTTCATTGTTTTGATGAAAAAGAGGCTGCAGGGGCCCTCTCGGTTGATGAAATGGAAAGGAAAAATGTTGTTGCGATTGAGCTAGAAAAAATACACTTATGGAAGAGATTTCTTGGTGTAAAAAATCTCGGGCCCTTTGGTTGAAGGAAGGGGATAGGTGCACTAAATTCTTTCATAGAGTAGCCAATTCATGTTGAAGTAATAATGTCATTGAGGTGCTTCACTGGGATGGTAGTGTTGTTATGGATTGTTCTGACATTAAGGATCACATTTTTATTTTTATGAAAAGCTCCTTACAGAGCAATATCTTTGAAGAACCGAAGGTTGATGGGTTGGTTTTTTATTTGGTCAATCAGTCTGCTGCAGCTAGGTTGGAGAGAATGTTTGAAGAGGAGGTGCTCAATGTGATAAGAGGAATGGACAAAGACAAAGCCTGGGACCAGATGGCTTTCCCTTGGCTCTTTTTCAGGCTTGTTAGGACATTGGCTGATATTTTGGGTTGTAACGTATCTTCTTTGCCAATGAAGTATCTCGGTCTTCCCTTGGGGGCACCTTATAAGTCCAAGGCATTGCGGGATGCGGTTATTGAAAAGATCAAATGTAGATTGACCGGTTGGAAAAGGATTTATTTGTCTAAAGGGGAAGAAAAACCTTAATCAAGGGCACTTTATCTAACCTCCCAGCTTATCTTCTTTCGTTATTTCCATTGTCTGCAGGAGTGGCTAGATAGAATGGAAAGGATCTTTCTCACTTTCTTGTGGGATGGTTTGGAGGATGAGAAAAAATTCCCCATGCTTAAATGGGACAGGATTTGTAATCCTTTATCTTATTGAGGTTTGGGGGTTAGAAAGCTGAAAACTTTTAATAACGCACTTTAGGGAGGTTATGGTGGTACCATCAAGAAAGGGATGCCCTTTGGAGGACTGTTATTGATGTCAAATTTGGGAGCATTTGTAGTAACAGTGTTTGTTCTCTTCATCCAGTCTATATATTGTGAATGATTTTCTCTCAAGCACAGCCACTTTACAACCATAATCTCTTAAAGGTTTGTTGTTGATTGAATTTTGTTATGCTGACACATCATAATGTTGATATGCATTTACTGCCTCCATCTTTTATTATATCTGTCAATCATTCTATTTGTAGATGTTCCATTTTTCCATGTGCTAAAATGAATCCATACAAGTATGTGACCTTACCTAATTGTGCCTAAAAAGTTGCATCCTTCAACATTTGGGAACAATGTAAGTGTTATTTTTATTACTTATCCAAAGAATTATACTGTTCAAGAGAAAAATCAATAATTTCTTATCCTTTTCCCATCTGAAAAATGGAAGAAAATGACAGAAATAATTCCTGTCTTTTTGAAAGTTTACCAAGGTAGACAAATAGAATGAGGCAGGGAAACGTACCATATAGTAGTTATGTTTTGATTATATTATTGCACTTGTGCTTTTGGTCACATCCTATGTCATTTCTAGTTCTTTTCGTACATGTGTATAACTAATACACTTAGTCCTTATATGGTGGCTATATTGGAATTCATTCTCGTGGTGACTTTGTCTTGCAGAACACACACGTGCTTTGTATGATTTTTCAGAAGGATGGCCCAGGCCCAAGAAATGGTGCCCAATATGGAGCGCCATTTAAGGAGCAAGATTGGAATGATGATGAGGAAAACTGTGTGGAAGCTGGCCCTTCTGTTCGTTTGTCTACCCCAACATGTGTGCTGCCTGGGAACTGTAGCAGTTCAGTTCTGGCTGTTGACTCTGCTTTGTGTGGCACGGTTTCTGAGTCATGTTTATCTGAAACTATGCGATCTGACTGTGAGAGGCTTCCAGCTGCCTACACTAATGACATTGTTTCAAAGGAGTTACCGCAAGCTTTGGGTGATGGGGATATGCTTCCAGCTGTGCTTGCTAATGATGATGATAATATTCTTTCAGTATTTGCTTCCTTTATGGAAGATGCCACTTTGATCTCAAATGAAGATGAAAAAAATGAAGTTGATTGGTATGATGATGAGGAAAACTGTGTAGAAGCTGGCCCTTCGATTCGTTTGTCTACCCCAACATGTGTGCTGCCCGGTAACTGTAGCAGTTCAGTTATGGCTGTCAACTCTGCTTTGGTTGGCACGGTTACTGAGTCATGTTTATCTGAAACTATGCGATCTGACTGTGAGAGGCTTCCAGCTACCTGCACTAATGAAATTGTTTCAAAGGAGTTACCGCAAGCTATTGGTGATGGGGATATTCTTCCGGCTGTGCTTGTTAATGATGATGATAATGTTCTTTCAGTATTTGCTTCCTTTATGGAAGATGCCACTTTGATCTCAAATGAAGATGACAAAAATAAGGTGTACCCGCCTCTGCCAATCTTTTATTTTGTTAGTGATGGTTGGACTGATAGGTGTAAATTATTCTTTAATGGTCATTATTCATTTCAGACTTACCTGGAAGTTTGTTTCTGCACTTCAATTTAATGGTGGGACTGATAGCCGCCTCTACTCTCTTTTGCAGAATCTCGGTCATGGAGTGAACCATGAAGCTGCACATGATTTTGATATTTACAAAGACTTGGAAGATCTGGGAAACACAGCTAGCCTGAGTAAAAATGGATACCATTTCTATAATGGTCAGCAAGCTATTTTCCCTCCGGACCTTCGTATAGGTATAACTGATCTCGATCCACCGCTGGATGCTTTTCCCGGACTCCCACAATAACATTCTTTCGCTAAAATTACTGTACAGAAGCGAGCGGTTGTGTTGGTACAATTTTCTTCCACTGAAAGTTGTTAACGTGCAACTTGTTATGTACCGTGATTGTATCCCATCATTTGGGTTGCTGTAACCTAAGCAAGCGCTGCCAGCTTGTATGGCCTTAGATTCTGCTTTGTAAAATTAAGTTTTGGTCTACTTTCTAATCTCAATTGCGAATTCCTGGCTAGCGTTTGTGTATATTACCTGGAATCAATTCTATGAAGTTGTGAGAGAATATGCCTTATACTAGGAGTTGAAGTAGAAGCAGCCGTGCATAAAATTTGGAAAGAAGGTATAGACACCATCTTGAGTTGGATGGTTTGGACTCTTCCTTTTTAGTTCAAGGAGCAAAGATTTAAGATTTCGTTTGTTACACTGTTATTTTGAACAGTGTATTAATGTTGGATACAGTAGTTATATTAATGTTTAATGTTGAAAAGTAAAGAGAAATGCTACACATCATCCTACATCACACACTTTATATATTAAAATAATATTTTTTATTTATTTTTTATTTTTTATTTCATTTTATTCTTATTAAACTAATTAAATTATTCTATTTATCATTTACACATTACATATTTATTATAGAAAAAATGAAAAAAAATTAAAATAAGTGTAGTGTATAAAGTGTGAGGATGATAAGAAGAATTTTCCCGGTAGTTATAGTAATTTACATTTCTCAGAAATGATAAATTTAGTCAGCTTGTAAAGAATGGAGTTACTTCTTTAGCTCCCCCCTTCAATCACAGGAGAGTTAAATTTAATGCCACCTCGAATGCACTCCACCTCCTAAGCTCTAATTCTACTTTGATTATCATCTTACCAGAACGAAAAAAAAAAAAAAGGCCCTTCCAAGTCCATATTGAAGAGCTGCTCTGAAAGTGGAAAGGTCCTTCTACAGCTATAGATGTCATCCTTGTTGACAATTGTATACATTTGGAATCTGAACCCTTCTATCATCATCGTACCAGCTCTTCGCTATTATTTCTCTATTGGGTTTTCAAGGTGGTAAACTTTCTAGTTTAACTAAAATAAATAACGTATCATTATTTCATCAATGTCAAGAGTAACGTTTGCGTTAGCTGGAATTTGAGAATAAAAATGGGCACACAACGACAAATATACACCAAGGCAAGGACCAGAGTAAGTTGGATCGCAAACCATCCCATATGGTTTCACTACCTTTCCTGTAATAGAATAGCAGATGCAAGAAACAAATCCAAACTTTCACGAATGGATTTAGCAGCATATCTGTGCATATTTCGATTAATCTAAATAGGAACATCTTGTGGGTAATCCTGTGGGTGTCGTCTGATGGTCTCTCGTAACAGTTTCTCCTGCTCACTAAGATTTAGGGGGGGAACATCATATACGTCTGTGAAAAGCTCGGCAAGTGGAGATTTCTCAACTTTTTCCGCCTCTTGAATTGCCTGCAATAGCTGTTGGAGGAGTGTCATGGGTTAGACATCTGCAACACATGTATTATTGAATTTAACACTGGGCGTGAAGAGTATCCAAAAGAAAAATCACAGGAGTGGTTTCCAAAGAGCTGCTAACTGTAGTGCACCTTTTGTTGCAGATTGTGACTCTAATGGCCTATGAACAACGCATTTTGTAGCTTTTAAAGATTGGATTGTGGTATGTCATACAATGTTGGCATTATTTAGTCTATTTCCAAAAATACATAAATGTTAATTGTGCACTTTACTTACCGACATATAGCTATAAGCCTATAAATCATCAAGTTTTTTCAATCTAGTGACAAAGGTATACATATCATAAAGTGTTTTTTTTTTTGGTTTGTTTTTCAAAGTTAGAGTGCAGAGACTACAGGAAAGACTTTTCTAACCTTTTTATGTTCAACATCTTATTTTGTTACAGGATGCAAGTGAATATGCCTTCTCTTTGCCTTGTCATTTTCTTTTTATTAGACAGTAATTCTTACACTTGGTTTTATAAATCCAAATAGAAAACTTTTGTTTTGATCTTCAGAATACTCATACATAACTTCTCATATGAAACGAGTGTTTTCTTTCTTCCAGTAGGCACCATTTGAACAACGAAGTTGGTAGAAGTAACTTGTTTGAAAAAGCACAAGAAAATAAAAGCGATAGTGAAAGTGTAAATATATTTATGACCCTTTGAAATTTTTTCTTTAAGTACAGTAATTTATACCTGTGTTTTCACATTGTTTCTTAGCTCAGACTCAGCTTCACTGCACCACCAACCATTGCTCTCAATCCATTTTCTAAATCTAGCTACAGGATCTCGTGCCGATCTCCACCATTCAATCTCATCAACTGGGCGGTACTTGGTGGAATCATCAGAAGTGGAGTGATGACCCACACGATATGTAAGCGCCTGTCAACAAAAAGATGGTGTTGAACATCAGAATGTGAGATACCTAGGTTTAACGCTAAGCCTTTTAGTGGCCCAATGAACTGACAAGTAGAGACTTATTGACCTCAATCAAGATTGGTCTTTGTTCACTGATTGCCATTTCACGAGCAGCATGAACTGAACTATAAATTGCTAGAGCATCATTACCATCCACGCGAATACTTCGAATCCCATAACCACGGCCTTTAACGACAACACCATCGCCTGCCAGTTAAAAAATAGCACGAACAGATTAGAATGTGGACTTAAAAAGATGCAGTAACAGGAACTTTAAAGTGCAAGAAAGAACAATGAGTTGGAAGAGTACTTCGAAACTGATCTGTAGTAGGGGTACTAATTGCCCAGCCATTGTTCCGACAAAGAAATATAACCGGGACCTCCCTAACTGCCGCGAGATTCAGAGCAGCATGGAAATCTCCCTAAAATTATTAGGTGTAGAGATAACAAACAACCAAAAGCCGCAGTCAGTGAACTCAGTGTCTCCCGGACTGCGAGACAGGTAATGAAAATGTAATCATTAAGTTTTGCATTGTCTTGGTTAAGGGTGTCTGTTCTATTATTATGTATAATGTAGATGAGGAAAAATTATGGAAATCATACTACCTAGTTTAAGGTGTAAATAACTGTCTTGGCGTCCTAAGAGTGGTGCAATGAAGGAAATGGGTTACACTATAGACAACTATAGGGAAAAGAACTACCAGACACATTCAAGAACATTTTTTTTATGCTGCATTCAAGCTCTCTCCCCCCCCCCCCCCCCCCCCCCTCCCCCTTCCCGCGGGGGGCAAGAAATAGCCTCTTAGATTATATGGTAGTTATTTATGTTCACCTCACTGGTGCCGCCATCACCAAAGTAAGTAATTACGCATGCATTTCTTCTGTCCATCTTCAATGAATATGCAGCACCGACTGCATGGGGAAGTTGAGTACTGCAAAACAGTAGGAATTATGTGGCTCTCATTTTCAACAGATGATCAGAACCAGAGATACATGGTTTGATGGGCCATGGCAACCGAAACTTTCTTAAATTTATGGTTTGAACGTTTAGATCTGAGCTTAATTGTGCACAAGGTATATTGGTGCTCTCCCTACATGAGAAAACTGTGATATAAATAGTTTATAACTTACGCAATTGTTGCTGCCACAGTGAAGTAATTGTGCTTGTTAGACCCATAATGGATGGGCATCTGCCTCCCTTTTCCATTATCAGCTTTGTTTCCAAAACACTGGTTTGCAAATTCCTTCAGAGTGAAACCACGCCACAATAGGACCCCAGGTTCCCTATACTGCAGAGCACAAGAAATTTTATTCTTGCATCATTCTCAGTATCACTCATGTCCAGGGGAATCTAAATCCTACGAATATATACTTCTTAGAGGAATAGTAAAGCAAGTAAACATGTCTATGTGTGTGCCTGTAACCTGTGGGAAGACAAGGTCATCAAAGGTAAGAGCTGCTGCCGATGCAATGTTAATGGCCTCTTCTCCAATTGTGGTGGCATAAAATGAAATTCTTCCTTGCCGTTGTGCCTCATAGAAAAAAGCATCCATGGTTTGCAGAGTAACCATGTCACTGTACATTTTTATAGCCATTTCCTCACTGACCTATTTGCCCATAAAAGAGGTTTTTGTTGGATTTATTCTGAGAAGATTAGTACAGAGAGAATTGACTTCATTTGAGAGGGGAAAGAGTAAAGGAGGAATACTTTCTTAAATTTGCTGCGGAGAATCAGCTGCCCATCATTGTCAAGGACCCGGTAACAGTGTGCCCGCTCAACAGGGGATTCAGATATGAACCTCATCTCAGAAGTAAATGCAACCTTTCCTCCAGGGAAATCTAAGATCTGCTGAGAAAGGGGTATTCAATAAATGCAGATACAAAAAGAGGCAAATTCATGCAGACAAAACAAAATGTGTAGACTAAGACAATGAAAGAAAAAATGAAGATAAAAAATGCATGATTTGATATGCTGTATCAGACATCCAATGGTACTTTGGAAGCAACTTCAAGAAAACTTCTGCTGGCCTGCAGTTACCCTTTATTTATAGAATATTGTGACCCATATTTGGCAGTATTAATTTCCACAGATTGACTTCAAACGAAAAGTAAGTGGAAAAGCTCGCTTACTAATCATTCCACCAATGTTCACTAGAAAATTATATGGCAAATCTTTCCATGACCTCCCTTCAAATGTTATAGAAATCAGAGAGGTTAGTAGAAGTCATTCTTTTTCCATGTAGCTTCCAGAAAGACTTATGTTATATGCTCATGAAACAATATTAATGCATTTTTATCATGACAATGGCACAGGTTAGTAAATATGAAAGTTTTCATTTTCATAAATCACTCATAATTTTACCGAATGATTTAATAGTGACCATAATAATAGTATGTTATTGCAATATAAATGAACATTCAACTTGTACTCATCATAAAACTGCTTTCTTGAACCCTGAGATATAAAGTTGGTGATTTGAAATTGACAAAGTATAAATGATGTTGGGCGAATGAACATTATTTGCAATATGGTATTCCTCCGCCTGAAGTGAGGGCATCTAATAAAATTGAGGAATCCTCCTCTCCCTAAATAAATGTGAATAAACATTATCTTTCTGTAATATATACATCTCCTGTATACTTAGCGATACAAGGGGCAACCACAAACAAAACACCAAACAATAACAAATAACTGTCATTTCTGGTAAGATGCAGAAAGCTTCACAATCTATGGCAAACATCTCTCAACTCTCCTAGGAAACTCTAAGGGCATCCACATAAGTTTTTCCTAACATTATATATGATTACATTGCACCAAGTTGATTGAGGAGGGTTATTTTTTCCATTTTGAACGAATGGGAGGAAACTAAAACTAAGAACTGAACATGCGTTATTCACCTTTTTTCTTATTTACCAGATAATACAGAAATCCCTTTCAAGGGAACAGAGCTTATAGTGATATGATGCACCCCAAGGATGTGCACCTCAAAGGACTCATCGTTGTTGATATTCTAACCTTTCAGTTTTTGCTCCAATAAGCTCTTATCTCTTACCTCTACATTCTGTATTTCGGGCACAAGATCGACTTATTAGTAATCTACAATTAAGCCACACTTAGTACACAGCAGAGAAAAATTTATTTGTGAATAAATTAATATATAAAGATTCTCATAATGCTGCAGTAATATACCCGTTAATGTTGTGTCCCTACAACTCATGAGATATAACCAAGGCAACTTTTCCATCCAGAGAATAAAAGGACAAGATATCCTCCTGGGCAACAAACTACTGCCGAGCTTTTGAATGTGTTATTGAAAACACAATTAAACTTCCTTTTCAATTCCTTACTTCGGATATAAAGTTTAAAAAAGGAAACTTTGGATGAAACTCATGAAATAATAAGCATGTTTGTGGAAGAGGATCAAAATGTAAACCTCAATATCTGCCGCGCCAATTTGCACTTGCTACTCGTTCCACATGAAGCACATTAAAATTCATTAAACTATGAGAAAAAGCATCGAAAACTTTTATTGCAATTAGAAAAAGCATAAAAAACTCAATCATTTAAGCACGATCGAACAGACAATGCAAAATACAATCAAATGTTACATAAATAAGGGTCTGGTTCTGAGCATATCAGCCCAAAAAACGTAATATGTCTAAATTTAAAAAAATGAAATTAAAGTTCACATTCCGCGCGTACCTGATAATGATCAACTTCATCAGGAGAATTGAACTGTTTTTCGGCTTTGACTGATTCGAAACGGCGAGAGGAGTAAAGCGTTGCTTTATCACAGAAATTTGCATCTGGGTCTCTGACATTTTGAGCTCTCAGAGAAGAAAATGTAGGTTCACAATGATGGGTTAAAGAACTCCAGCAAGAACTTTGGCTGATCATGCTCAGCAAACCTACTTTAGATTGGAGACAATTGATAATGGCTCTTGATGTTCTCAGACAGACAGCCATTACGGAAAGGCTGAGGGCTCAAGGAGATCGATAGTTTCAAGAGGGAAAAAATTTTTTTTTTTGAAGTGAAAATGGAGATTGGAGAGCGAAAGAAACTGAGAAACTGAAAGAAGAAAGAAGAACAATACAATATGCATACGGAAGTGTATACGACTAATAGTACTTACAATTTTAGGTCAAAGTTGGTGCATTTAATTTTTTTTTTAAAAAGATGAAATTTATTATTAAAAAATACTTTTTTTAGGTAAATTTTATATTTATCTAATTTTTTTTTAAAAAATGTATAGAATTTATTCATCTTCAAATTATAAATATCATTTATTATATTATTATATTAAAATTTAAATCGAAAAAAATACGTATCATATTAGGATTTGATTTACCGAATTTAAATTTATAAACTTTTATTTGATGAATTAGATATTCTGACATCAATATATATTCCATTGATGAATTAGATATTCTGACATCCATATATATTCCACACCGAAACTTTTTTTTATCTCAATTGTATAATGTTTCAATATGTGCTAACTTGATTACATATAGTATTTTTATCTAATAAACTTAATTACAATTTGCATAGATTTATGAGTAATTAAACGGAAGCATGAGCCCAAAATCTAATGTCGGTTCATGCTTAGAAAAAGGTAAAAAAAAAAAAAAAAAAAAAATCCTTGAATTGTACACGGATAAACGAAAAAAGACCAGAAAAGTCGTACTCCCAAGTTGTGATTCACCTGGATTTTTTTTTTCTAGCTAGGAGTGATTGATCAGGCACCAAATGCAGCTTCTGACCGGCAAGTACTGTCTATGGGCTAATATTACTACGTTGCTGCCGATTCATGTGCAGGATGTTGCTGTATTGCTGATTCTGCTGACATCCGCTATCAGGCGTCCCAAGCGACTCCCCTTGCGGCCCCATCCCAATAAACTGTTGCACCACCAATACTGATACAGTGGCTGCGAAGTCTGCTGAAGCTAGCAAATCTCCTATTGCACCCAGCTCCGGGCATTCACTCCAGTCAGTTAACCCCGCCGTGAGGGGCGATTCCATTCCTTGTCCTCTCCCAACTATGAACAGATCATGCGCGTTGTCCATAGACCTTATCAGCGCCACAGTGTCCTCCCCATTGTTCACCACTTTCTCTATGTAGACAATGGATTCATCATTCATGTTTTTCATCCTGAATTCGTTTATAAGCTCTTCGTCTTGTTGCTTCTCTTTTTCATCCTCGGTTTCCACTGTTAACATCCTGCGGTCATTGAAACCAATCCCAATTAGTTCATTTGCATCCTCGCTAGGAATGAACCGCATTACTGTCAGGTTAATTCCCGGATGCTCGGACATCCTCCATGCATAGGACAGTGCTTCTCTGTCATCTGGTCCGCCAAAGAACAGCACAGCTACATGGTGAGAGACCTGGTTTCCAGACAAGCGTGCGGAGCCATTCAGGCCTCTGTCAACGAGAACCCCAACGGAGCAAGGCGCATTTGCTAGCACATTCTGGTTCACCATTCGAAAGGCGGGGTTTGTTGTTTCCATTCCGCCATCAACGGTTTGTTGTTTATGGAATGGAATGATTATGAAGGCGACTCGTTTATCTTCTGCCAAATTACAAATGTCCTCGTGCATGGTGGAGTAAGGGGAAATGGCTGTGAGGGGTAGAACAGAGACACAACCAGCATGCTGCTCGTAGTTCTCGAATGCATGAATGATGTGGTCTGACTGAGCTTGGGTCCTGTTGAGTGCTGGTCGTCCAGATTTCCGGGTGTTATGCACTATTAGCATGGCAGATGCCCGGCCAGTGAGCTCGACCAAGTGGAGAACGTAGATGCATATGGGGGATCTCTTGGAGGGGTGAGAGGCTTCGAGGAGATTGATGATTGTTGGGACATTTCGTGGGGTGTGGATGCATGTTAGCACTCGTAATTCTGCATCTGTCTTCGACTTCTGGATTGTACGCCGCTTGTATGGTATGAACCTCCTTGCCGGCTTATATATTATTGTTACAATGGGAGTGATGACTCCTGTCATAATCACTGCCACGATCACCATGATTGCAAATGCCTGATCATCTAACACCTGCATGTATTTGTGTTTGCAGCCATCATGCGCTTAAATGTTGGAGAATAATAAATGTATTTAATTACAAGCCTCTTCATTACCTCCTGATCTTTGCCAACATTGAGGACAATCATTTCGACAAGGCCTTTTGTGTTCATGAGCAAACCAAGAGTAATGCCTTCACGCATGGGCATCTGGTAGAAAGCCGAAACAACTAAAGTTCCAGCAATTTTTCCAAGACAGGAAAGAGAAATGACGAGCAGTAGCATCCCCCAGGTGGATACTGCCTTTATGGACGATATATCAGTCTTCAGCCCGCTAATGGCAAAGAATAGAGGGAGCAAAAGTCCCGAAACAAAGTCCTCAAGCTTTTCTATGAGAGCAATTCCTAGCGGTCCGTTTGGAACAACCAGGCCAAACACGAAAGCTCCGAAAACAGAATGTGTTCCGATGGCATCTGTAATGAAGCCGGAGATCATTACCCCTGTCAGAATCAAACATATATAAAAGTCACTGAAGTTTTCTCCATCTGGGGTTCTCCGAATTATCCACGAGACCGCAGGACGGACAAGAAAAACGCAGAACGCGACGAACGCCCCGCTTGAAAGTATAACCCAGAGGGAAGCCAAAGTAGTAGATCGGTCCTCCGCCAAGGCAATTGCTAAAGCTAAGAGAACCCAAGCACACATGTCATTAACAAGAGCAGAAGACAAGGCAATCCTGCCAATCTCGGTGTTTATGAGTTTGAGCTCTGCAAGAATTCGAGCCAGCACCGGGAATGCGGTGACAGAGAGGGTAACCCCAAGGAAGAGGATGAAAGTGCCTTGCGACATATAACCATCATCTTTTTGGTTCAGAATGAAGGAGAAGGCAATACCAAGAATGAAAGGCAAAACCATACCAGCAACAGCAATAGCCAGGGCCTTTCTTCCTGTGCGCCTGACTACTGAAATATCCATCTCTACTCCTACCAGGAACAGAAAATAAAGGAGACCCACATTCGCCATTGTCTCCAGCACCATCACGCTTCTGAGAGGAAATATTGTGCTGGCAAATTCGGAGCTCCTACCAAGCACAGACGGACCCAATATCACTCCTCCCTGTATACACATATAGAACATATTTATCAGATTAACCATTCTTCTTATTTCTTGAACTGAAAACTCGGAACTGCATGCACCTTAGCCAACATTATCAATAGATTAGAGATGTGGGATAAGATCATGCAGGTGTAGTAAACATTACGTACGTACCAGAATTTCTGAAACTACACGAGGTTGGCGAAGGGGTTTGAGGAGAAAAACTAGAATACGAGTGGTAACAACGACCAGTGTGAGTTGCAATACGAAAAGGGGGAGTGAGAAATCCAATGGGTTATCTCCCTGCCATATACCGTTCGTTGTTATCATGGTCGGTGCATAACAGACTATTGCATCGTCTGTTTTGTTGAGTGCTGGCATTATCTGCGACATTCTTCTTCCCTACCGTGCTCTTGTCTTTTATCTTCAATTAAGCTGCAATCACCAGCAGTAGTGCCACTTTCACTCAAGCGCGCGCCTCCTCTTTTTGCCAAACATACATAAATTAACACTTTCTGATTTTATACAGTAGCACTAGTACTCAACAATTTGTCTTCGATAATATTGCAGTTATCATAGCCATCATCACCATCATCAACTTCTCACGTAAATGATCTCTGACCTTTCTCATCTGTTTTGCAGAGAGAATAGATCAACTAATCTTGCTCTTGATCTTAAGTGAGACAACGAGAGGAATTAGATTGAGATTAGTTTTGGTGGTTGCCCGCCCCATTTGGGGAGCTCTCACTTTTGTGGTCAGTGGTTACCAGATAGGCTTCTATTTTCAGATTAGAAGGCAGCATGCATGACTATCTTTAGCTCCACTGAAAGAGGAAAGACCAGTTGAATATGTCTCAAACGTCAACAATTTCAAAGCCCCTTATGTACCATCCAAACACTAGCCTAAGATCTATTAAAATGATGAAAGGCAAGAAAATACGAAAGTTTCCAGAAAAAGTAGACATGTCAAATGAAAGGACTAGAGGAAGAGAGAGACCGAGGTAGTCAATTACGACGTTGTCGGCTTTCCTTTATTTTTTTTTAAAGATTTAAATAAAAATAAAGAGGTATACACACATCATATTTACTAGTGGTTGGAGTATCTATTTTCCGTTTTATTTGCTTCTTCTAAGCTTCTAACTTGACAGAGAAAAATTGAGAATGTTACTTCGTTTTCCATCCTTAAGGTTGGACCTTTGTGTTCAATTTTGTGAATTACAGAATATTTTCATATTATAAGTATTTTTTGTTCATATATTAATCTATATATTTTTTTGTTATCCGAAAGGAGAAAACGAGTGAGTGCGCGCATTAGAACAAGTGAAATAAATATAAAATATATAATTAAATTGTAAAATAAAAATTATATTTATAAGACCATATAGATGTATGTCTTAACTTTAGCCTTTCCAATCTACAAGTTTCATTTTAATCAACTCACTGCCTAATTAGATAAGATGTTTGTTGTAAGGAGATTTTTCCTCTCAGGTTGAAAGCCCAGAAGATAAGCTCAAACATGAAGAGTCAGGCCCAACTGAGCAGCCCTTCGGCCCATCAGAGGTCGACCTGTGGCCATAATTGTATAGGAAAAACTCCAAAAAGCGATTAAGGAGTGGAAACATCATCTTGGCATTCCCTTATGACGCCTAACCTCAAATGGTACTGTACAAACAGATAGGCGAGAAATGTGGAGAGCCTTTGATCTCTTAACAAGCAGAGGAGGAAAAGCTTAACGGCGTGCACCCACAGGATAGAAGGGACAAGGAGCTACACTACATTAATTGTGTCACCTCAGAGGCTACACTACATTAAAAGAATCTAACTAAAAGAATTGTTGAAGGGATATATTCCATTGACACAAAGTATGAGCAGTTGACTCCTAAAAACCTAATATAAAATCCAATTTTCAGGTACGAATAATTCTCTACTTACTCATACAAAATATTAAAAGGATATTGATTTGGGCATCAGAGACTCTTCAGCCTCTATCAACTCTCCCGACTCTTTATGTGTGTAGGTATAAAATGGAAGAACTGAGTCAATGGAGCTTGGCCCAAAGTTATGGCTCCAAAGTTATGCAAAACACGGTGCTAACACCTGCATTACCCACATCGATTTTCTTTTCAACTATATGAAAAGCTACAAATTATTTTATTTGTCTTCTATTTGAGGGGCGAGTGCCTCTTGTAATTAATGCATTATGAAAATAATTGAACTAATTGACCCTAACAAATTAGCATAAGTTGCTCTTTATATGAAGCATCATAAAATGTACGTCATGATCAAGATCCCTTTATAATTTTATCAAACGGGTATGATATATTAAATGTAGAATTATTTTTGTTATAAATGATTTTGAAGCTTATTTTTACAAATACTTTTATAAAACTAATATTCTTTCTATTATTATATATATCTAATATTTTTAATCATAAATTGAGGCATTTGAAGTAAAAATCTTTGACGATCTGAAAGTAACGTAATGAATTATTTGTTAGATAATGATAGCTCCCCATTCTCCAGTCAGATAGATAACTACAGCAGATAGGATCCACAATCATCTCGTTTTAGTTTTGACCTCGATACGAATATACTCACAAAAAGTGAAAGCAATTATTTGGAATTTACCCACCCGGCCTTTTCGAATGGTAAAAAGCGAATTTAAGGCCATCCTCACACTTTTATTTAAAAATCCAGAGCTTTCATTTCTATCATCATAGGATTCTCCTGATCCTAACCAAACGCACACCCAACAATGCTCAGCCATTCGGCTTAACTGCCAATTAACTTTAATCATCACTCCAGACACTTTTATTCCGACCTTTTAGTTCCTGTTACAATACTAATTAACACTTCTAAACAATTATCTTTTTATGAAAAGTAATGCTATAATTTGTCATATTCAATTGTACTCAAGTAATATATTACACGTAGGAATACCATGTTTAAGCTTTTAGTTTCGTTTCGTTTTACCATGTTTAAGCTTTTAGTTTCGTTTCGTTTTCTTTTCTTGATAAGTTGGCTGCCGTCTTTCCCCACGATAAGTTTTCCTTATACTTTTGTCTTTCCCCATGATAAGTTATACTTCTGCTCCGAGGATTCTAACGTATTTATAGGAATAAAAATTTTATGTACACGTATTTTTTTAAGCACTGCACTGATGTAATTAGTTATATATTAAAAAAAAATCAAATTAATCATATAAATTGATTATGTAAAAAGTATGCAAAAGTATCTCTATATATTGAAACCTTATGGGAGGCGGAATTGCATAGACAGACAAGAAAAACACACTGGTCGAGATCAAAAAATCCTATTGAAACCCAATGCGCAGAGAGCAAAAGATTCTTGACAAGCTTTCAAGCCATTAATTAAATATAATTCTCAATGGAAAGTTTATGACCGCAAACTGACACTAGCATAAAATTTTCTCATACAATAGCTATTAACATTAATGTTCCACGGGAAAAAAAAAAAAAAAAACCGTCAAATTATGAAAGGAGAAAAGAAAATAAAGGGGGGAAAACAACACAATCACTCTCCAGCTACAAACATCCTACTGAAGGGACATGGTTGAAGCACAGATAGTGCAAGGCGAGCAGGGAATTTGAGGACCGGTTTTCTGACCACCACATCCAAGAGGACAACTACAAAAGGAAGCCTCTCACGCGCAGATGAAAAGCTAAGGTACATCAAGACCAAAATATCATGCCCTCCTTTGGTGATTCTACCTCGACATGTCTCCACATCAACCAGATCGAGTTCACATGACACATGACACGAAAAGCCAACTAAATGGAAATAAAACTCACCCTCAAAGCATTGTTGTAGAACTTAGAAGCACTTCCTGTGGACGATGGATGGACCAGACTCGTCATACTCACCCTTGGAAATCCACATCTAACACAAAGCAAAGCAAGAATGTCAGTCAGGGCCAAAACAATATGCATAAAAGAATTTCTCAATTGGCAAACAGGCAATCACCTGCTGGAAGGTGCTGAGGGATGCAAGGATTGATCCTCCAATCCAGACACTGTACTTCCTCTCTGGTGGTGCCACAACCTTAATCTTCATGCTGCTTGGGGCAAGAGCAGTGATCTCTTTACTCATCCGATCAGCAATACCAGGGAACATGGTTGAACCACCACTGAGAACAATATTTCCATAGAGATCCTTTCTAATATCCACATCACACTTCATGATAGAGTTGTATGTGGTCTCGTGGATTCCAGCAGCTTCCATACCAATCAATGATGGCTGGAAGAGAACTTCTGGGCAACGGAACCTCTCAGCTCCAATTGTGATGACTTGTCCATCGGGCAGCTCGTAGTTCTTCTCAACAGAGGAGCTGCTCTTGGCAGTCTCAAGTTCTTGCTCGTAGTCAAGGGCAACATATGCAAGCTTCTCCTTCATGTCACGGACAATTTCCCGTTCAGCAGTGGTGGTGAACATGTACCCTCTCTCAGTGAGAATCTTCATCAAAGCATCAGTGAGATCACGACCAGCAAGGTCCAGACGAAGGATGGCATGCGGTAGGGCATACCCTTCGTAGATGGGCACAGTGTGACTCACACCATCACCAGAATCCAGTACAATACCTATGACATTGAGAAACCAATTAAGGGTTAGAGACCAAAATGATACTGAGACGTGTTAAGTTCTTACTATTGATAGTGAAGGATACCAACCAGTTGTACGACCACTGGCATACAGAGAGAGAACGGCCTGGATAGCAACATACATAGCAGGTACATTGAAGGTCTCAAACATGATTTGAGTCATCTTCTCTCTGTTGGCCTTAGGGTTAAGAGGAGCCTCGGTAAGAAGCACTGGATGCTCTTCAGGGGCAACACGAAGCTCATTATAGAATGTGTGATGCCAGATCTTTTCCATGTCATCCCAATTACTGACAATACCATGCTCAATGGGATATTTCAAGGTCAGAATACCCCTCTTTGACTGGGCTTCATCACCAACGTAGGCATCTTTCTGGCCCATCCCAACCATAACACCAGTGTGTCGAGGTCTGCCCACAATACTTGGGAAGACTGCCCTGGGAGCATCATCACCGGCAAAACCAGCCTGCATACCAAGCATAAGTTAAAAATCTTTCAAAATTATTATCAGCAACAGAGGAATGGAACTTGCTCCAGATTGACTAACCTTCACCATTCCAGTTCCATTGTCGCACACGAGGGGCTGAATATCCTCAGCATCGGCCATTTTTTACAAGCCTACATGAAACATATACACTAATGTTAACCGTATGAAGTACACATAACAGGACAATCTACATTAACACTTAACTACCAGCATGCTGTACTCATCGGTAATATAAAATCTGCCACTGCAAACCGAAACTCATTTCCAACCAGATATGACACATATATCAGCAATCTAACTGAATCCGCTGAATAAAATCTTGGATGGGTCGACATACAAGAAACTCAACACAAAGCCTGAAATCTTTCATCTACTATTATAATCGCCATCATTACTTGCTGAGAAAGACAGAAAAAGAAAGAAAATAATAACAACAGTCCATGTTTTCTATAAGCATTTGTCTTTTACTTAAAAAGGAAAGTAAGCCACTTGCATTGGTTAAGAATGCAATCTTCCTATCATGCTTTCTACAAACCTCCTGGATTTAGTGTAAGATTTACATAATTAACAACCGGTTGATTTAACCATCTTAGTTAAACCATACTGAACAAAAATGGTCGAAACTCTGGTCCAGTGTGAAAGCGAAGTTAAAAGGAATAAACAATAAACTAATAGCAAAGAAGATGAAAATGCAGAATGAAGCTTATCTCGTTGAGCAAGAAGCTCACAGATCTAAACGAAGAAAACCAGATCAGATAATCCTACCGAGCAATACTACAGAAACCGGCAACAAACACAAGGCAATGCATCGATCGAAGGAAATAGATGGTCAAATAAAGACGGTATATGATGACTTAAATCGGAAAATGGAGTAGAATGCGTTCACTACTTGTAGATCTCAGCTATATAACCAAGTAAATATGAAACAACTGCCACTGTAACCCTAGATCAGCCACACATCCACCACAATCTGACTCAATTTAAATAATCAAACCGATCTATCGGCAAAATGTAACAAACGCAGAAAATTTTCTCGCAAAACCAAACAGGATGCGAAGAAATCGCGGTCAAAATCAGATCGAGAGCTTGTAACCGAAAAGGCAAAAGCTAAACCAACAAATCTGACAATAAAAAATGGAGGAGGAAAAGGAAAATGTTTCGGATCGGAGCTCACCTAAGCTTACAGAGACAAGGAAATCCGAAGAAGGCGATCGATAGAGGACGATGAAGACCAAGCCAACCTCAAAAGACGAAGGCTGGGCTCTCTCTCTTTCTCACTCGCTGGCTTTCGTGGAGAAACGGTGGAGAATATAAGGGAAGAGTAGAGAGGCAGAAAAGAGGAGGTATATATATTGGTGGGGAGAGGGGGAGTGCGTTTGAAATGCCAATGAAATTTAGACCAAATTTAAATTGCTTAGAAAGAATTTTATTTATTTATTTATTAATTTTAATCAATCAAAGCCTTTTTAATTTATTTATTTTTATAGATTTTAAGACACAAATTTTGTAAATGAAGTGGTCTTATTGCGTTTACAGTTATCTAAATTTGTTGTAAATTTAATTTTTCAAATTCAAGGTTTTATATAATTGGAGTTGATTATAAATGGAGAGAATAATAAATACATAAATAAATATTTCAGACAGTATAAAATCTAATTTAAATGTCTATTTTTCTTTTTCTTTCTTTTTTAAAAATTCAGATTGAAACTTTGTAAAAATTTAAAAAACAAAACCTAAAATAGGAGGAGGTGAAGAGGTGGTGGAATCATTTCCACCACGAGAAAAGATAGGGTGACCTGGCTGACAGCCTTTTCTGCTTTCACCCCCTCCCATGTTCGCCTCGGGATTTTGATTGTTTTTTTTTTTTTTTTTCCTTCCTCTTTTTTTTTTTTTTGGTCGTGTCTATTTCATTTGATTCTCGCCGTTAGATCGTCCCCCTTGGTCATTGCCACATCGAGGACATGCGGTACGGTCTGCTGGGGGGACTCCTTGAATTTTGAACCCAAAAAAAGAAAAAGAAATACTATTTTCAAAATTTAAAATAATACTAAAATTTATCTATTTATTTATTTATTTTTACACCTACCCATTAGTTTTTACGACATTGGTGGGAGGGAGGCGTTGGGAAGCTGATGGTATTGGTATCCATCTTTGTACATTTTCTTACGCATTCAGTTCTGAGAAAGGTTGGTAAGGCATTTATGTAATAAGATTACGATACCGGGTAATCGCTAACATCCACCTAATTTGGAGGGTTAACAGACCGATTTTTTTTTTTTCACCTTTAAGAAAATATGATCCGATTGGGGGCATAGGTCAAATTGCAACTCATCTGGAAGCATCCAATTCATCCCTTTGCTTGTAAAATGTTTTAAAATATTTATATTTTTATTAAAAATTTCAAAAACACACTGTTAGCTTTAACTTGATCTTGGCTTTACCCTCCAATCAAATTTAATCGAGTTAAAAGTGGAAGGACGAGATCCATCTATTTATTCACTTAAGGATGATACTAATCTCACGTACAAAAGTTACCGATAATGACCACCGGTTCTTTATTTTTTTATTTAATAATTAAGGAAATATTTTTAAATAAAATAACTTATTAGATGGTCGCATATTGTGCTTTTTGTTTGTAATTATAGTAAGATCCATTCAGTTACATCGGTATTACTAGTTCATTTCATTCAATTAAAAATAGAATTTATTTTCATTTCTGTCCTTTCTTTGATTCCCATCTATTGTGTGTGCCATGCTCCTCATCTTTGGATGGTTTTTCAACTTCATCTCTACTCTACTCATTTAAATATTGTATCCACCAGGAATGTCGCTTGGTCGATAGCCAATAAAATGTCCTCAAGCATGCCAAATGTCTCGAGCCAACCTCCATTGATGATACTAAGTTGGACTTTAAATCTCAACAGCAAACACTCCCTAAGATTATTCTCTCATCTCTGGATGATGAAACTCCCATCTCATTAGAATTAAGGTAAATAAATATACATATTATTTTATTCAGTTGATCAACAACAGAATTTGGTGGATTCTTATAGTAGATGTAATTTCAGTATTTCTCGACTACATGTGAGATATAATTAACAAAACTTATCAAAGTATACTCCTGTTTGGTAAAAGAGAAAATGCATGGTACCAACAACATGAATGGTAATGTGCCAGATACAAAATCCTTAACGTTTTTTAAAGCTCACAATCGATTGAGTTTGTGCCATTGCATCATAAAGTTGAGGGACAAATAGAGCACATTACATATAGCTCTCTTCTGCCTTTTAAGCTTTTGCATGTGCTTACATGTGGTGAGGCACGACAATGTCTTTCTAGATATATCAATGAAGTTGGAGGGCAGTTGGTTGGGTAGGGCTTTTGGCAACTAATATCTGCTGGGTATTTAAGAGAGATCATGGAGAAAGAAATAAAAAAAGAAAAGATGATGATCTAAATAAAGGTAATTTGAATAAATTCCAGACCATTTGATCAAATTTGTGTAAAATGGTTTGAAATGCCATCTTTTTGTGGGCACATTGACACCAAGGAAGGGGGCACTTGTGTAATAATAATGACCTAATAATTTATATAGTTTGGTGATCTAGAAGGTTGGATTCGCCGGCCATAGATTGCACTGTTAGTGGCCAACAGTATATATCTAGCATGCCAACCATGATAAAACTTGAAAAGAGAGTAGGAAGTTGTTTAAATTTTGAAAAATGATATTTATAATTACATTATGTGTAAGTTCTATAGAGTTATTGAAAAAATAAATAAGGTAAAAAAATTATTATTTTTTAAAATAAGTATGCAAAATTTACTCTCTAAAACTGTATCTACTATTTCGATTAAACTTGCTTTCTAAGTTTTCAATTTTTTTGTTTTATGCTCATGATGCTGAACTGCCCATTGCTTTAATAGTGGCAGTGGGTATACAGAAATATATATATATATATATATATGATTAGACAATGATGGGTTTAAGAATATGAGCATAGAAACACAGTAGAGACGTAAATTTTAAGGTACGATTGAATTATGACTTAAGGCGTAAAAGTGTAACAATGGGTAGATGATCATGTGGCTTGAGTATTCTCAACTAATTTGAACAAAGAGGTCAAACATTATACATTGAGTTATTTTTTTTGTTCATTTTTAAAATTATCTTCCGATCCATTTTTTTTTTCGTGAATTAATCTCTGCTTACTTGCTACGTGACATGAATGCCATTTTCATGATCTTGTTGTTTGTCGAGTTAGTAATGTCTGTAATTTAATGGATACAAAGACTAAACCAGGTAAGCAACCATACACATTGGGGGTAGATTTGTAACTATGACTATCACTAATTACTGAGGTTCCTTTGTCCCATAAGCTAATCTCGAATTCTCTTTATGGCACTACTACTCTCAACTTTCCTTCACATTTTTTTATGCTATTCTTGTTAGTATTGTTTCCTTTTGTTATAGATAGAAAATGAAATAGGCAACAGTCCAACACAAAGGGAATAACTAGGAAATCGTGCCTTTTGGCTTCTAGTTCTAGGTGGGGGTGACCTGGGAAAACATGCTTGCATTTTGACCTATATGATTTTTATCTCAAGTACGATTATAATCTGTAACTATAATGCTTAATATATTTCTGTGAATTTCCGATCTAAAGTACACAAGAGACTCGAAAATTAAAAAAGAGCAGGATTCGAGACAATAAAATAACAACCATTGTTTACTTCCATTGGTTAATTGGCTACACTTTTTCTCCATCTCTATTTTAAATTAAATAATTAATATTTATTTAGTATAAAATATGATTTTTCTTTTTTTGTTTATTTTACTTATCAATATGATATGAAATGATGAAAACGCCTTATATCTTACATTAAATAATTTATTTTATTTAAAATAGATAGTATCATGTTATCAGACTAAAGTAATTTGACATAAAGATGAGTGATGTTATATATAATTATGAAATATGCAAGTGTTGTATAGTAGTTTTAAAAAAATGATGTCTATTATTAAAAAAATTAATTTTCTTATTTTGTATGTCTCGTATTTATTTATTTTTTTAAAAAATAATTACGTAATGTTTGTATACTCACAACTACAAATATCATATTTAAATAAAGATATTTGATTGTTTTGCTAGGAGAAAATCTCTTTCAATTATATGATGTCAAGGGTTATTGGGCATATGCTAAGATGGGCTGCGCTAGTAGCCCACGCATTTGTTATGTGCTTTTCTTTTCATTTAGTGGGGCTTCGTTCTTTCAATTATTGATCCACTAAAAGGCCTCTTAAGCCTGCCCAAATCAAAACGCATGTGTGGTTTTCCTTTTTAATTTTTTTGAGAATCAAACTGTGTGATTTGTAAGAAAAAGTAGCAATAAATGTTGATTTATTCTTTTAATATCACATAATAATGATAGTTACTTTTCATCCTTCATTTTGTCATTCTCAATTATATTTATTGAGATGACACATTTTAAGTAATTATTCATCTAAATGGCTCATATATAAAACTACTTATAATATGTCACATAAACAATGTGAGTGAAGATGATAAAAATCATTTATCTAATTTCCATATATACCACAAGTCTTGCCCAAGCTTACTTCCATGCAAAAATATCTAAGGGCAGGTTTGGGCCTCGAAATGAGATACGAAAATCTCACACTATTTCAAAATTGAGATGAGATAATTTTACCAAACGGTCATTCATCTTCCAATTGAGATAAGATATTTGCATTCAAAAATATTTTAACACTGTTCATTAACATGATCGGTAATAGTACTGTACAGTTATGAATTGTACCCTCCTCTGAATTGCCTTCTCTTTCCCAACTTTTCCTTCCTTCTTTCGTAAATTCCCGTTCCCTTGCTTTGCTCAAACCTGTATGCCCCAAACCCGAAAATCGTCCATTCCTTCAGCACAAATCTCATCTCAACGACTAGTCTTCTTCACTAAACTAGGGGGATCGCTTCTCTATAGGGGAGGATTGACGCTGTGTGTGTGTGAGTTGTGCACCCTAAACTCTTCATAGAAACACATCTTACGGAAGCAGTGTTGCTTGCAAAACGGACCTACATCTGGCCCTAACATGCCTAGTGGCGGAGCCAAGAATTTACTCTAGGGGGGCCAAACAAAATTAAAACATTATATATAAAATATTTTTTGTTCTACTTTTATACAATTTTTTTTTACGATGTATAATAATCTGATATGAAGATTTATAATAAAAATAAAATACGTTTAATACAACTTATATATTAAAAAAGTATTTAATATGTCAAGAACAATATATCATTGAAATAATATGAAGACATTCATACAAATATATTAAACAAAAAAAATACGTAGTGTCTAAAATTATAACTTGCATTTTTTTAAACAAATAAAATCATCAAGTATTGAATTTAAATCAAAATTCTTAACTATTTCTCTTTCAATATATACAACTAAATTATATGTTAAGAATTTATCTTCAATCTTGTTGCGAAACCTTATTTTAACAATCTTCATAGCTGAAAATGCTCGTTCACTGGTTGTTGTAGACACTGGAAGAGTCAAAATTAGACGAATCAATCTATCAATAAGATAATATATCTTTAATTTCTGTCTCTACCAATTTTCGACATAAATCTGCAATGGATCTCAAATCTTGAAACTTTAGATTGCTAAGCACATTAACTTCAAAATGTTTCAATTGAAACCTTAAATTGATTTTCTCATTCCCAAAAAAATTAAGAGGATAATATTCTTCTGCAAGACAATATATATCAGCAATATTAAAGGATTTATACCCATCATTTGGATCTAAAGTTGAGCTAAGGGTTAAAAGTTTTATCGTTCCTTCACCAAACATATTGTCAAACTCTTGGATTTGAGAATCTATAGCAGTATTAAATATTTCAAAATGATAATGATGCTCTATCGTAATGTGATCTCGTTGATGACGACCACGACCTTGTATATAACGAGAGCTCAATTCTGGATGTCAATATCAAATTTCTTGAAAAAGGAGACAACATTTTCAAGTAGATTTTCTCAACCTTCATTTCTCAACTTTTGAATAAGTCATTTTGTAGTAGAAACTATATTCATGACATTCAAAATATCTTGAGATTTTTACTGCAAAACTTGACAAAGAACATCTGTAATACCCATGATTTCCTTCATTAAATGTAAAATAAATATGAATTGGAATGAAGTAATCATTTTATAAGCAGCATTTGCATCCCCGCATTGAGAGTAAGTGGATCTTTCTTTTATTATGGTTTCAAGCACCGAGCAAGTAACTTTAAGCATTCACAGTAGACTGCAAATAGAATAAAAATGAGAACGCCAACAAGAATCATCTGCTCGTTTGATAGTGCCAACTTGGTTAGCTCATTTTCCACTTTCAAGTTCATCAATGGCTATCATATGTGCAATATGTGTTGCCTGAGCAGCTTGCAATTCATCATAGTGTTTACATGAAGCGCCTACCACATTAATAATAAAGTTTAAATTTGAAAAAAACTCATGAATAGAAACCACCTCTCTAGATGCAGCAACTAATGCTAACTGTAATCGGTGAGCAAAATAATAAACATAGTATGCATATGGGCAATCTTTAAGAAATAACGCTCGCAATCCGTTCCATTCACCACGCATATTACTAGCACCATCATATTCTTGCCCACGAATATTCTGAATATCAAGACAATAACGAGAAAGAACTGCAAATATTTCACTCTTTAGAATCAATGCCGATGTATCTTTAACATGTACAAGATCAAAAAATCGTTCTTGTATAAAACCATCAACATCAACAAATCTCAAGATTATAACTATCTGCTCGCTCTTAGACTCATCTCGTGCCTCATCAACAATAATACAAAATCGAGAATCCCTAACATCTTCACGAATTTTATTTCTTACTTTCTTTGCAAGAACTTCCAAAATCTCTTTTTAAATTTGGGGTGAAGTATACTTTGAAGATTTAGGAGCATTTTTCAAAACAAGTTTTCCAACCTTATCATTATAGGAAACCAAGAGTTTAAGCATCTCCAAGAAATTACCTCAATTTTTTGAATCAAGAGTCTCATCATGACCTCTAAAGGCACATCTTTGAAATGCAAGTCATCGAACAACATCAATAGATGTTTTTATGCGGAGTCGATTGTTCAGAATTTGTTCAGAGTTTTGTGCATTCATTACCTTATCAATATACTGTGATTGTTTTAATAAATCCTCACAAGATTTCACAGCATTACTATGACAAGAACAATGATCCTCCCCAATATGATTCAAAAAGGCACAATATTTTCCATTATTAATCTTCTTCCAATTTCTAAATCCCATGACAATAAATACATCTCATCTAGAACGTTGAGATGTTTTCATTATAAAAAGATAATAAGGTAAACAATATGCAGCATCCTTTGATGGAGAATACTCTAACCAAGATCCAAATTGTACAAACCATGAAGCTTGAAAGCGACGAGGATGTTTTTCAGAACCAGAAAATGGATATTTTGATAGATGTATTTGATATGGGCTCCTTTTTAAATAAGCTCTTTTTATTTCATCACACTGATTAACTGGATAATCCCATATAGGAGGACGTAATCCCGGATTTCGTTGTAGAGAAGATATATCAATCTCTTTAGAATTAAGTATTAACGATGTAAAATGAATTCTTTCAGATTCCAAAATTGGAGAGTTAAGATTAGGATTTTCTTCATGTTCAATCCTCGGAAGTTTAGAAGAATTGTTTGGAAAATCAACTTCTTTTTTTTGAAGAATGAATCGATAATTTTTAATTTAGACATCATTCATGAACTTAAATTTAAAATCAAATTGAAACATATAAAATAAAGTTAGGAACTTTGATAAATTAAAATCAAACAATCTAAAATTGAAAATCAAACAATTTATTAATACACATAATACTATAAAAAAAAAACAACTTAAGTAAGTACATATAACCATACATAATTAATATATGTAATATATATATATATATAGTATGATTAATACCAATATAAAATTTTTATAAAGAAAAAAACATACATGCGTACAGATAAATGAATAAGGTATAAGGAAATAGTACTTTGTGGGACCGTGTGACGAGAACTGGTAGTCTAGAAGGGGCTATCAAATACGTCTACTAATCTATTAAAAAATAAAATGTTAGTTTACTATATAGAAAAAAATTATTAATCTACTAAATAAATAAAAATATTAATCTATAAAAATATTAATATATTAAATAAATAATATTATGAAATTTTTTATAAACGTGAGTAACCAGGGATTAGAAAAAAAAATGAATTAAAAAAAATCAAAAAAACATGTTGAGATAAACAAAGTTACAAGAGGGCTATCTTCCATTTGACTATTTGACTATAGTCTATCTCTCGAGATTCTCATCATTGTTAATCTATTATCTGGAAGCTTCAAGCTTTCAAAAACTAAAAGGCCTAACTTTTTTAGTGTGAAATGCAATAAAGAGTACGAGACGTCGAGAGCGAGAGCGACTGGAAATGGTTTGTAGGCAGTCGCTGGATTACACCTCACAGTCGAGCAGCAGAGCAGCCAACATGTAAAATCTTCTGCTTCCTTTTTTTTTCTTTTCGATGTTGAAAAGTAGAGAAAATAAAATGTGAAGGATGAGATGAGTTTTGATGTTGGAAAATGGAGAAAACAAAAGTGAAGGATGAGATGTGAAAATACGGTATTGTGCCGTGTGAGAAGGAAATATAATCTGTAAAAGGATGTTTGACAGATTGCCATAAGCCGATTGAAATGCTTCAGAAAATGTAAAGCGGCTATAAATATTACAAGATATAGTTATAATTTTTTTAATTTTATTTATAATAAAAATATGTATTTTATTTTACATGAGATGTGTTTTATTTATTTTATTTTTATATTAGATTAAATTTTATAGAGAAGTTAAAATAATATTTAGAGGCGGCCAACACATAATAAATTCATATTATTTTATTAAATTTAAAAAATTAACATATAATTTTTTTTCAAATTTCTAGGGGGGGGGGGGAGCCCCCTACCCCAACGTGGCTCCGCCACTGAACATGCCCATTGCCAACATAATGTTGATGCCAAACTCTGAATCTCTGGGCCTAATGCCCCTGTTGCGAGCTTTTGGTTTGAATCTGTGCAAATCTCTACCCAAAGCTCGGCATTGGTAGCTGAATCTCTGCCGAAGACCTATCTACACTCCCTGCAGTGCATCCTCACCTCAGAAGTCAGTTATCCCTTCAGTCAAGGTTTGCTTTCCTTTTATTGCAATAGTCAACTCATATCTCCACTGTTGTGAGAGTGGACGGTTGTAGGGAAAATGGTGTATAAAGCTAAACCCCTCAAGTTTTTCAAAACCATCCCTTTAAAACACCAGTAGCCTCACAGCTTTATCACTGAATCTCCCAACAAAAGCCGTTGCCATCATACCTCCACCACCACGACTCTCAGGACTCGCTCGTACCGGGTAAGCATTTCTCCCCCATACCTCTTCAACAACTGTCACAAAATATTATTTCCATGATTTGGCATTGTTTGAGATTTCCATTTAGTTGTTTGCCTTTGGTGTTGGAAATTATGCCTGTTTAGAGCTTGTTAAATTTTATAGAAAGGGCATAATCTGTAATCACACCTGTGGGATTGAACCGCATAAAGTGATCCTTGTTTGCCGTAATTTTCATTATTAGGTTGCTTGAACATTGTACCATAATTTGTTCTACTACTAACGTCAAGCTGTCATCAGTAAAGAACTAAAAAAAATGTCTAATGCATATATAGTCCTTGGTTTAGAAAAATTTTGATCAGAGAAGTAAGGAAAAGTAGCCCATGTTCAAGGCCTTCAATAGAGGTTTAAAACAACGTTTTGTTTAATGTGTTGGCTGGGACATATATTTGGTAAATCTCGAAAATTAATAAATACAATATATAGGAAAATTTTCAGAACAAACTGAAAATTGACATTCACAACCTCCTCTGCAATGGTAATATATGTTATGCTAACTTCCTTTAAAGAACTGCTCTATACATATATGATTTGTCAACGCTTAAGTTTGATTACAAAAAGATATAGTCTGTTGTTTGAGGGTTTTGCAACTTACATCTCACGTGATAAGGGATAGTAAAATTGACTAATATAATTTGCCAATATTAAATTTTGTTTTGAGATGATGGGAGGACAACTTTTTTCAGCATGTCTCAGCATTGATCCACTGGGGACCTGAATACGAGTGGATGTACATTGTAATAACATAATTAAAATCTCATAAAAAGTTGTTGAGATGATAATTAAAAGATGGGCTTTTTAATTAGAGTGAATGAGGAGGCAGAGATTGTTAGCTCAGCTTATCTTCATAGCTGTTCAGCCCGGGGTTTGAACATGGAGGATCTTCCTAGTGTGTGAAGTTCTTGTCTTGGCTGATTAGTGTATCTATAGACAATCATAGGTACTTGTTTTGACTATATGTAGTAGCTCCAAGATTTTCTGACAGATATTTTTGAACTACTCGTCAACTGTTTGCTGATAAAAACCTTCAATCTACTTGCATCTAAAAACTCATTGCTATCCCTCTCTCTGATTCATAAAAGCTTAAACATCTTTTGTAGCAATGGAAGGGCTGTCTTAAGATTGTATGAAATACTTTTGTTTAGTTGAACTTCTTTCATGAGCATATATCAATTAATTATATATATATATATATATATATATATATCTATATATATATATATATATCTAAACTTCTGGTTTATTTACAAAGCTTCATTAAAAGACAGTGAAAGGGAGCTAGATAAATCTTTTAGTTATGAATTGTTGTTTTTTGTTAAACCTTTTTTTCCCATCTATAATTTACATGTTTTGCAAGCATACTTTCTTTTGTTATGTTTCCTAGTTGGAGGACTAACTTATATCATTTCTTTTTGTAGTGTTACTACTTACGCTCAACATCTAGACAGTATGATTGTCTTATGTCTGAGAATTTTATAATTATTTTTATCATTATGCTAAACTATTTACATTATTGAATCTAGTCTTTTGGCACGCCAATTCATTATACCTTCATAAGTTTTTATTTCATCTATTTCATTTTCTTTTCTATATCATGTCATTGTGTCTTCTGAATATAATGTTGTTTCGAATGCCAATCTGGTATATGATCTCAATGCATGTTTAATCATCGTTATAATTTAACCATAAAGAGAGCGTTTATGGACAATGAATACGATTGAATCGACTCGTGATTGGGACTTCTGGAAAGATGAGTTCGAGGATCGACTAATAGACATGTTGTATGAGGACACCCTCATGGATAGATTGAGGGGAGGGAGGATCACAAACGGTGATAATGTTAAGCTTGCTGAACAACTATTTGCTATTGGCCTAAAAAAATTCAATTCTAAGCAAGTTAAGGGGAAGATTGCTTGTCTAAAGCGCAGACAGCATGAATTTACCAATCTTATGAAGTAAACCGATTTGGGATAGAACCCAGAGAGGAAGGTTCCAGTTGCTAGCGAGGAACACTGGGCAAATACCTTTTGGGTACGATAACCAATCTTATTTTAAATTTAAGCTAAAATTATTATTAGCATTATTTCTTACATCATAATCATAATTTTAATGTTAGATGAGATCATCATGGAAGCATTGTAAAACTTGGGGATGCCCAAAGTATGAACATCTTTGTGAAATCTTTGGTTATGTAGTTGCAACTAGGACAATACATCGTGCTTCAACTGATCTAGCCCAGACTCTGGCGATGAGTGGTTGCTTGATGAGGACATGCTAACTTGTGTGAAGCCAGATACTGATAATGATGGGGGGCCATCAGCACACGTTCCCATACAGCCACCAACACCCTTCTCCGCCTCCTATGCTAGCAGATCTCGCAGACGCCAAAAGGGAGGTCCCACAATATACAAAGGCCTTTCAAGTGCAAATGACTGAGACACTTGACGAGATTCTTCGTAGAGAGGAAGCCAGGCGACAGACTGCCATGGAAGTGATGGAGTCTAACTAATCTAGGAAGCGCGGTAAAGGGGAGCATAACATGAAGTCTGATGGAGCATTTGATCTCCAAATGCATTGCATGAAGTTGTTGGAAGATTACAACCTCCCCTGTCTACTGAGCAATTTAACAAGGCCTTCGACCGATTTTTGGTGACAAAAGTTAGTTCAAAGGTCATTTGTGTCTATATCGAAGGATCACAGAAGTAAATGGGCTTGGAGTTTGAAATGATCGGCAAAGTAATGGAAGCATTTTCCAAGGGGACCACATGTCGGATTGGGTGATTTTATGGTTATCATTTGAAGGGATAACCAATTTTTCGAGTTGACCTCTTATCATTTTATTTATGCATCTTTATTTCAGTATAACGTTTGATGTTATTTACTTTGATGTTATTTATGTCAACATTTGAATTTCGGGTAATAGACTATTTAAAATGTCACATTTAATGAGTTTATGAATTCCAAACTAATACATTGCTTTTTCCTAAGTCCATATTTCTATAAACATCACTATATAATTATGCGAACCTTTTTACATTTTTTTAAACCTCCAAAGCATTCTTATATTTATAATGGACAATGATAGTAGTTCGGATGAAGCATTATCCATGGAGACAACCAACAAGATTTACACATCAGTCTCTTCAAGTAGGTCTCGTAACAACGACCTAGACGAGATCATGGTGACATTAAATTTGAGTGGAGATGAAACGACAATTCAGGATTCTCACTTAATTCACATGATGTGGATGGTAGCTCAATTTCCAAGAGATTTGGTTCGAATTCCCCAACACAATATTGGTCTACAGGGGAAACAATATATTCAAGGAATATTGAATGGAAACCTCCGAAATTACCGTGATATGTTTCGAATGGAAGTTTCCGCATTCCATCATGTATGCAACCTATTACAGCACGCATTAATTATAGACCCTACAAAGCGGACCTCAGTGGAAGAATCAGTAGGCATCTTTTGCCTTGTCGTTGGCCATGCACAAGGTCAACATATCGTTGGGGACCCGTTCCAACAATCAAGCAAAACTATTAACTGCCATGTAAAGACAGTGATGCAGGCCTTATATCAACTAGGGAGAAGTGTGATTAGAGTAACACACACAGAGGGTGTCCATCCTTATATTGTGGAAAACCCCCACTGTTATCCATGGTTTCAGGTAATGATTTTCCTAAATTGCTACTCGGATTTAAAATGGGTTACATTTTTTTCCATGCTTTAAATATATATATATATATTTTTTGATTGGGTGTATTATATGATAATGGCTTTGTAGAAATGTCTTGGTGCTATGGACAGAACAATGATTTCAGCTGCTGCACCAGTTCGTCTAAGCAATGCATATAGAAACGAATTGCACAAAATGTTTTGTGCTTATGTGACTTCGATATAAAGTTCATGTATATGTATACTGGCTAGGAGAAAACAGCCCATGATGCACAAGTTTTCTTGGATGCCTTGATCCGAAGTCGAAATCGCTTTCCATGGCCCTCACAAGGTAAAATTTATGTTTACAATACATTTGACAGTTTCAATCGTTTTTGTTTGTGCGAGTTTATTTTTCTGCAATTATTTAATTTTCTTCATTTATTTTGTCAAAATAAGTTCAGGATATTATTATCTTGTCAATTTCGCATTTCCATGCATTGAGAAGTTTATGCCGCCTTATTCACGAGAAAGGTATCATCGGTCTGATTGTGTTAGTGGACGTAATTTTTGAGGATGTAGAGATTATTTCAACTTTCATCATTCATCGGTGCGCAACATTATTGAATGCATGTTTTCATTATTGAAAAATCAATTTCAAATATTGAACGCAATGCCTTGATATCGTCCAACTAGGCAAGGGATGCTTGTTACTGCATGTTGTATACACTACACTATCTTATTAAAATGGTGACGCCATACGATAAGTTCATTCAGCATGCATTGACCATGCAACTTAATGGATTTTGGACTATCGACCAAAATGCCAAGTGCTATCCAGGAACAACATGAGAGAACCCAAATAGGGAGGGGTGAACACCAAGGTCTTTGGCAACATAATATTGTAGAAAAAGAATATTAAAATAAATAATTGCCTTAAATGCATGCTCATATGATAAGTATTCTTTGACAATACTGGATGTCGCCTCTTCTTGAATGGGAAATTGATAGATATGTGGCAACTACATAGATACCTAAGGCAATCCAACTCCCGGTTTAGGAGCTCTGTTCTTCATTACTTTTCTTTTGTCTAGCTACTCTGAATCGTTTCCACAATTATTACCATGTAGTCTATCCTTTTCTTCCACAATTTCAATTGACGATGGTAGAAATTACATAGATGATAAAAGAAGTATCATGGTGCCTATTCATAATTCGTGTTACTAGACAACTCAAACTCCAGTTTTCACAAAGAAGAAGCTCTAGCACCTATTTTCTTTGTACCAGGGCTTTCTTTTCCCCTTTGGTCATCAGGACTGTTTTTGCATTATGAAATTAGCACTGGATGTATATAAACTTAAAACACAAACAAAATATCAATTAAACTTAAGGAACTAAAATAGAAACCCAGAGACTCTTTGAAAACCATTTTTTTTTAATCAAGGCGGCCATTATCCATATTTGTTTTCATATTTAATAGATTTACCAGAAATAACACACTAGGAAGATCCCCCAAGCACTTTCATTTCAAGATATCCAACAAAGAGTCATTGCAAAAGGACTCTAAAAAAAATCCGGCATAGCAACCGAAACCCAACAGACCCAATATATTTTCCAATGCACGAGTTGAACCATTTATCCCATGTATATGGAGAATGCGAAGAAATGTAAACCTAACTTATATAAACTTTGATGGTTGGTCTCGCAGATACAGGAAGTAGAAGCAACACAAGAACTCATAAAATATAAAGAAGACAACGCCATGGTCTCTCAAACAAAAATAGGATGAAAATTTCTAACATTTTGGGGGTAAATCGAACTCGTTGGTGTATAAGTTGAAATGGAGATAGAAAACCCAAATAAGGGTTCAGAACTTTCGACTTCAATGGAAGGCGCTTAGGAAAAAATCCAACTCTTGGAATTCCTTCGATAAAGACGTTGCAGCGAAGACAGGGAAGGAGGAAAAAGGGAAAGGGAAATGGAAAGTATAGAAATTGCATGAGGCCTTCGGACCTTAAGAGTGGTGGGGCCACGACATTCCTTCCCTTAACCCAAGATGAAAATTCTCTTCTCAACTTTATGTCCAAACACATTTATATGGGACTCACAAATGTTTTTTAAAATCAAACTAAAAAGTCCCAACTCAATTTTAATGCTAGTTACAAAAATTTCAAAATTCTCATCTCATCTCTACTTCCAAACCTATCCTAATTCTTTAACTCCCATTCGAGGCGCATGCATTTGGGTTTCTATGCAATTATACATCCTTTGCAGTACATGATTTTGTTATTTGAGATACTATATCTATATCTATACTTATATAGAAAGTGCGAATCGGCTTGGTACAATGTTTTTATCTACATCTTTTTTTTTTTTTGAATTTTGCCCTTTGTTTTACTTGAAAATTGTGATCCTTTTAACATTTTTTTTTGCCGACAGACATTTTGGTTTTTTCACATTCTAATTGCTTGACTTCTTTTCCTCTATTTTATTCCGATTTTGACCCTTACTTCTATTATTTACTTCGTTGTGCTTACTGTCTTTTTAATTCATAGCCTAAATTTTGTTGTCTTTTTACACTTAGGATTTTATCACTTCATCTGCCACAAATTTAAAACTTAATATTTGCATTTCATTCATTTGTGTTATGTATTCTCACTTTCTCAAAAAAAAAAAAAAAAAAAAATTGCCCATGTCTTTCGGATTTCTGCTACTCTTGAATCTTGGCAGTTGTAGGTATACTTGTTATTTTTTGTTCTTTCAGTATTGTATGAATGAAATATTACAGTATATATAATTACATCATATGCGTATGCATATGCATCACAACAAAAAATAAAAATAAAAATAGAAACATAATAAAAACAATGTTTACATATTCACATCTATATTTTACAGAGAATAACCCAACAAAAAAAAAAACAAATAAAACAAATCTCATCTTTTGTCTTCTGATTTGCTCGTGCTTTAGGAGAGAGAAACGACCAAAGAACATATGTAATAAGATCACAAAAAAATCCAGTTAGTGTGAAAAAAAGGCTGAACAACAAGAAAAAAAAATAAAAGAAAAAAAATGCAAGAAAAAAAACTTGAACGGAAAACAGAAAAGGCATAGGAAGATAGATCAAAAGGAAAAAAAAATTTTGCTCGATAGATGTGAAAAATACAAAGGTAATATACATCAAACAATGAAGAACAAGAAAAAAAAAAGTGGAAGAAATCAAATGCAAGGAAAATAAACTTGGATTGGAAATGGAAAAACCCTAGGAACACAGATCGAAAAAAAAATATTTATTCTATAGATTTGAAATGCAAGGAAAAAAAAAGTGTATCGAATATACATGAAATGCAAGAAAAAAATATTTTTTACATGACTGTAACAACAAATGCAAGATTTTAAAAAAATAAACAAAAATTTTTTAAAACAAAAAAATGAACATCAAACCAAACAAGTAAGAAACAAAAAAATCGCACAAAAAACCAACAAATAAATAAATCCCAACACAAATAGATGAAAGAAACAAAAACTTGCAAGCCAATATACGTCGAACGAAAGAAAAAATTTTTTTACATATCCGAGACATAGAAACTAAAATTTGTAAGATTTTTAAAAAATGTGGAAGGAAATAGAGACAGTGTAGATGAGAGAAGAGAGATAGTACAAATCTGAAGTGAAAACATGGAAGAAGGAGAGAGAGAGAGAGAGAGAGAGAGAGAGAGAGAGAGAGAGAGAGAGAGAGAGAGAGAGAGAGAAGGGGGACGGGGAAGAACTATTTGGAACCGGGGCGAGGGGGGGTTGCAATTATTTATACTTAGGGTTTTTATTTTATGAAATGACATCGTTTTGGGGTGTGAATGAGATGGGTTGAGGGTTGCTTTGCTGAAAACGACGTCGTTTTCACTTTTTGGGCTAGTTGGTAGGCTGGACTTTATTGTTGAATTCGGGCTGAACATCTGTTTAAAAATAAAACAATCGTAAATCCTATATGTACCTTTGTTTGAGTGAATATCCTCAAGTATAACAATAAATTCAAGTTTGTTGTGGGGCAATCGACTAATAGTGAACAAACTTTTCTTTCCATTAGCTTGACCTATGTTCAAATTTCTTGTACTTATACATAATTATTATTACTTTCTAATGTACACGAAAAAGGTCTAACTGAACTACGTTTAACCCGATATTATACTTAAAATCAACGTTTTTAAAATCGTACTGTACTAGCCGGTACGGCATATATCGACCGTATTGGTAGAGAAATTCTACCTATTTCGTACCGGTCTAAATACCGGCCGATATTTCGACCTGTACTAGCCTATGTACCGGCCAGTATTTTGGCCTCAACTTTTTTTTTTCAAACTACAAACTCATTTTTTGATCTCCAATTCAGACCAGACTATTTATAATTTATATATATATATATATATGTATTTATATATAATTTATTCATATATAGACTATTATTTTAGAATATAATTAATATATATATTTATTCATGAACCTCTCTAGGAAGCTTACGTTGTTTCCTTTTTGAGAACTCTGCTCTGCTAGGGTTGGGTGTTTTCCTTACATGAATGCATGGCGGCCGCAGTGGCCTTGCCACAGCCGGTCGTTCGCTGACCTCGTCTCAACGGAGCCGCAACCTCTACTTGAGACGGACGTGCCGTTTCGTCCGCCTAAAGTCATAGATGGAGAGCTCTGTTTTATTTTCTCTGCAGAAGAGTTGGATACTACCGCTCAGCCCTTCCGTTTCTCTATAGTTCTAAAATTTCTCTGGCAAAGACCCTCGTTAGACACCATACGAGCATTCATCTGTAGCAGATGGGGCTTGTCCAGTATGCTGGTGATATCATCCATAATGCGACCGAGACATGTTTTTGTTCGGATGTCCTCTGAATCCGATTTCCAGAAGGCGTTATCCAGGGAGTCCTGCGATGTGAATGGGGTCCCATATAGATCATTTGCTTGGACTCCTGATTTTGATGAAGATTATGAAACCCCCTTGTGTACCGGCTTGGATTTTCCTCCCAGGGCTTCCACCAAACTTTTATCATGCTTTAGTCCTGAAAGTCCTAACTGCTCCGATCGGTAAGTTTATTAAACGTGATAACTCTACCACTTATGCTACTAGGACAGATGGGGCTAGAGTTTGTGTTGAAATAGATGCATCAAAAGACCCTATACCATATTTCTGGATCGGCACCCCTGGAATGAAAGGAAGCAGGAAACATAACATTATTTTTGAAACTTTTCCTGCATATTGTGTAGATTGCAGATGCCAGGGACATAATATTAAGACCCGTTGTAAGGGTCGGGATACTCAAAAGAAACCGAAGGGGGGACTAGCTTGGGTTAAGAAATCTGTTAAGTCTGGGGAGGAAAACACCCAAATTCAAGTTAAGGGTATGGAGAAGGGTACCGCTTCAGGCTCTAAGCCTTTGGTGGTGCAAGAGATTGATACAAATGGTGGAGATGAAGTCCAGCTTAAAGAGATCGGGAAAATTGATGAAGCTTCAATGCAGGTCGTTACTCAGTCTACGGAAGTGCAGGCTTATGTTCATGAATTGCATGGGGAAGAAGACACTGAGGTGGGCCCATATGCTGCACAAGAATTTGACGTCGTGGGCGACTTCGGCCAGTCTGACGGTCTTGTGAGGGATAGTTTAGCTCTAGTGCCAGTAGAAGTGGGCCATGATGCAAGTAGTAAGGGAAAGTTACAAGAACCGAATGTGGGTTTATGTGAAGTTGACAATATGACTGAAAATTTTTCTGGGAAGGTAGATACAAATGAACTTGTTCAGGATGGGCCTTATCATGTTATCAGGGATGACGCAGGTGGGTCTGAAAAAGCCCTTCACTTTAACGTCCAAGTGATAGAACCTATAGTTGAAGAATTCATGCATGAAGAGGAACGGCTTGGTGATACACAATCAGATCCAGAACTTGAACGAGATAGTCTTTGGGATGATAATTGTAAAGAATATTGCACTGATACGGAGAGACCTAAGCAAGGTGCTGGAAAGTATCACACAAGAAGTTCTTCTAGGGCGGTAATTCATCCTTCTAAACTTAATTTATGATCAGTCCAATTATTTTTTGGAATATCAGGGATGTGGGAACCTCCAAAATGCGGTTGAGGAAACTTATTAAAATATATTGGCCTAATATAGTAGCTTTGGCTGAGCCTTTTCTTATGGAGAAAAATATTCCTGATTATTTGGGTCGATTCAGTTGTGAGTCCTTTGTTACTAATGAAGTGAAAGAAGGAAAAATTTGGTTGATGTGGAACTCAGCTGTTACAGTTCATTGGTTGGAGAGCTCGAACCAGCATGTTTCTATTCGTGTTGAGGAGAATGGTCATGTGTTTCTGCTCAGCATTGTTTATGCTAAGTGTAATTATATGGAACGAAAAACTCTCTGGGCGGATCTTGAGGCTATTCATAGCGGTTCTCTTCCATGGATTCTTTATGGAGATTTCAACATTATTAGAGATGACTCGGATCGAAGAGGTGGTCGACCTTGTCCTTTTGCCGCTATGGAAGATTTCAATTTTTGCATTCAAAATTGTGGACTGCTTGACATGAGTTTTAAAGGTCCAAAGATGACTTGGTGCAATAGCCAAGGCAGGTTGGCGCGCACTGGGCAAGGTTAGATCGTTGCCTCATTAAGCCTAATGTTCTTCATTATTTTCCTAACAATTTTTTCCAAGTTTTGTCTTGTATCACTTCTGATCATTCCCCGTTGGTGATTCAAATGGGTATAGATCCTTTTCGGTATGGGCCTAGTCCCTTTCATTTTCAATTTATGTGGACTGATCATATTGATTTTATTCCTTTTGTAGATGGGGTGTGGAAGCAAAAGGGTCTTGGTTCTAGGCTTATTAACTTAGCTTTTAAACTAAAAAGGATGAAAGTGGCTTTTAAGGATTGGAATCATCGTGTTTTTGGTAAGACTAATAAGATCATCAAAGATTTAGAGCAACGTATTGATTGCTTGGAATCTCGCCTCCAAGTTGGTTTTAATGAGGAGGATGATATTGACCTCTTGGCATCTAAGTTAGAACTTTTAACTTGGATGGGGAGAGAGGACATTCGCCTTGCTCATATGGCTAAGAAAAGTTGGTTCAAAGATGGGGATCAGAACTCTAAATTTTATCATGCTTATTTGAATGCTAAGAGTCATAAAAGGATTAAGGAGATGTGTTTGAATGATGGCACTATTTTAAATTCTCCTTATGATATTCATCAGACTGCTGTCCCTTACTTCCAAAATTTCTTGGGTCACACTCGTCATAGGGTTTTGCCTAATTTAAATGAGTTGATTGACCTTGTTATTACTGACAAGGATAATCTGGCTATTTGTCGTGCCCCTTCTTTAGAAGAGGTTAAGGATGCTCTCTTTAGCATTCCCATTGATAGTAGCCCGAGTCCGGATGGTTTTAGTTCGGCTTTCTTCAGAGTTTGTTGGGATATTGTTAAAGAGGATATTTTGGATGCCACTGTGGATTTTTTTGAAAATCATTCTTTGCCTAGATTCTACATTGCCTTGTATATTGTTTTACTTCCTAAGGTGGATAAGCCTTCTGGTTTTGATAAATTTAGGCCTATTAGTCTTGCTCTGTGATTTATAAGATTTGCACTAAAATTATTGTGGGTCGTTTTACCTTCTTGTTATCTAATATGATCTCACAGGAGCAAGGAGCTTTTATTCCGGGTCGTAGCATATTTGAGAACATCAATTTGACTCAAGAGATGGTTTATTCTATTCATAAAAGATCCTCTAGGGGTAATGTTATGGTTAAGCTTGACATGTCCAAAGCATATGATAACTAGATTGGAATTTTTTACTTCATGTTTTGGCCAACTTTGGTTTTTCTACTCAAGTTATTGATATGATTCAAGCTTGTATTTCCTCTCCTTGGTGTTCTATCATGATGAACGGGATCTCTTTGGGTTTTTTTAAAGGCGAGCGTGGTTTGAGGCAAGGTGACCCTCTATCCCCTTATTTGTTTATTATCATGCAAGAGGTGCTATCTCGCCTGCTTAAGCAGTATTTTTCTACTGGTAAAATTGGCTCATTTTCTCAAGCTAGAGGTACCCCGATCATTTCCTACCTTATGTATACAGATGATGTTATTATTTTTGCTAATGGTAGTAAAAATTCTATGAGGAATCTGATGAAGGTTTTGACTCTTTATGAAGATTGGACAGGTTAGGTTCTTAATAAGGATAAAAGTGCTATTTATTTCTCTAAGAAAATCCCTACTGCTAGGCAGCATGCTATTCTTAATATTACTGGTTTCTCTGAAGGCTCTTTCCCTTTCAAGTATCTGGGGGTTCCTATTGTGGTAGGGATACTTAAGGCTAGTTATTTTGGGGATCTTCTTGGTAAAGTCCAAAAAAAGATTGCAGGTTAGAAGATGAAAATGCTTTCGGCAGGTGGTAGAACTATTCTTCTACGTCATGTGTTAGCGAGTATGGCCACCCATCTTCTTGCAGTGTTACATGTTCCTAAGATTGTGCTAGGGGCGTTGAATAAGCTTTTGAGTTCATTCTTTTGGGGTGATTCTGATGGTAAGGCTAAGAGGAAATGGATTCCTTGGAATCACATTTGTAATCCTACTGATGAAGGCGGTTTGGGTATAAGGAATTTTGGGGATATTCAGAAAGCTCTTCACATGAAACTTGCTTGGCAACTCATGCAGGGACAGTCTCTTTGGGCGGATTTTTTTAAAGGAAAGTATATTAAAAATAGCCATTTATCTCTTTTGGAACCTAATAAAAGCACTCAGATTTGGAAATCGATTGTTCGTTGTATTCCAGAGGTATTAAATGGGTCTAAGTGGAAGGTGAGAGAGGGTAATATCTCCTTTTGGTATGATAACTGGGAGGAACACGGACCTCTTAGCAGTCAATTTCCTATGATTGAGCAACCTCATTTAAAAATTAAAGATTGTCGTATTGATATTGGGTGGGATATTCATCTCTTGGATCGACTAGTGGGCCATCAGAAAGCTTCAGAATTGTGCCATTTTTTGGCTGGGCACAAGGAAGGGCAAGATGTCTTAATTTGGTTAAAGGATACTAGTGGGTCTTTCTCTACCAAAAGTGCTTGAGATTTTGTTAGAGTCAGGGCGTCCCCTTTACCTTGGGCTCCTTGGATCTGGCATACTCATTTGTCTAAGAAAATCTCTATTATGATGTGGAAAGCGTTTAATAATTGTTTAAGTGTAGATGACAGGATCAAAAGGGTTGGCATCTCTATGGCTTCTAAGTGTAATTGTTGTTCTGCTGGTCACACCGAGGATTTGAATCATGTGCTTTGTACGGGTAATTTTGCTCGACAAATTTGGAGAATGACTGCTGTACAGTTAGGTGTGAATATGGATATTTATCATACGTGGCAAGAGCAATCAAATTTTTGGTTTCGTCGTGCGAGAAAGTCTTCCCAGGTACGGGTAATCTTTGGTCTTCTCCCTTCTATTGTTTCTTGGAAGCTTTGGAAGAGACGGTGTAAGGCCCGGTATGAGGATAGGATTGATAGTGTCGAGGCAGTTTGGCATGCTATTAGGCTATGGATTCATCGTATTATGGATTTGATCATGAAAGTTACCAGGCTTCCTGATAAAGATGTTGCTATTTTACAACGTTTGGATATTCCTATTTTATCTCCTAGACCTAAAAAGGTTCGTGTGGTGAGGTGGACCAGACCGCCTCAGGGTTGGGTCAAGCTTAATACTGATGGGAGTAGCTTTGGTAATCCTAGTCCTTCTGGTGCAGGGGGTGTGATTCGCGATGATAGTGGAAGGTTACTTGATGCTTATTCTGTTTTTCTAAACCAGGGGTCTAATAATTATGCTGAACTTCGCAGCTTGTTGGAAGGTGTTCGCAGGTGCTATTACTCGAGTTTCTTCCGTGTTGAAATTGAGATTGACTCTCAATTGTTGGTTACTTGGCTTACCAAGGGTGCTTGTAATAACTGGTATTTAGAAGATTTTTGGGAGGAGTTACTTGATTATCTTAACTGTATGGATTATAGAGTGAATCATGTATTCCGTTAAGGTAATGTTGTGGCTGATTACCTTGCTAAGAGGGGAGCTGGTGGTTTAAATTCAGACTGGTCTGGTGATTTGCCTAATAGATTAAGAGGTCTTATCCATATGGACAGACTTGGTCTTCCTTATTTGCGGACCTATTAATGGTTTCCTTGATAAATTGTTTTGTGTTTTATTTTGGCCATTTTACCCTGTTTTGTTTGTCTTTTTTGTAGATTCTCTTTTTAGTCTAGTTCATGTTTTTTTCCTTGTTATGGTTTGTTTATGTAATTATGATTCAATTTGATTTAGTGTTTTGATGCCTGGGTTTTGGTTTTATTGCTTTATTTTTATCCCTCAGGTATCTTGTTGTAACCACGATTTTCCTCTGCCATAAGTGAGGCAATCAATAAAATTAGAGTACCATCATCTTCTTAAAATATATATATATATATAATTTATTCATATATCGATTATTTCGAAACGGTACACGAAACGGTACCAGTATCGAAATATTTTGTTCCAGTGCCTTGGCCGGTACGGTATTCAAAACATTGCTTAAAATAATTATATATACATGCACAGCTCCTTATGCATATGACCACATTCAAAAACTCAAACTTCTTGTAACAATTTAAAACAAGTGTTATAATTATAAAAATAATATGCATCTGTTTAACAATAAATCAATCACAAATTCTATATGTACCTTTGTTTGACTGAATATAATAAAAGTATAAATAAGAAAATATGATAAAATTGACTTATATATAAAGTTTGTGTTTACATCTTTATTTTTAAATTTATATAAACTTCTCATTATTATAATTATATATTTAAATAAGATATTAACTCGTATGTAAAGTTTATATCTACATATAAATTATGCCTCCACTATGCAAACTTCCAAATGACGTTGCCTCTACTAGTGTGTGTATATATATATACATATATATATTCATGGTTGCATCAGCATGCGTAGGCTATATATATATACGCGCAACTGCTTGGAATGGCATTGTTCCAAAGATTTTGTACTGGACAACTTGAATTCTAGGAAATTAGATTAATTGCATAGTGCCTTCATGGTCAAGATGATTCAATCACATCATCATGTACACACTTTGACAAATACTATTTTAAGGTCAGATTAATATTGTTGTATAACGGTACGTACGCGCTTAATCTTGGCCTTGCATTATTTATACTCTAGGCCAGGTTTGGTTAATCAAAAAACCTCATATGTGCTACAGTAGTTTTCTTTATCTGAACATATTATATTCCGTCTTTAAATTTTAAAAACATACACTTAAATAAATAATAAAAACTGACAGTGCATGAATAGGAAAAACTGATATTAGCAGTGTGTAAATAGTATATGAATAATGTACAATTCGGCTCTATTTAAAATAGTAAAATCTACACATTTTTAAAATTTTAAAAATTAAAAACTATTTCATCTTATCTCACTATTTAAATATATATTTTTTTATAAATTATTTCATTTGATGTAATTTTAAAATTTTATTATTATTTAAAATATAATATTTTATCTCATATCATATGATATGAATGGCAGAATGTCATGCATAAAACACTAATTTTAAAACAAAAGGACAATACTTAGAACATCCTCATTGGCTTAGTCAAATGAGATGTTTGGCCAAATTTTACATAATTTGGCTAAAAAATCATTCACATTGGATTGGGCAAATCTAAAATAATTTAAACTTTTACTATAGTGGTTGGCTAAAGATAGAAGACCATTATTCATTCATCAAAATTAAAATATTAATTTCTCATTCCAAACAAATAAATTAAATTAATTAGAATATAATTAACATTTAACATTTAGAATATAATTATTATTAACATTTAATAATATTTTTTAATATTAATTGAATATAATATAATTATTATTAACATTTAACAATGCTTTTTTAATATTAATTTAATTAGAATATAATTACTATTAACATTTAATAATACTTTTTTCTAATATTAATTTAATATAATATAATTGTTATTAACATTTAATAATACTTTTTTAATATTAATTTAATCATAATATAATAATATTAATTTAATATGATATAATTATTATTATTAACATTTAATAATACTTTTCTTAATATTAATTTAATTAGAATATAATTATTATTAATATTTAATTGGTAGAATTATAAAATGTGATCAAATAAATTAAAAAAATAAATTATTAATTTAATAATATTTTATTATTATATAGAGAATAAATAGTTAATTTAATGTGAAGATTAAATTTAAATTAAATAAATAAATGTAAATAAATATTGATATTGATTAAATTTAAAAATAAATTTAGCTCAGATAAATAAAATACTCTTAATTGGTTTGTGACTCAGCTGGTTGGCCGTCCACTTCCAGACTGGAGGGAGTCAGGGACTAAGGAGGTATTGCACATACGCAAGCGAATTAGTGCTTATAATAAATGAAAATATCTTCACAATTTTTCAACACTCCACACTCCATATTTTTTTTGGGTACTACTCATCTTAGCCTGAGTGCAGGCCGAATAAGTTAAAAATGTTTTTATTTATTTATTTTTTTTATATTCTTAAATATTTAAAAATAAATAAAAAATAAAAAATAAAAAATAAAAAATAAAAGAAAAAAGAAAAAAAAAAAAGAAAACAACATTCGGGTACAACTCGGGTTCGAATTTGGGGCCTAAAGTATTTCTCTAATAATTTATGGACTACCTACGTACGCAAACTCATTCAAGTCTTAGATTTTACGGGTTTGACAATTAAGATGATTTTTATTTTATTTAATTTTATTATTATAAAATTTTTAAATTTTTATACAAAATATAATAAATAATTTAATTTTTTTAAATTTTAAAATAATAATAATATTAAAAAAATAATATTTTAAACTTTTATCTAAAATTAAAAATTTTCATCTCACTTTGTAAACCTATTCTTATTGAAGTGACCATTGAAGGAACCCTTAAACAAATTCATGACTATTTTCAATTTAGTGTAGTAATTTGTATTTATTTAGGTGGGGTTTGGACAGTAGATTGAGATGAATAAATTCAAATAAAAGTTAAAATTTAAATAAAATATTAGTTAAATATTATTATTATTATTTTTAAATTTATAAAATTAAATTATTTATTATATTTTATAAAAAAAATTTAAAAATTATAATGATAAAAGTAAGACGAAACAATTTTTGTATCTAAACGGGAGAGAGAATTAATTAGTACTGCTGCAGATCACAAGTTGCACACTACAACAAAAGCAGCTTTTTGCCATGGTTGAGAGTTGTCGGAAAAGGCTACCATCCAGTCGCAATCAGTTTTATCCCACCAAATTATATTCGTGGGAGGTTGGTGGCATATAATAAGTGGGGAAAATTTTGTTCTCACGGTAAAAAACTTTTGTGGAAAAAGACTAATATTTCCCACGAAAACAATTTGTGAAAAAATTAGTATGGTGTGGTGGCAAACGCTATTTGGATTTATTTACCAGTGGTAAGTTAAATTCTTTTTTTCACAACGCGTGTTGGTCAGGATATATATATCTCCCACGAGATCTTTCATGGAAAATATGGTGGCAAAAAGATATATGTAATTATATTTTCTGGTTACAGTTAAATAATTGCGACCAGCCTCGTGGTGCCTATTAAATCAGAACTTGGTTTCTGATTGTGAAACTCCACTTTTTTCCACCACACGATATGATGGGTAATATATGTTTAGTGTCAAAAGTAGTAGTCGGAAAAAGGTATGTGCTATGTTTGACAATCGTGGAACATAATATGGCAAACAATTTATCCCCATTGGATGCTATAATGACAAAAATTTGTTTTAGACAACTAGTTTTGGTGGCAATATATTATTACCCATTCAGTTATGTTTTGTCAAAATATTATTGGCCATTAGATGCTATAATGACAAAATTCTGTTTCGGACAAGTCGTGTTTCTGGCAATAGATTATTACCCATTCTGTAATGTTTTGGCAAAATAGCTTGTGCCCACCACTTGGATTCATTGGAAATAACTCCTGCGCAATTGTATTCTGTACAAATTTACATGAAGGCTGTAACCAGAGAAATGGAGACATTTCTACTTTCAAGTGCTAACTATTACACAAATTAATTAAGGCTAAACTACTACAGTTTCCATATCATATGTAAGGATGAAGAATACGCCTAAGTACTGCATCCCCCTATAAGTAAGCACGAATCAAACCTTCAGGTTCCAGTGCTGCGATGCTTACAGCGACTTCTTCCACTGTTGGGGGCTGTTCCGATGAGCTTGCCTGGCTGCGGCCGGCGATCTTTTCGCATGTCTCGATAAGGCAGTGTCTGCATTTTGGGCACGAGAAATGCGAACTTAGCCATTTATCGATGCACCGGACATGAAAACCGTGGTTGCATTTGGGCAGAAGGCGCACACGCTCGCCTGCCACGAACTCCGTTAGGCATATTGCACAATCGGTGTCCAAGCCCGGCAGGTTCAGCTCAGGCGAAAAGATTACCGTCGGGAAAGACCTGACGGCTTTTCTCTTCACCCCAGTAACGGCCTTCCGAGCCGAGGCATTTCCAGTAGTACCGGACTCGAAGGCTACCATATTTGACCACTTTAAGGCACACCTGATTATAGAATTCAACCCCAAAGAGCAAATCAGTGCGCACAAGAGGACTGAGAGGACCATGACAACATTTGCGTCGAAACTTTTGTCACCCGCGTTGGTTTCCAGCGACTCGTGGCCATTTCCAGTGGCAGGAGGAGTTGCCATAGTCGGTGGCTGGTAAAACTTGTAGGGCAGGAGCAATCTCCTCGAGTAAAAGTCTCCTGCAGAATCAGCTTGGAGCAGCTCACGATTAGGTGCGGAAGTAGAAGCAGACATGTTTGTAGCTCGATCGTGTTTAATTGGTTTCTCAAGTCTAGGTTTTTTTGAATAGCTAGGTACGTACTTTATCTGGGAGATGGATACACATATATAGATGTGAGCAATGCTCTAGTCAATGTAAAGTAGGTTTAGGTAATTTTATTTTTAAAATTATAAAAATATTTTTTATAAAATAATATTTTATTTTTATTTAATAAATGATTTATATATACAGTCTCCACTTAAAAATTATAAATAAAATTTATATATATATAACCCCTAATAATTAGTAGGAGGATTTTATCCTTTAATAATTCATTATATTATAGTAATTGAACAGGGCTAATTCGTTGCATTTAATTCCTCTATATGTAGCTTAATGGGGTTTTCTTGTTTCAATGGGTCCATCCCGGCCACTTTGTGAGCAGCAGAAAGTGCCACGTACCTGGAATTTTTCTTGTCATGAATCATTTGATCTCCAAATTGTAAAGGCATGCTGAAGATCAGTGGAGATCAGAATCGAAACGCCCTTAGTTGCAGAGATTTTCAAGAGAAATATATTCTTTTGCATGTTTTGTGGTAAACTGAATAAAATGTGTCAATATTAATTTACATTAAAAAAGAATATAAATAGAGCCATATGTCTTAGTTAGGATTTCACTGGCTGCGCGCACATGTTGCATGTATGCACTAAGGTCACAACTTTGAACAATAGTATGATGGAAAATATTAAATATATAATCGCTTTATATGGTCAAGTGTGTCATCATGTTGTGTGTATATATCGATATACAGTACGTACGTATTTAACGTCGACGGCCAGTAAATTAATGGTATTGTTCAGAAGTAATGAACGACTAGCTAGCTAGGTTTTTTAAATCTGATATTATAATTTATTTCTCTGCATGTACGTAAAATTAATTAGTTGCTTTGGTGATAATATATATATATATATATATATAGATGGTTTAAATCTTGGTTAATTATCGGGTTTTCTTTTTAATTAAAAGATTTCTCTATGGACAGTGCTAGGTAGGGCTGTACAAAAAGCCGTAAAATTGATTGGGATCGATTGCAATAGGCCGGAATCGGTGGAGAACTGGTTGAGATGCGTTGGAAATTTAAAGAAACCGATCAGTCCAATTTGGTCATCTGGTTCGAACTAGTAAACTAATCGATATACTGTTTATATTTATATATATATATATATATAATATATATATATATTTTAAGTAAAACGATAGAGAGAGAAATCATTTAAAAAAAAATTAAACTGAAAGACGTTGTTTGGTTTAATATACCAAATTACGTCGTTTTAGTTTAGGTTTAATCTTTACCCTCCCTCTATGACGGCGTATCTCTATCTCCTCACGCAGCTGTCTGACTGGTTGTAGTCTTAGCACTTTTATTTATGAATTCCTTTGTTTAATCTTATAATAATACTTATTTTTTCTTAGGTTATTTCCTTGGACTTACCACTCTCGCTTTTAGGGGTGTAACTTGTTCGGTTTTAGAAAAAATTTAGAATCGAATTGGTAGGCACTGGTTTATATTTTTCAAAATCGATTACGCACTGGTTACCCTCCTAAACTAGTACTCCAATTTTACCAGTTCTCGATTCGGTTCAATCCGGTTTTAATAAAATACAAATTTATCATAAAAAAATTTGTTTATAAAAAAAAACTACCATGTCAAAAATTTATGTTATAAAAAAACTGCTATATAAAAAAACTGCTATGTAAAACAAAATCTGCTATGTATTAGCATTAGTATATAACTATTAATTATAGTCTATATATTAGTATTTGTTAATTGTTATAGTGAGTTTAGTTTATTAGAACTATATTATTGATAGACTATATTGATAGTATTAGTATAGTAATATAGTGTTAGTATTACTATATTATTATTTTATATGTGATTATTTAGTATAATGATTTATATACTAATTTATACATAGACTTAAAGTATAATACTAATAGTAATATAGTATTAGAATATTAGTATTTAGTATTAGCTCATAAAATGTAAATTGTGTTAATATAAATTAAATACTAATATATATAATTTATATTTATCTAATAATGTCTTACATACTTATAAGAAAAAATATGGAGAATTTTAAGTTTATTAGGCCATCAAAATTTAGTAATAATATTTGAGGCATTTTCTTTCTTTTTTGTTTCTTACTTCTTATGAATCTATGATAAAATGTTATTAATAAATAATATATATTTATAATATTATATATTTAAAGCATATGATCAATTAAATTTTTATGTTTAAGATTAAACTTTTATTTTATAAATTATAATAACATTATATATAATTATAATTTACATTATTATTTATATTATATATAAAAATTATATATCATATAAAATATATTAAACAGTATCGGTTCGGTCCGGTCTAGTTCGGTCTAAAAATGACCGAAACTAGACCGGTTCCAGCCAGTTTTCTATTTTATGAAACCAGTTTCGGATCGGACCGGTCCAAAACCGGCACAACTGGCTCGGTCTGGGCCGGTTTTCCGGTTTATCGGTTAAAATTTACACCCATACTCACTTTTTCGAATTATATTAAGATTTCATCCTATAATTATTTATTTGTTGGGACAATAAACCATGGGGAATGACTGATTGGAGGATGAGGAATTAGCCTACCGACTCGCTACACCTCTCTCTCTCTCATCACACATCCCTTCTCTCTCTCTCATTGTGACGTCGAGCCATCTTCCTCTCTTATCACAAGGTCACGACTTTGTCGATTCGCACCTCTTTTATTTCTCAGTTTCTAGTTACTCATGATGTCAAAGGGAAATCGACGACTGATTGGGATCATGTCGAAACCGATGTCACTGGTTTTCTCAACCATTAACAGTCCGGTTGGTTCTACATATCACTTTTTATGAGCTGTCGGTGCGGTTTTAGTTTTGTGCATTTACTTTTGCGAAATTCTTTTGTGGTTAAAACATTTATCAGAACGCCAAATTGCATGGTAGTTGGTATTTTAGAAAACGGAATGAGGCTAATTGACAGTACTAATGTATGGTTGATATATATAAATTTGAAAAAATTCTACTTATCATTTCCTATACCACACACTAATATATAATTTGTCATTTTTACTTTTCTATTTAAACACATATATATTAATATGTAAATATGTGTATTTAAATATAAAGGCCAACGAAAATGATAAATCCTATGGTGAAGTGCCGTTTGAGAATGATAAATAGTATTTCTTATAAATATGTGTAAACGGCAGCTAAGAATGCAAAGCTTACGGTCTAACACATTCAAATGATGCTGCTAATTAGTTCTCGAGTAAAGGATATATTTGCACGTAGATTTATTCAAAAAAAGAAAAAGAAAAAGAAAAAAAAGAAAAAGAGCTGCATGCCCCATGACATGAACAAGTGGGAATACTTGGTCTTGCTTTATTCACATTCGTGAATTATTATAGATATATATAATCAGTAAGAGATTATACATATGCTAAGCTAAAAGAGTTGCTTTTCCTATTTGATTGTACGAATCATATCTTCTGGATTTGGCCGGATTCCCTTGTGTTATTGATGGCCTTAAAGGTGGATCAAGTCTTAAAAATCAATTACAAGATTAAGAGTCAAGAAAATTAAGAAAGTAATGTAAAGATTAGTGTAATCCACTTGAAATGAAGTTAATAAGAGACCAATATTCAAGATGAGCTTGAAAGAAATAGAACCAATTTTGTTCGACTTGATTCAAACTGTAGAAGACATGATTTTTATTTATTGACTTGATTTGACTTTTTTGGATGAGTTTTTCAAATTGATTGTTAGTTTAAGGAATTCCAATTCTACATATTCACATAAGTTATTTGTCATGAACCCCAAATTATATATTTATAATTAAGATATATAGCAAATTCTTTGTATATATGGTGAGAGAAAAACAAATTGCTTGATTAATATATATTGTTTTAGAAAGACTAATGGCGCGAATTATAAGACAAATATGATCCACGTGCTATACCCTGTTAATGCAAATGGCCAAAGTGTTGTCTGTCGTGATGATCATCAATTTAGTATTGATATTCGTATCATTTTAAGTGTAATATCTATGTAATATTAGTAATATTACTGATGTAATAGATAATGTTTGTCATATTCATGTAATATATATAGTTAGTTTTACGTTTTTTTTATTTATTTCACTGATGTGATTAATTAAAATAATTATTTTATATTAAAAAAAAGTACAACCAATCATATTAATAAAGTACACATAAAATATATAAAAATAATTATATATAAAATTTTTATAAGAATATAATTAATTCAACTGGTAGATAAAGCAATAATGTTATATTATGAGCGTCATACTTAAACCATTAACAGGTAAAATTTTAATTAATTTTACTACTTAAAAATGGCGTAACATGATACGAAGTAAATACAAGTAACATGCACTACTACGAAACATTAATAATGCTATAAATACCATCAAACATGTTATAAAAGTTCGATGCTCAATGCGCATGATTTTTTTGTAAGTTGCTCGTCGTTTCACTTTGGTATGTATATACGTATAAGATGATTGTATGTACATAATACGTATATATATATATATATATATATATTGTAAGTAGAAGATGAGGTTACTTCCCACATTCTGTGTGTCCGTGTCATCATATCCATTCGCTCCCACAGACAGGTAAGCCTAGGACGGTTTGACTTTAAAAAAGCACAAAAGGCCAACGAAAGTTCCACTCTGAGGAAGGGAAAAAAATAAAAACACACGCACACCAATGAAGGTTCCAACTTTTTAATCATGAGATGGAACATAAATTGAATCCAACGCATCGACCTACGCTAACCAATAATTAACAAACTTTAAAATTCATGTTCATCAAATGAAATGATATATGGAAGTTAATCTGTAAAGCACCTTCCATGTTGTTGATACGATAATATTTGATTTATAAAATAAAAAATTTAAAATTAAAATTTTCTAATAAATCAAGTTTTGCAATATCACGGACATAGATTATATGATTTATATATCTAGTTATAAGAAGAAGAACTCATAATTAAATTGCAGATAATTCAAGCAGGAGATTGTAAAAAAAGGAGAGAATATATTATTTAAATGGACATTAAAAATTGTCACTTACAGTTATAGAATGTATAAACATTATGAAATTATTTAAAAAAAAAATTTATTATTAAAAAATTAATTATTTATCATATAACTTTTTAATTAATTTATTTTTTTAAAAATAATTACACGACATTTGTGTAAATATCATTTATTAGATACTATATATCACATTAATTAGAAAGTTGCTTTTGTTATTAATTAAAGTGGACGCCACCACTGGATCGGATCCATATCTGATGACTGATATATTCGCGGGTCCAAACTCCAACATTAAAAAAGGATTATAGATATAAAGAAGAGAGAGAATAGAATATCTTCGTGTACGGTGATAACTTTCAAAAAAACTTTGCCGCGCAGGAAGTCATGGGTTCTGTTACTGATGACGTGTCAGTGTATTGGGCCTTCGGGTATAAAATTAGTGTGGATCTCATGCTGGAAAGGTTCACGTCCAACTACCTTCTTTCTTGGCCCAATTATTCAAATTCCCAGTTTGCGCCTTTCCAGTCTTTGTTTTTGTTTAGAGTACTTCTATATGCAAGCAGATCGTGAACGAAAATGTGCACCATTGATGATGTGGCAGTAGAAATATTATTAAAAAAAAAAAGAACTGAGGCAATGAAATCTTCTTCAGCATGCTTCTTTCTGCCATTTTTCCCTCCCAGCTCGTCTTCAACTTGCTCCGCGCGACCAATCCCTCTGCGCGACGAGCTCATTTGCACCACCTCTTCCGCGCAACCAATTCCTTTGCACGACCACCTCCTCCGAGCAGACAAAAAATGAGCAGACAGCACCGAATCCATTTCAAATCTCTCACATCTCTCTCTCGTTTTGTAGATTTTACTGTCATTTACATTATGTTGATACTATTGCCTTCAGATGAGACAAATTTGTTAAAAGCACAAGCTCATAACTCTTCGATTACTTTTCTCGTGTTTATGAGAGAAAAAAATAAAGAAAAATCATCGAATGAAAATTCTTTCAAAATCCATCAAAGCCGATGTATACTCAGAAGCTTTGGATTTGGTGGTCTCTTCCCTTTCCTTACGGAACAGTGGGGAGACAGACTTCCCTTTCTTCATTTCGTCAACAGGGTCTATGCCAAAGGGCCAGCACTTCCCCATGTCGTTGTACACACTAAGCTTACCTCAGAATAAAACTCATAACAGAGATCCGACAGAACATGGCATGACGGAGCTATGGATGGGCGACGACAAGAATCTGACAGCGGATTGCAGTGGTGCGGAGACATTGTCGTCAATCTGAGCGGCTAAGCATGGGAGTGAGAGAGAGTGATGAGAGAGAAAGAGAGATTGGAGAGAGCGGATTGAGAGAAAAATGAAGGGAGCTCGGCGTGTACTTACTGAGGCAGCGGAAGGGCTCAGCGATGATGGTGGTCGACGGAGGAAGTGGCTCACGGGTAGGAAACTCTGTTTTCAGGTGGCTTGAACAGAGGAGTTTTGTTGAGGGTGCTCTGTTTCGAAGCTTTGTTCTGATTGAATATTGCTTTTGCTTCTCAATCTTTCTTTAACCTCTCTTTATGCGTTATGAATTGGGTGGGTATATATATTGACAGAGAGTATGCAGCGAAGATGATTTAAGCACAAGCCAAATCAACAACTTCTTGGATAACAGCATCAAGAGAAAGTGACTTCTCAACCATGTTGGATTTCTTGGAAGTTTCAGACCTTGAAGATAGAACGAACGTTAGCTATTAATCTGGTGTTCGATATATACCAACCTCATGATCAATAGGAACCCAAACCCATAAATATTATTAGCAACACAAATCCAGAAAATGAAATAGAAAATCTGCACCTGTTGAATCTTAACAATCACAATTCCTCAACGAAAAAGAAGCCTTCAAATATCTCTGCCACAAATCTTGAACATGAAGGGAAAAAGATGAAGCATGTGTCTACTACATGCTGAAATCAGATGGGAGAGAAAGAGAGAAGATGAAGTGAAGGAGAGTATGGAAATTACATTGGAGAGGGAGAGAGACAGACAAAGACAGAAGAGGGACTTTACTTTTCTTTCCAGTATATTTCCCACTCGCCCCATGTCACTTAGCTTCTCAATTCTATGCCAAACGCATTGTTTTACCTGCCACGTCATTTAATTGGTGCGCATTGGTACACAAGGTGCTTGTAGATAGAGTTTTCCTTTTGTTTATATCTTGGGGTTGAACCAAACTTGTTAAAAGGTCAAGTAATGCTTTGGCAAAGTTCCAAATATACAAACTTTGTAGTCTTTTTATAAAAATATAGATCTTATGGTAAAAAGGTGTAAAAAAAATAAATTATAATTTGTTATATATAAATAATTGATTCGTCATTCGGTCCTAATTAAGTACAAAGGATGAGACAAACTTATTCTGCTTTCAATGCAATCCCCTTTCCAACTTGGGAAATTCACGACTTTAATGATGTGTTTCCATGGTTGTCTTTCTCATCGTCTTTTGCTTCAGAACTTATATGCACTCTAGACAAAATGATCATACTTATCAACCAGTTAGAGAATATTGGGGCCAGAGGACGATATTCTGGTACCAGATCAAGTACAAGTTTGGGTGCTTACAAGTTATGTACTGCTGCCTTTCTTGTTAGTTTCATCATATCATGTTGTTGTCTTTCAACCATAACGCTAAAAATATGAGCCAAAATAACAGATTTAACTAAACTCTTAGACTAACCACCACTATCATCATCCACGTGTCATGCATTAGTTTTATATTTGCAGAGTCCAATCCCCATTTCATGTAAAATATGAAAGATTTCAATGATTTCATTTCTACAAATGATTAGATTGACAAAGGAGACGATGACAATATGATATTATCCATTGCAATTGAGTTTTCTAAATACTCATTGAACTTTTAGCTCTTATGTTCTGTTCCTTCTCTCTGCTCATCCTATTCCTATATATTCAAGTATAAACCATAGGTTGGAGTAACCTTCTAGTTCCTCTCTCTCTCCCATTAATGCAATGGAAAATGAGCAATTTTGTTTCCCCGTAAGCCCCAGGTACTATGATGGACTCCATGGTGGTAGCTTGGAAACCTCCTACTCTCTCCAAACAGGAGATCCGTTCTCCCTAAACACCATGCAAGGCGGAATCTTTGCCTTTAGTGACATGGAAAGATTGTTCCAAACAGAGAGAGCTCGTGAACATCGATTCCATTTGTCAAGACATGAGCAAAACACGACTTGAAGGTTGGGTTGTGAATTAAATCAAGGTGAAGAAGAACAAGTGGGTGTTTTGATCAATGGAAATACCCCTTTGAAGGTAATTCAAGAAGAGTTGATGGAAGATAGCAGTTTAACTGATCTATTATTGATGGGAGCTGAAGCAGTAGAAGACCAAAACTGGCTTCTTGCTTCAACCATTATTGCATAGCTCAACTGTTGAGCCTCTGGCCTGTTCAAAAAATCACACAAGATGATAGAGGGACAATATTTAAGTGGTTCGACAACTTGCCTACATCCACTGAAGCGGAAACTCAGTATTTTCAATATGTTTGTATAAAATTATAAATACTCATAAATAAGCTCTTTATCTCTCAAATGGTCTCTGTTCTGGATTTTTCCAGAATCTAAATTTCACTCAGCCCTCTACCTTGATCTTTTACCGCAGTGAGGACCATTTTAATCTTCAGTAAATGACCTCTTTTTATAAGAGAAGCCATAGGGGATAAAACACCTACATTTCTTGACCAAGAGGAGGCTTCTTTCGGTATAGCCATTTTGGTCAATATTTGCTGCTAGAGACTTTGGGTGGATGGGTGGGTGGCTGCAAGTTCAAATGGCATTTCACATTTGGGGGGTTTCCAACAATCACCCCTTCAACCCAAGTGTGCCATACTAGAATGCTATAAACGGTTGCATCCTTCAAATGATTGCACTCCTTCATTGGAATAATTGTTAGCCATGAGATATTTCTACTATCAAATTCATTTGCAAGTATGTCTTCAAATAGATGTCCAGATGTTTCTCCAAATACATCTTTAAATACATCAGCATCGTCTACATCCACGAAACTTGCAAGAGATTTTTTTCAGAAAAGATTTACAAGTGCTTTATTGCACAATCTCAACTCTCTAGGATTCTTCTTTTGCTCAAGTCCATGAGTCTACACTCATGTACACCTTGAGCAAACTGAGTTTCACTCAAGCCACAGCTAAGCGCCTTTACAGCTTTTAAACTAGGCTCCATAATCCTACAATCACACCAATCTTCAACTTGGAAACTGGTTCTCAACATGCTAGCATCTATCTCTAGCATGATCCCTTATCATCTCTACAATTTTATAGATCACGTGTTTAAGTTAGAAGACTAACTAAAGTGATGCATAACTTTAGTTCATCACGTACAGTGCCCTTAATCAATACATCTATATAGGGCAACACATCTCTCACTGTATTGGGAATCAATGGTCTCACATGGACCTTGACACATATCAGAGAACCTGTTGCTGAGGTCTCCATCTCTGATCTGGGTAACTGACTCCTCATCCTACTGCTAACATACCCTGTCTTCAGTCGATGTGCCCATCATGTGTGCAGTCTCTACTAATTTTGACTTGCATAATCTCCATTCTTGCAAGATTTTCTTCATACCGGAGTCCACTACCTTCATTCAGCAGGATATAGTTTAAGGTAATAACCACCATGGAGGTCTGATCGTCTTGGTAGTCAAGCGATCATTAACTTTAGGTGTAGATATCCCCAGAACATCTGACGTTTTGTTATCATCTTTCACACCTTTGCTTCATGTCGTTGTCTAGGGAGATTTCTTCATTTTAGATGAGGAAAAGTAAAACTGAATTCCTTTAACTTCCTCATCTAATTCACACGACCATTACCTTGAGCCAAGACCAATGAATCATCCGTGACCTTCCACTCCTTTTTGAGAAAATACTAATGAATGACTGCTGTCTTCAAGCTGTCTTTAACAACATTGTGTACTGTAAGAAATACAACATCATGTGTTTCTTTAGTCACCATATTCACAACATTATTCTCAGTTTTTTCCTGATTTTAGCAGTCTCTTGTGGCCTGTCTTGCCACAATTTCTAGTGAGTCATCTGTTGCCCAGATCTTGCCTTTGCCCTTATTCCTAAACTTTAACTAATCCAAGCTTCTACCACGATTATCAACATTCAAGACCAACAAACTCAAGATCTTGCCAGAATCTCTTATGCGCACCTCTTCATCTAGGATAAGATCTCTTACATTAAGAAATTTCAACTTCGATTTCTTTGCAAAATTAGTCATAGCCATTCTCATGACCTCCCAACATTTTGACCACAACACTAAATACTATTGGGCAATAATAGTACCTTCTACATTTTCTGAAGTTGAATTGTTAATTCATCTGCACTTTATTATTTGTAACTTGCTTTTCAAAGAAAGCCACAATGAGATCCGTTGTGGTTCTCTTCTTAATAACATTATGCTTCATGAGTTGTATGACTACCAAAACCTGTTGATATAACAAGTTAATCAGCATCGTCCAATGATCTGAAGTTTACTCCTCAAACTTCACGATCTCAACTGGCTTAAATCAAGCCCAAACGAATTAAGTCCGACAATATTGGACTCCAACTGCCTGACATCAAGCCCAAAATTAATGAGTCTGGTACAACTTCAACTGGCTGAGATCAAACCCAAAACATATGAGTCCATCACGACTCCAACTTGCTGAGATCAAGTCCAAAACAAATGAGTCCATCACGACTCCAACTGGTTGCGATCAAGCCAAAATGAGTTTGTCACGACTCCAACTGGCTAAGATCAAACCCAAAACAAATGAGTATGACACGACTCTAACTGGTTAAGATCAAGCCCAAAATTGATCTTAAGTATCAACGGTCCATATCATTAGTGCCGATGGCGAATCTCAACATTCCCACCATATGAATGAGTCTAGAATGATCCAAATAGTTTGTTAGCACTATTTGATCACCGTAATTGAACTCCGACTGGCGTTGATCAAGCCCAAAATGATCTGCAACTTTGAACAGTTTAGATCAAAAGTATCGATGGCGAATCTCAACATTCCTACTATAAGAATGAGTCCGGAATGATCCAAATAGTTTGTCAACACTATTTGATCATCGCAATGGAACTCCAACTACGTAGATCAAGCCCAAAATGATCTACAACTCTGAAAAGTTCAGATCGTAAGTACCGATGGTGAATCTTAACATTCCCACCGTATAGATGAGTCCGAAATGATCCAAATAGTTTGACATCACTATTTGATCCTCGCAATTGAACTCCAACTGGCGTTGATCAAGCCCAAAATGATCTGCAACTTTGAACAGTTCAGATTGAGAGTACCGATGGAGAAACTCAACATTTACACTGTACAGATGAGTCCGGAATGATTCAAATAGTTTACCATCACTATTTGATCATCGCAATTGAACTCCAACTGGCGTAGATTCTACCTAAAATGATCTACAACTCTTAACAGTTCAAATCGAAAGTACCGATGGTGAATCTCAACATTCCTACCATACAGATGAGCTCGGAATGATCCAAATGATTTGTCAACACTATTTGATCATCACACTTAGATCCTGAATGGTTTAGATCTAGCCCAAAATGATCTGCAACTTATGGATGGTTCAGATCGAAAGTACCGATAGTGAATCTCAACATTCCCACCATACGGATGAGTCTGGAATGATCCAAATAGTTGAAAAATACTATTTGATAGTTGAAATCAGACTCCGAATGGCTTAGATCTAGCTCAACAAAGATCTGAAAAATAGATGGTTCAGATCGTCTAGTGCGTGGCATACACGCGTTGTAGAAGGGAGTCTGAGCGCGTGTGGCGCGTGTCCTACACGCGCTGAGTGCTTCTAGGATAGGTGGGGGCAAGTGAGAGCGTGCCTCTTATGCGTCTTCAACCCCTAGTGTGTGTGAGGGCGCGTGAGAGTGTGTCTCTCATGCGTCTTCTTCCTCCCACCGCGAGTGGGGCGCGTGAGAGCATGTCACCCACTCGTCTTCTTCCTCTAGTGCGGCTGAGGCACGTTTGTGCACTCTTCGACTCTTAAGGGTGCGTATGGGCTCTTCTGGCATCTGTTTTTAATGCTGTTTGTGGCAACGGATTCGTCTTGACTCGAGGAACGTCATTGTGTGATTAAAAGTTACTTTCGATCAACTTGATTTTTTTATACAGCACGAACCAAAGCTCTGATACTAATTATTGCACTGCCTGTCTAAAAAATTACATAAGACGATAGAGAGACAATATTTAAGCGGTTCGACAACTTGTCTACGTCCACTGAAGCGAAAACTCAGTATTTTCAATATGCTTGTACAAAATTACAAATACTCATAAACAAACTCTCTATCTCTCAAATGGCCTCTGTTCTAGGTTTCTCCAGAACCTAAATTTCACACAGCCCTCTACCTTGATCTCTCACCGCAGTGAGGACCCTTTTAATCTTCAGCAAATGACCTCATTTTATAGGAGAAGTCATAGGGGACAAAACACCCACACTTCTTGACCAAGAGGAGGCTTCTTTCGATGTAGCCATTTTGGTTAATATTTGCTGCCAAAGACTTTCGATGGATGGGTGAGTGGTTGCAAGTTCAAATGGCATTTCACATTTGGGGGTTTTCCAACAATCACCAACCCAAGTGTGCCATACTAGGATGCTATAAACAGTTGCATCCTTCAAATGATTACATTCCTTCATTAGAATACTTGTTAGTAATGAGAGGTTTTCGCTATCAAATTCATCTGCAAGTACGTTTTCAAATGGATGTCCAGATAATTTTCCAAATGCATCTTCAAATGCATCAGCATCGTCTACATCCATGGAGCTTGCAAGAGATTTTCTTTAGAAGAGATTTACAAGTGCTTTATTGCACAATCGTAACTCTCTAGGATTTTTCTTTTGCTCGAGTCCATAAGTTCGCACTCATGTACACTTTGAGCAAACTGAGTTTCGCTCGAGCCACACCCAAGCAAACAATCTACTTGGTGCCTTTATAGCTTTCAAACCAACCTCCATAATCCTACAATCACACTATCAACAATCTCCTACTTGATCGAGAAACTGGAGACAACTCATTTCACAAGTTGGCCATGTTCTTCACTCAAGGTCTCCATTACAGGACTACGAATACGACTGAAATGCACCATAAGCTTCTTTCTAGATAGACAAACACTACGGCTGCCTTTCAAATGCTCCAGGAACTCTCCCCTTGTGTGAAATTTGCACATTTCATATCCAACCAAGCAATCCTTGAAGCCTCGCAAGGGGAAGAGGAGGTTCATGTCATTGAATTTGACATCATGGAGGGGATGCAATGGCCACCATTGATGGTTGATCTTGCAATGAGAAAGGATGCTTCCTTCAAAGTAACAGCAATCGTAGTGGACCAGGAAAATGCAGCTATTGTTCATCAGACATGAAGAAGACTTAAAGTTGGATCAGATGGTGATGGAGAATGAAGAAGACTTAGCTAGAATTAAAGTGGGTTGACGCACTCTGATAGCCAACTGTATGATGCATCGACTTCAAATGTAGACAAGAAGTTTGTCAACAGTCAACAATTTCTTGGCCGGGGTGAGTAGATTATTGCCAAAGACTATTGTCTTAGTAGAAGAAGAGTTGTATAATTTTGCTAGAATCTCATCCATGTCATTTGCTGAGTTCTTCAACGAGGCGCTTCACTATTATGATGCCTTTTCAAACTCACTGGCAAGTAGTAGTGGGGTAATGGCTTTGGCTACCTGAAGGGTTTTAAGCCAATCTTGATTAGTTTTTGTAATATTTCTCAAGTCAAGTACCTGATCAGTCTCTTAAGCCAAGGGTACTGGGTAAAACATGAGAATTGCAGGCTGGCACTGTGCTGGAAGTCAAGGCCTTTAACAACAGCTTCCATTTGGGTGCCAAAATCAAAACCAAGGTGACAAGTTCAAGGCCACACTGCATTTGTTTATCTGTAAAAGTATTTAGGGTTCGTGACGGGTTGGTTACCTAGCTTATACATTATATATGCATAGTGCATGGCTGATCTACGTTGGAGTGGACGTGAGACTGTCTATTTTGCTTAACATTCAGACATTGTTGATGTGAAAATTGTAAATTTGTCATGTAGTTATCAGTTGTAACATGAATTTGTATCCACTTCACAGATTTCTTACTTGGGTGAAGGTTGCACATGATGCATATGGAGGTTTTGTTTTTGAGCAAGTTCAACCGTCACCCACATCCACAATCTTGGGGTCAGAAGGAAGCTATATATATATTTATATATATATTGAGAGAAAAAGTCATGCTAGGCTTTTATAAATTTGCATAGGATATTACAAGATATTTACTACAATCTGGAACCTTGTTCAGAAATATAGATTCACTAGATAAATAAATTCAAGTTTAGCTAAGAGATCATGAGCCACATGGTTAAGATTCTCTTGGAATGTAATAGAAGTCCCAAGCCGAGAAGACAAACTGCAAACTAAGAACATCTTCTATAAGATGATCACAAGTGGAATATAAAATGGAAGCAACTTTACTAAAGTTCACAACATTTTTGACATCTCTCTAAAAAGTCACTCTGTCAAAGCCTAGCTCCATAAAAAAAAGCAACAGTTAAGAAAGAGCTTCAAAAGTCTTTGCAACTTGATGCGTGGGATTCCCAAACTTACAAAGATGCTTTGTAGCCATAATACTCTCAATTTCGTCCCTTAGAATAATACCAATATCCATATTCTTACTTTGATAATTCATGGCAATATCCCAACTTGTTTTTATAAAATTTGACAATGGGAGCTGCCAAACTTGAACAGGAACTTGCTCTTGTATTGTATTATGAAATGATGATTGAACAGTTAGCTGGAACTCTTCCGAAGAAACATTAGCCATCTGAAATAGTTGAGAGGGATTCATGGATAAACCATCATGCAGAAAATTATTATGTCTCAGCTCTAAAAGTCTAGCAATGACCTAGAATAATTCAAAATCTACAATGTCTAAGTACTCTTTTGAGAACCAGACCCATAAAACTAAGAGTAGATTTTAAGATATAAATTAAATAATAAAAATCTGCCTTTATCCATCATTTAAAACTTTTGAGATAAGTGGTGATTTCACATGGTATTAAAGCAGAGGTCCTAAGTTTGAATCTTGACTCTAGACTTTATCCCATTGATGCAAATCAGGAGGGAAATATGGATGTGGATATTGACGCAGAGGCAAATCCAGAAGGGGATGATAATTTAAATCCGTAATTAACGGAGTTGCAGAGGAGTTTTGGAAGTTCACGTTTTTTAAAAGTTCATGTTTTTTTTTTAGAAGTCTAATTATTCAGATTCTGTTGTTTGGTCAATTCTGTTTATTTCATCCGAGATTATTGCTTTCTTAATTTAATTTTCCTAGTTTTTTTTTGCTTTCCTAGTTGGGATTGGAAGATTGTAATGTGATTTGATATTTAAGGAGCATAATGGTCGGGCTTTGAATGTCATTATTGATAATGAGAGTGGTATGAATGTGATTTCTAAAACTGCTATCGAACGTTTGGGATTAAAAATAGAAAAACACCCCACTCCCTATCGGATTAGTTGGGTTAATGAAACTAATTCAGTCCTTGTAAAGCGACGTTGTTTGATTAAATTTTCATTGGGAAAAACATATGTGGATGAAGCTTGGTGCGATGTCATTCCCATGACCGTTTGCCACATATTATTGGGATGCCCATGGCTCTATGATCGAAAGGTTCTTTATGATGGGTATGCTAACACTTATTCCTTTGATTTTAAAGGTAAAAAGTTTGTTTTGGATCCTCTACAGGTTTCGAAATTTGAGACAAAGAAGGAAGCTTGCCCAGTTTGACGATGCGACAATTCACTTAAGTTATGCATGAGGACAATCTGGTGATTATGATAGTCGAATGTGAGGCGAAGCAAGGGGACGGTAATGTTCCAGTAGAGCTCTCGGCATTGCTGGAAGAATTCCAGGATATCATGCCAGATGAAATGCCGAATCAACTCCCTGCAATGAGAGAGGTCCAACATGCTATTGACTTGATCCCTGGTTCAACTTTGTCCAATGTACCACACTACCAGATGAGTCCAACAGAAAATGAAGAGCTTAGTCGACAAATTTAGTAGTTGCTAGACAAAGGGTTTATTCAAGAGAGCCTTAGCCCCTGTGCTGTTCCAGTTTTGCTAACGCCAAAGAATGATGGTAGTTGGAGGATATGTGTGGATAGCCGCGCAATCAATAAAATAACCGTGAAATACTGGTTTCCCATTCCACGTCTCGACGACATGTTGTATTTACTAAGTGGCTCTTCTATTTTCACTAAGATCGATCTCCAGAGTGGTTATCACCAAATTCGTGTACGATTGGGTGATGAATGGAAGATGGCTTTCAAGTCAAAAGATGGTTTGTTTGAATGGTTAGTTATGCCTTTTGGATTAACTAACGCGCCCAGCACTTTCATGCATGTCATGATGCAAGTTCTCAAACCATTTTTGGGAAAATTTGTTGTTGTGTACTTTGATGATATATTAATTTTCAACCGAAATGTGCAGGATCATCTGAGCCATGTTGAGCAAGTAATGAAGGTCTTGAGAGCTGAACAACTCTTTATTAATAAGGAGAAGTGCTCGTTTATGAAGAAAAGTGCCAAGTTTCTAGTTTTATCATTTCAAATCAGGGAGTCGAGGCCGATCACATAAAGATACACGCTATCCAGACATGGCCAACACCCCAGAATTTTTCTGAAGTCAGAAGCTTTCACGGTTTGGCCACTTTCTGTCGGCAATTTATTCACAATTTCAGCACTATAATGGCTCCGATCACTGAGTGTTTGAAAGAAAAAAAAAATTGTTTGGGGTGTCGCAGCAACCAAAGCATTCGCTGAAATTAAAGAAAAAAAAAAAAAGGGACAAGCACCAGTGCTCAAGTTGCCATATTTCTCGAAAATTTTTGAAGTAGCTTGTGATACTTCACATGTGGGAATTGGAGGTGTTTTGAGTCAGGAAGGCCATCCCATTGCTTTTTACAGTGAGAAGCTTAACGACACTTGCAGACGTTACTGGTTTTATGATATGGAATTTTATGCGTTAATACAAATGCTGAAGCACTGGTGACCCTATTTAATCCATAGAGAATTTATTCTTTATACAAACCATGATTCTTTGAAACACTTAAATTCTCAAAGTAAGTTGAATGCACAACATGCCCATTGGATGGATTATTTGTAACAATTTGAATTTGTTTTTAAGCATAAGTCAGGGGCTGAGAATAAGGTGGCTGACACCTTGTGCAGGAGACCTCATTTGTTACATATATCTTCCATTAATGCTGCAGAGTTCGAAAGTATAAAAATAGAGTATGCTAATGATGAAGATTTTGGAAAAATATGGAGTGATCTGTCCAATCATGACTGGCCATCTGGTAGTGATTATATGTTGCGCGAGGGATTCTTATTCTTCAAGTCACGACTATGCATTCCGCGTGGGTCCTTTCGAGAGTTTCTAATTTCAGAACTCCATGGCGGGGGTTTAGCTGGACATTTTGGGTATGATAAAACTTATGCTATTATGGCTGATCATTTCTATTGGCCTTATATGTGGAGGGATGTACATATTGTGCTTGATTGATGCCGAATTTGCCAACTCAATAAGGGAACCAAGCACCAGTCTGGACTTTATACACCACTTCCCATTCCAGACAAACCATGGCAGCATATTGGTATGGACTTTGTTCTTGGGTTGCCAAAGACTCTTCGGCAACACAACTCAATTATGGTGGTGGTAGATCATTTTTCCAAGATGTCTCATTTTATTCCATGTCACAAAACATTTGACGCATCCAAGGTTGCAACAATATTCCTGCAGGACGTTGCAAGGCATTCCAACTTCCATCATGTCTGATAGAGATGTCAAATTTGTAAGTTATTTTTGGAAAACCTTGTGGTTAAAAGTGGGGACAAAGTTGATGTTTTCAAGTGCATTTCATCCCCAAATTGATGGCCAAACTGAGGTAATCAACAGAAGTTTAGGGAATTTATTATGCTGCCTTGTCGCAGATCACGTTATCAGCTGGGATATGGTACTTCCTCATGCTGAGTTTGCTTTTAATAACTCTGTTAACTTATCAACAGGCTGTGCTCCATTTGAAATGGTTTATGAATTTCGACCAAGCACTCCACTTGATATCAACTCATTGCCATTGCCACCTAGGCTAAGCGAGGCTGCCTTGGATTTTTCTAGTTATATGCGAAATGTTCATGAAGAATGCAAACGGCGCCTTACTTTCCATACAAATTCTTATGCAGCTTCAGCAAACTCAAAACGTAAGGATTGACAATTTAACGAAGGTGATAGGGTTCTTGTTCGTTTAAGGCCGGAGCATTTTACTCCAGGGAGTTTTACCAACCTTCATGCGCGCTGAGCAGGTCTTTTTAAAGTTACCAAGAAATTGGGAACTAATGCATATGTTATTGAGTTACCCTCTGATTTTGGTATTAGCCTTGTGTTTAACATAGAAGACCTTACTGCATTCAAAGGTGATGTCAGTGAATTTTCTACATTACCAGTTCCAGAGGTAACACCAGTTATGCGAATACCAGAAAACACAGCGCCACGAGATGAGATTGCTGCCATTCTTGACCATCAATTTGTTTCCACTCGCCGGGGAGGATATTACAAGTTCTTGGTCCAATAGAAGAATCGTCTGAATTCGGACTCTGTTTGGTTGCAAGTGTCGGAACTCAAGTGTTTACATCCACATCTTTTTGCTGCTTACATTAAGCAAAACTTGCCGGAGTCAAGTTCTTTAAGAGAGCTGGCAATTGATGCAAATCAGGAGAGAAATATGGATGTGGATATTGATGCAGAGGCAAATCCGGAAGGGGATGATAATTTAAATCTGTAATCAACGGAGCTACAGAGGAGTTTTGGAAGTTCACGTTTTTCAGAAGTTCATGTTTTTTAAGAAGTCTAATTATTCAGATTCTGTTGCTTGGTCAATTTTGTTTATTTCGTTAAAGATTATTGCTTTCTTAATTTAATTTTCCTAGTTTTTTTGGCTTTCCTAGTTGGGATTGGAAGATTGTAATGTGATTTGATATTTAAGGAAATAATGAAAACGAGGAAGGCCGTTGTTGATGTTGCCCATTCGAGGTTCTCGAATTATTGTTGGTGTGATTCCAATGCTGCAAAGCGATTCTGCATTGGCCCAACTCTTGAGTTTGATGAGAGATTGAACCTGGGGGTTAGGCATCATTCATTTAATTAAATATTCCACGTGTTAGGCTCACTTATTGATAGGGAGTCTGGCTCACACGTGAGTAATAGTATTAAGATATAAAATAAATAATAAAAATCAACCTCTTTCTATAATGAGTTTAAACTTTTGAGATAAGTGAAGATTTTACAACAAAAATACTATACTTTTGAAGCCTTTTACAACAAAGAGCCCTCATATCCTTAATAGAAGGGCATCCCAAAGAATATGTGGCACAGTTTCATCCTCACTTTATATTTTTAGTAATTTATATAGCACAAATACATGATAGGCCACTAACATATATTAATTTTTTTTTTCTTTTTGGTTTTTAAAGAAACAATGGAGGTCAGGCCTCCTTATTATTTATTCATCCTCGTAAGGCTGAGGAAAAACCGTGGGAACAAAAATAAAAAATAAAAAATGACCCTCCCGAAAACAACCCCAATACCAGAAAATAACATTTACAAACAACTTTAAACATATATTAATTTTGAATGCTGGCTGTAACAACAAATAAATACGCTCATAAAATGCGTCGAAATTGATTTTGATTGAAAACAAAGATGGAATTAGAGAAGGAAAAAGTAGTCTTTGTTTTCATGGACAAAACGGGTGGTCCCTGGAGGACCTGAAACCCAAGCATGTAAGGAGTTTATACTTTAGAAAAAATATAATGCATGGTAGCTAGATTAATGGATATATATATATATATATATTATTTTTTTGAAAGTTAGATTAATGGATATTAATTGTTCGTTACAAACATCAATTTTAATGGGGCTTTTCTTTGTTGTTCTTTAATTTCTCTTTTTGTTTAATCGAGCTATATATGATCATGTGAATGTGTGCTTAAAGGAAATAATTTGGGCAGCCATCGGTAGAATATTATACCCATTTCCCTTGGACTATTAGTGCAAAAGATGCGCTCAGATATTTAGTTAAGATGAGATGAAAATAAAAATAAAATAAAATATTATTAGAATATACATTATTTTTTAATATTATTATTGTTTTGAGATTTAAAAATATTAAATTATTTATTATATTTTATGTATAATTTTAAAAAAATTATAATAATTAGATAAGATGAGACGAGAAGAATTGAAATTACCTCCAAAGAGGGTTTAAGGATTTAGGTCTTGTCGAAAAAAATGTTGTTAGTTTAGTCTTACCCTATTCCAAGGAGATCCAGAGTTTTGTTGCCCCTTTGAATTTCAAAGTCGTAGTCTTTAGTCCTGCACCTCTTTATAGTATCCTCGTCCCTATAATTTAACTCAAAATCACATTTCCTCAATTTATCCTTAAATTTTATTTATTTTCTAAAAACCTCCTACATCTCATTCCCCATCTCTATCTCTATTCTATTAAATAATATTTCTCTATTCTTTTTTTATTATTTTTTTCTCTCTTTCATTTACAATCTTAACTACTAACTCTTTTGTCTTATTATCTTTTTTTCAAATATCACTTTCTACTAAATATTTGTATGATTTTGACTATCTAATACAGTATTTGTTTTAAACCAAAATTTGTATTATAAAAATAGTAATTTTTTTTAATTAATGCATTTTCTATCGTGATGGCAAATTTTTTTAGAAGAGTACTCTTTATCAATTTCTCTAATGAGGATCCGTAGTCACGTATTGATAATATAATTTTTTTAATTGGCTGTAACAGTAATATTTTCTGTCATTTCTTTAATGGTAATATTTTCTGTCCTTTCTCCAATGGTAATATTTTTTATCTTTTCTCCAACGATAACTTTTTTTGTCTTCACTCAAACGGTAATATATCCCTCGAATTTATTTCAAAGGAGATTTCGGATGAGCCGTCCCCTATTTTTTCGTATTCTAAATGAGGTAAAGTCTTATGAGTCGTATTTCGTCCAGAGAAGAGATAATGCCAGAAGACTCGGTTTATCTTCTATGTAAAAAATAACCGCAGTACTTAAAATGCTGGCGTATGAGGTTACTGGAGATTTTATGGATGAATACATACGTATTGGTAGCACCGCAATGGAGAGCCTAAAAAAATTCTTTGAGACAATAGTAAGTATTTTTTCAGATGAATATCTGCGGTCTCCAAATGTTAATGATATAGCCCGTTTGCTACTGGTTGGTGAATAACGGAGATTCCCAGGAATGCTCGGAAGCATTGATTGCATGCATTGGAAGTGAAAAAATTGTCCCGTAGCCTGAAAAAATATATATTCTGGCCACATCCGTGAATCAACTATTATTTTAGAAGCAGTTGCTTAATATGATCTTTGGATATGACATGCATTTTTTGGTATGCTTGGTTTACATAAGGACATTAATGTACTAGAGAGATCTTTTATTTTTACGGAACTTGCCCAAGGGCGTGCTCCTCCAGTCAATTACACTATTAATGGCAACGACTATACTATGGGGTATTACCTTGAGGACGGTATTTATCCCAAGTGGCGAAATTTTGTGAAGACGATTTCACCACCACGAGGGAACAAGAAGAAATTTTTTGTAAAAGCACAATAATCCGCAAGAAAAGATGTCGAGTGTGCATTCGGGATATTTCAACAACGATTTGCTATCATTCATAAACCTTCCCGAATGTTCAAAGTGAAGGAACTAACAAATTAAATGAAAGCATGTATTATTTTACATAATATGATAATTGAAGACGAGTGTGATGATAGTGAGAGTCTGAACATTGAGTATGATCAACTTGATGATAATCTCCCGGAATTGTCACTCAATCATACAATTGAGCTTACAGACTTCATCTAGCGTCATCATCATATTAGAGATAGCTCGACACATCATCAGCTTTAAAAAGATCTAATTGAACATCAATAGCTATTATATTCCCAACATTAGCCATGTCGCATTAAAACTATGGGATTTCCTTCATGTTATTTACTTTTATGTTTGAGTTAATTTGTTTTGCATTTGTATTTCCTTAATGTTATTAGTGACTATGTTAATGGTAAAACTCTTTTATTAATATATTTCCTTTAGTATAATCGCGCAATTTATATTTGAAAATTTTATTTTTAATTGTTTCTGAAATTGTAATGGCCAATTTACTTGCACAAAAATATCAAGAGACACTACAACAAATGTTGAAAAATATTTACACATGCTTTTTACACATCTATCATTGTTCGAAACATAAAATAAGAAATACAACTGGAAATGGTAATATTGTCAATCAATGTTCAATCTCCTGCAGCATTGCTTCTTGCCATGATTTCCCTTTAGAGTTGTTGGAAATATAAGCGCTGCATTTCAGGTATGGCACTCACTTCCATCATCATAATGCGCTGATCTTGTTCTTTCAACACGAGCTCCACTTTCTGCACCTTCAACCTCAGTCTTTCGTTCTCTTGACGAATTTTATTTAGCTATTTTTCCTTCTCAATCACCATCTTCTCGACCTCCAACCTCAGTCGTTCATTCTCAAGGCGTAATTTTTTTCCTCTTTTTCCTTATTATACTCATATTCTCAGCCTTAAAGCGATAAAACTCTTTCTCCTGAGCGCGTGACTCCTCCAAAAGAGTATACTTCATCTTCCTGAGTTGAAAATTTTCTTCTGCTTGCCTACCTTGAGTCTTTCGTTTTCCTTTCTCAGCTTTCCTTCCAATTAGTCGGTCCAATTCGATAACTTCATTCTCCATGACATTATCCGCCTCCATATCAAAAACTGAATCAACTGTATTGCCAGAACATTGAGTTGGGGTCAGGGATGGGGACATCATCTTCCTTCGCTTTGGATCCTTTTTTGTAGTGCGCCAAATCCACTTAGGTTGGTCCTTCAACAGGTGCCAACAATACTCAAATTGGAAGGAGTATTTTTCTAGCGCTTGGCCTTGTCAAACTTGCATGGAAAGAAAACCAATGTTAAACCAATGTAGGAGATAAGAAATTTTAGAGTAAAACAAGTAAGGATTTGAAAATTCTATTTTGTCTTGGTCGGTCATGTCACTTTGATTTAACCCTTCAACTTAGGCTAGTTTCGCACAAAATTTGTTTGTGGCCTTTTGGATAATCGACCACCGATGAATTAAAGATTTTATTATCCGCTCATTTGTGGTTTCTTTAAATTGCTGGAAGTACTCAAAATTTTTTTTTCCAAAGTTGAGAGTGTTTTTTATCTGTTCCTTGAACGGCATCAAGACTACAATTTATGTAACAGCCCGCTAGAAATTCAATTGTAAAATTTCTATTAATTTTAGGAATCTCGTGAAGACCCCATAAGTTTTCACGAATCCATTAATCGTATAGGTTTTTATCTAACTATATAGTTAGTTTTATTATTTACTATGGTATCAGAAGTGTATTTTTGATTATTGGAGATAGTTAGAAGTGTCAAAATGTATAATGGTTTGTGCCATTAGACTCAGAGGGTTATTTAAGGTCTTATGGCGCAATAACATTTTTTCATATTTTCGGACAAAACGTCTGTTCAAAACTGTAGATATTATTGGATAAAAATATTTTAAGCTAATTTTGTGGATATTATTAGATAAAAATATTTTAAGCTAATTTCGTAGATATTATTGGGTAAAAATATCTTGAATTGATTTTTGTAGATATTATTAGGTAAGAGAGTCCTACACTCCACTATCACTCCGGGTAAAAGAATCCTATACTTAACTCTCACTTCAGGTAAGAGAGTCCTACACTTAACTCTCACTCCAGCCTCATCTCTTCCATATCTCATCCATAAGTATCTCCAGCCACCTCTCCCCACGAAATTATTTTCATTTATACTTTCCATTAAAAGAATATCAAACACTCTCTCTCGGACAGCTTTTAGGAGATCTATTGCACACCCATTTCGAAGCTCTTGTAAGTATTTTATCATAAAATCTCCTTCATATAAGTTGTTCCTTTTTGAGTCTAGTTTACGTGGATATCTTATTTGTTCCATTTGAAGATCATTTGGTCAATCAAATATTATGTAAACTATAAAAAGGTTATTCTGGAAGATAAACTGGAGAATATATTATAGTTTGGAGTTTTTGACCAAGCTAATGGATAGATATTGGTCCGAAATTTTTATGGAGTATTTTTAACATGTATATATGACTATTGGTTGAGAATTTTTGCATGATTAAAGGTTTTGATGAAAGATTTTCTTAGATTTAGAAACTTAGAAACTGGAAGAAGAAAAACAGTTTCTGTTTTGAGAAAGTTTAACTCTTTGGTGGTCTAAACCTATTCTAATGACTTTGATAATTTTATTGGAGGATCCTAAGCATATTATATACATGTTATATTATTATTTTGAAGATATTTGATGTTAGTTTCAAAGCTTTGAAATTTTATGCAAAGAGATATTCAGATAAGCCAAAGTATGGATATTTTTGGCTAAATTTATGTTTTGGTTAATTTCTAACCATGTGATCTTGAATTAGAAGCTTATATATGTTTTAGGACATCTTTTTAAACCATGTAATGGTTTGGTTTGAAGATCATATAGTTATAAGTCATAGATCAAGAGATTTATCAAAACTAGTTGAGGAAAAATTTTCTGTTTTTAGACTAAGTGTAAAACCAAAAACTCCAAATGTTATTTTGTGATTTTGGTGACTTTAGTTTGATAATTTAAAGCATGGTTGATGTTAGGATGATATTATGAATATGTTAGAAGTAAGATTTGATTTTTGAAATTCTTAGAGATGTTTTGATTTAAAGTCAAAACTTGTGATTCAAGTGCTTGGATCTTTTTACAAAAAAAGTTTGGTGTTGATTATTAGTTTTTTTTTTAAATGGATGTTTTAAGTATGGTTTTGAACTTAGGATTGGAAGATGTTTGTTACAAAATTTTGGTTTAAGCATGAGTTTTGAAGTTGGAAGGAATTGCAACAAAAATCAAGGGAAATGGCCTATGGATGTTTCGGCCATAGTGTGTTTTCTATAGTTGTGTTTTGTTTTAAATTTTTCTGAGTTGATATTTAAGTTTAGGACAAAATTTACATGAGGAATATAAATTTTGGAAACTTTTGAAGTTAGTATGCAAAATCCTTAAGTTATGGGTAAAACGGTCATTTTCCCACATGTAGAGAGTAAAATGCTTTAAGTTAGTATTTTCCATATTACAAATTATTAGTGATTTAGTTCTAACTTTTAGAATCACTAATTACAGTTCCTCATGATCGCACTTGAAGTTTTATAAGAAACGCGAAGATCGAGGTAAGTTAGCTTTTAACTTACTAGCAGTCTATTGTGTATGTGTGCTAAGTAAAGGAACTACAGTGTATGTATGTATGTTATCATATATGTCATGCCATGCCAAGTTATCACGTAATTGTCTATTATACAAAATTTATTCTGTCATCAATTTTTATCTGTTACATAATATATTCTGTCATGTATTACTGTACATTACAAGTATGTCATGTTAAATATGTTGTCTATTATATGTTATGTCATGTTACGAAATGTTTCTATTTCAAGTTGGTCATGTATTTCAAGCTATGTACAAGTCACGTTATGTTACGTCAGGGCTTCAGTCCTTTCGTATTCCAGTCATGTTTCATCTTGATTACTTATATATGGGGTCACAGCAATTGTGATGCATACACTACATGAGACACAGCAATTGTGACACGTAGAATACATGGGGCCACAACAACTGTAGAGTATGTATTTAAGCAGTTAAAGAATAAGTTTCCGTAGAATACATAGGGCCACAACAACTGTGGAGTATGTATTTACACGTAGAATACATGGGGCCACAACAACTGTGGAGTATGTATTTTTCATGTTAAGTCAAGTTTGTGTAGAATACATGGGGCCACAACAACTGTGGAGTATGTATTTACACGTAGAATACATGAGGCCACAACAACTGTGGAGTATGTATTTTTCATGTTAAGTCAAGTTTCAGAACAAGTTCATGATAAGTCAAGTTTCAAATCACGTTCATATTAAGTCAAGTTTCAGAACAAGTTCATGATAAGTTAAGTTTCTATCATGTTCATGTTGATTCAAGTCAGAGCAAGTTCATGTTAAGTCAAGTTTCAGATCAAGTTCATGTCAAGTCAAGTTCAGTTCATGTTTCAATTTAAGTTATGTCAATTATGCTATGTTGTACGCCAAGTTATGTTTTAATTATTTATGAATTTGATTATGCATTTATACTTTTACTGTCATCTATGCATCATTAGCTTGTGTGGAAGTTTTTTTGTTAACTTACTGAGATTTGTAATCAAATCTCACTTTGGTAGTCCCAACTACCATTCCTCCCGAATGGTTGATCTTATTACAGGACCTGAAGAAGAATCAGAAGCTGATCAACTAGACACAGTTGACTAAGCGACGGTGCGACATCAATGTTAATATAGTAATTAACATAAATTACTACTTGTACGATTGAGTTGCATCTCTAGTACTTTTTGGATCATAACCATTTTGAACTAGTGTTGTGATCTTAGTTGTTCAATGGGTTTTCATGTATGAAGTATGTTTTAAGCATTTGAGATATTTTCAATTTGTTGCATAGTATTGCTAAAGAAAAAATTTATCCGCTGCGAATATTGCATATTGTTATATGCATGTTAGGAACATTGCATCTTATATATCATGAACGGGGCAGGTAACCTTGTGTTGCATGTCTCGACGCTTCAAATGTCCGTCCGATCCCAAACGGAATTAGGGGCGTCACAATTTAGCCATGAGGAGACAAGTAAATTGTCTTTTTCGGGGGTGAAATTCACACTCCTGACTGATTTCCTAACGCCAATAGGCTCGTTAGGGTCAGGGGTGGAGAGTCATCAAGGGTCAACGAAGATGTTCTACTTTGCCCACCGTAAGCGGAGTCGAGTTGAGGATCTTGATTAAGGAGGTTAGTGAAGTACATATATCCAGGGTCTTGTGAATCTATCTCTAAAAAAACATTTATATGTTAGAGCCCGTATCACTTTGAATTTTGGTTTTTGGTTGAGGCTCAGGAACCGAATTGTGACATAAAGAAAAGATGGCCAGCCACTCATGGCTGCAACAACCGGTTGCCAGTACTTGTTGGCCGTTCGAATCACCTAGCCATTGAGGAGATGGCAACAAATATCCCGTATCCCCACACGCGGTTGTCATTATCACAGCTGAGGGGGTTTAGTTTATACATTATTTCTCTATCACAACCATAATATAAAACACCAATCAAACAGCATGCAAATCACAATAATTTATATAAGAGCATCCCCATCCTATTTATATTTATATATAACATATATTAATAAGCAAAAAGGCTCATAATGGTCTAAATATTGACAACATGCGTAAGTAAGGCGCCAAACATCGAATGCTGCAAAACCCTACCTGAACCCCGATTGCCTTTTGTGAAAAGTACTACAAACTGCAATATGGTCATCCGAATGAGGATTAACCAACCATATTGATAGGTCCTCTAATACACTTGTGAATTAACCCGCACTAGAACACCATCATCATAACCTAATAACAGCTACCCTCCTCCCCGATATATGAAACACTACAAAGAATCCAACAAGATTGCACAAATATTAATTAACAACATTTATTATTATTACTATAGTATGGTTTTTATCATATTTTGTATATCTAACGTTCATATCTTAATTTATAATGCAATTATTTCATCTAATTGCACCAATTCAGGCAAAAGATAAAACTCATATAATTTCAGGCTACTGAATTATATTAAACCTAGACAACCAAATAATTAAATAATCCAAGACTTTCATAGCATTTTTTACTCATACAAACTAAAATATATAGTCCCAACTACATTACTATAAAAAAACAAGATTGTATTGATCATAAGAATAGGCAAGAGCTCCAGCTATAGGATACATAGTGCAAATCCCGTATTCTTGCATGATTTTATCAAGTGTGGCCTTGGAAAGCAGCTTAAAGGCTTAAATTAGGTCAAAGCATTAAAGACTTTGAGCGTCCAGGTTTCCTCTTTTAATGATTATATTTCTTTTTACTTACTCAAAAAAACAATGCTTACACAAGTGGAATTGAAGGAGGACAACAAATATACATTTATATAACTACATATGTTAACCTCCTAAAGTTGAAAATTTAATTGGCTAAGTCTAAAAAGGGGCATATCAAGTGGGAAAAAACACAAAAAAGTGTAGATCCTGTTCTTAATTGGCTCAAGTCCGAAAAGGGGCATATCAAGTGGGAAAATTTAATTGACTCAAGTCATGATTGATATTTTCTTAAACAGGGCCATAGCCAATCCATCACATTTCAAAACTTTATTCGCATTGACAAGTGTAGATCCTGTTCTACACTTGTGTAGATCAGGTAAAAACCAACTCACCATTTAAAGATTTTTGTAAACACAAAACTAGTTTCTGGAAAACATGCTCAGTCGATTATATAGGTTGATATGTTCGTTCTTTCACCACATATCTCTTAGACCAGTTATATATATATATATATATATATATATAGATGTTAAAGAAATGCACAAAACAACATGACAAAGCAACAAATATCATTAGAGTAAATAAGTCTGGATTTCAAACAGAAAAAATTGAATATCAATAACAAAACAGACCAATTACATCCAATCAATAAGAATAAGGAAACCATTTGCATGGTTCTTTCACCACAATTTAAAAGGAAAAAAAAATTGAATAAGAACTACAAGGAAAAGAAAAGCAATGTGAATATTAAAGGAATCTCTAAATTCAAAAAAAAAAAAAAAAAAAGGGATCTACATTACTTATTGGTTTTATAGTAGGGAGTGTTTCAAGAATGTTATCCTTGAAACATTTTGTAGGGGACATGAGTTTTGATATGTAGAACTCATACAACCTTGAAAGAGAGGAATGAAAAAACAAAGATGACATAGAAAAAAAGAGCTAAGCTGGAGATCTTTTTTCCCCTCTTGATAAGTGACCTAAGTCTATTGTTACAAACTCACCATCTCTATTGATTAATCATTTAGAAATTATTGTAATGCATGAATACAAGTTTATGGCTAGTCAACTGCTTTACACATGCACACTGAGTTTAAAAAGTATAACCATTTCGTTTGACAAGCAGCAAACACCTAAGTAAAGAAGAAATATACATGAAGATGTTCCACAAGCATGTGTAATTAAAACAAAATAAACCAAGAACTACAAAAGTAACCAAATCAAATTCATGAAACCAAGAACTACAAAAGAAACTAAGAACTACAATAAAAACAGAACATTAAACTACAAGGAAAAGTAATCAAAAAAGTGTAATTAAGATTCTTAATTACAAAGGTCCACAATATCTAAAATGAACTCTTTCCACAAGCATGTGTAATTAAAACAAAAGAAACCAAGAACTACAAAAGAAACCAAATCAAATTCATGAAACCAAGAACTACAAAAGAAACCAAGAACTACAGGAGAAAAAAAAAAAGAGAACAAGAACTACAAGGAAAAGAAACCAAAAAAGTGTAATTAAGATTCTTAATTACAAAGGTCCACAACATCCAAAATGAAGAGGTTCCACCAGCATGTGCTATCAATCAATCAAATCTCCATCTCAAAACATCATCACTGCCTATTTCAGAAGAGTGTTTAGTGAATATAAATCCATACATTTTTTTCATGACAAATACACCACTCAATAACTTTTTCCTCTACCACACAGCCAAGACATGAGATATATACTAAATAATCAAATAAGTAAATCTGCAGATCCAATTCTGAAAGAGAAAGATATCGTATAGGATTTATTATCGGCCAACAAATTCCATGATAGTTTTATAATAGCTCCATGAACTACTCCATGCACTCAAGTTTCCAGTTTTAAGACGTATGGATGAAGTCAATGATAATCAATTTCTCTAAACTTGGCACACATCCATGCATTGGGAAGTGAATATCATTACTAGAAAATGGCCTTTCGTTATCCAGTAATCTTCCCACATCATAGACCATTCAAAAAGTGAGCTTCATTGGCTAGCCCATTGCGTTTTCACTTAATACACATGTTATTCTTTGAATCCTCTCATTTCCCTCGAGTTGAGGCATGGAAGAAAGCCAATAGAATCATAAAGTAACGCGCAGAGAGAGAGAGAGAGAGAGAGAGAGAGAGAGAGAGAGAGAGAGAGAACCTGAATCAATATACCTGCAATTTGCCCCCAACACTGAGATTAGCGAATGAGAAGAGCTGCGATAAAGAAATAATCAAGACTAGGAAATTTCAGCAAACACCTAATTAAATTCATTAAGCTGTGTACCTTAATATGAATTTTTAGCTCTCACAGCTTGATCATGGCGTCGGGAGGAAGAAAAAGGGGTAGAGAGAAATAGGAAAAAGAGAGAGAGGAAAAGAAAAATAGACCGAACATTGGGAAAGACAAACAACCAGAGAAGAGAAATAGTGCATTTTTCACTTACTTTATTTGACGATTCACTCTGCAATCGATGGTGCTTGAAGTGTGAAGAAGGAAGCAAACCATTTACCCTAGCGAGAGAGAAGAACATGTAGGACGGAAGGGGAGGAAACATGAGTGAAATACACGATACAGATATACAGTAGATCAACAAAGATGGAGAATTCCTGTACAGGCAGGAAACATAGATCGCAAAATGGGGATTAGGATGGGGAGGGTTTTTATTGCAAAACCCTAAATAATTCCCTAAATTATAGGGAAAACTTCTATATGCAGACCCGAATGAGGATGCTCTAAGGCCGCTAAGTTTGATTTAATTTTGACTTTTGTGAACTTTCTAACATATCTATCTATAATAATAAGTATCTATGGCACAGCTACAGTAATGAACAGTACATTCTAATTCCGTTTCCGTGTTTATTTTTTTCTTCAACTTTTGTGCAGGCTGTCCGTGTTTTGCTTAGAACAGTGTTTTCGTCTAACACTTTTTTTTTCCATTTTAGCCCTGCTTTGTCTACGTTTTTGCCGAGTTGCCATTTTCGTCAACTCATCATTATTTACTTCAGAGAAATCAGAGAGAGAGAGAGAGAGACAGAGACACAGGATGAGAGGACTTGGGAGGCTAATGGTGGTGGCTCACGGCAGCAGATCTGGTGGATGTGCATAGGGGATCCATGAGAGAGAAAGAGCATGCAATGGAGGATGCATGTCGAAGCAAACAAAAAATAAACACAACCCAAGAAACCAAAAACCCATATCTGAAAAGAAATTTGCTCAGATCTTTCCTTCCAAACTCACGACTTCCACAACTTCCAAATGACAACCAAAAAAAATGCCTCATCCATCCAAAGAAAACCATAGAAGAGCATGTATATTCAACCAAAAAAACATAACAACCCAGTATACATCAAGAGGAATAACCAAAAAAAAAAAAAAAATGCAAATCTGGAAAATAAAGTTGCATATTTGTAACATAACAAGACCCAAAAAACTAGAAAACCAAAAATGCAAAGACAAAAAATAAAGATATGAAGAATAAAGAATCAGATCTGTAAAATCTCAACAAAAATTGAAACAATGTAAAAGAAAAAAGAGAGGTAGAAATACATAAAAAGATTAACCCACAATACGAAAAGGGAAAATAAAAAATAAAAAATAAAGTAGATTTGAGGAATACATATTCGGATTGTATGATCTACCAAAAAAAAAAAATTGCAAAAACATGAGCTAAAGTTGCTATCGGTGTTCGTGTGGCTGAGAGAAGAACCAATGGATGAAAGAAGTGAAAGAAGACATGTAAAGCCAAACAGTAAGAGAGAGAGAGAGTAGTGGGAAAATGTGTTGGGAAAAAATGGGAGGGGTGCGGCGTTATAGGAAAAGAGAGAGTTTTTGAATTAAATATTAAAGATTCCTAATATTTCAAAATAAATAATAAATAAAGGATTTTTTGCAAACTTAATATAAGAACTGCTCAGTAAAAAAAATTATTTATTTTTAATTAATAACTTAAAAAATGATTTTTTATAAATTAATATATTTTTTATTTTTTAAAAATATATAAATATATTTAAAAATATGAAAAAATATTTTTTACTGGACGACATGATTACCCCCTCTCAATATAATATAATTTCAGAGGAAGTGGCGATGATAAATGAAGAAAGAGATTAAAAAAAAAACCCGAAAAATTGAAAATTAGCAAACTTTTACTGTATATTAAAACAGTGGAATATATGATTAAATAAAAACTTTTGCATTTTTCGCTCCATAATTAAAGTAACTTTTTTATCCATTTGATTGTGAATGCTGATGAACAGTAATTTAGTCTAATATTTTATTTTCCTATTTTACCCCTATTTTATAAGGAATTTGCATTCTTTTTTTTTTTTTTTCCTCACATTTCTCCGTTGATTTTGAGCATATTGTCTTTCTACATTTTTGAATTTTTCACTTCTTCTCACCGATTGAAATCTTCCATATGGTTTTTACTTCTTCTCCTCAATTCAACATGTTTTAATTTCGACAACATTATGCAATATATGATATGGATTCTAAATATGCATGATATAGGAAAATTTTTATTACTCGACTTATATCAATCGTTTTACTATATGTCTTGTATAAATTGTAATAAAGCAACTAGATATGATTATAATGAAAAATTCATGTGTTATAATTGTAAAAATATGAACATCGCACAACCACGGTAAGCATTTTATCTCATCATTTAAAATGATCATTTTTGACATGATAAATATAACATAATAATTGTTAAAATTAGGCAATAATAATATTCTCATTAATTATAGTTGTCGAGTCCATATAGAAATAAAGGACGATGCTGAATGCATAGCGGTTGTTGTCTTTGGACTGATGGTAGAAGTATAATTGTAAAAATATGAGCATCGCATAGCCACGGTAAGTATTTTATCTCATCATTTTAAATGATCATTTTTTACATGATAAATATAACATAATAATTGTTAAAATTAGGCAATAACAATATTCTTATTAATTATAGTTGTCGAGTCCATCTAGAAATAAAGGACAATACTGAATGCATAGCGGTTGTTGTCTTTGGATTGATGGCAGAAGAAATACTGAATTCTACAACTGTTGATCTCTTTGAATATACAGGCGAGGTAAAATATAAGTTTATGAATTTATTTTAAAAAATTTATTACATTATGTTTTTATATTTTTTTTAATTATTACACGAGCACCTATTATATTTAGCAAATATTGCAAGTTTCATTTTAAAAAAGGAATGGATTATACACTTATGCACATAAACGAATCAACATAGACAATTACACCAGAACAAGAGCAACGTGCTCTCCGCCCAATCTATAAATCAAGCTACATCATAAACACTCTAAATCTCTTTTTGTGAAACTTCTTACTGATGTAATTATGTACTTAAATAGAACGTTGACTTGTATGTAAAGTTCATATTTATTTTTTCACTTTTGAGTTCATGTAAACTTATCACTGTTATAATTATATACTTATTTAAAATATTAATTTATATATAAAGTTTATATTTATTTTTATTTTTATTTTTATCATCTGGGCATACGTGCAGCGCACGTTGCCCTTACTAGTATATATAAACTTGTGGAATGTGGTACTAATTAAAGACAAATGTTATAACTACAAAAAGTTTTACAAAAATAAATTTATAAATTGAAGTAGTATGATATAATACATCAGATTGTAAAATTATTTTTATTATAAAGAAAATTTAACGGATCATAAGAAACCATGTCAGTTTATGAGTTTATTTTATGAAATCTTTTTGTGGCTCTAACAATTCTATTAATTAATTATTTATAATTTGGTATTAATCATGATCTGATGTTAGAAAAGAATGAAGGCTTCATTGCGAGTTAGGTTGGCTTCCATATGCAAGAATCAAATAGTACTCTCTTAATTTATTAGATGCTACATAGAAAAAAAACAAGAACAGGAAATTGGTTTATATTCTTCATATTACATTAATAGTCATCTCTCTCTCTCTCTCTCTCTCTCTCTCCTAAGCATTCGTCAAGTCTATTTAGGCTGACATGATAGTTTATTGTAATTTTCTTAGAAGTTTCTTTCGTTCTATAATCTAAAACATTGAAATTTGAGAACTTAGTGATTAATGGCGTTGTTAAGGCTACGTACCATCCTTCTCTTTTGGTCAGGGGTCAAAAAGAAAAGAAAATAATAAAAAACAAAGTAGATTTTAGAATGTGTCATGTGTTCAAAGTTATCGTTTCGATTTTCAGTTAAAGCTCATGGACATGGTACGTACATAAAGGTCTTGGATTCCCATTTAACACTTTAAATTTTCATTATAAAAATATAATCAATCAAATTAAAAATTTCGTCCTCTTGAGTCTTATTAAAAAATAAAATAAAAATATATTAAAAGTTATAAGGTATTCGATCCTAAAAAGTCCTGCCAGGACACAGGGTTACTATTAGGGACATTTATGATTTATCCAACGTGTCATATACGGATCCTTAGCTTATCCACCAAGCATTTTTAATTCCCATAACCAAAGTCTACTTTCGACTCTCTAGCCCTTGACCCATTGATCAACTATCCATATTCTTCTACTTTCTGGGTCTCCAAATACCAAAATTCGATGCGTCCAACACGTTTAAGGAATTTCATCCCCAAAATAAATGCAATTGATGAACAGTAGCACGGTCTCAACTTCCTCGTAATAGCCACCGAGGCTTGCTGCAACCTATGCAGTTTATAAATAGGGTCGAGGTCTTGATGTCACTTATGCATTGTAGCAGAAGCAATAAAAGAAAGCAGTAACGACCCTTTTCATGGCTTCCTTAAACACAGCTTACCTATTGGCACTATTACTCACTGCTTCTCTATCTCTGCCCTTGGAGATCACGGCAGCCCGTTTCCCATCTCCAAAACTTGAGATTCCTGCACCCCCTAAGAAACTATCAACTCCATCCCCATCACCATTACCCACCATCTTTCCTCCACCTCAACCCCACCAAAAATCTCGACCACCTCCAAAATCTGACTATGAAACTCCTCCTCCTCCTCCTCCACCGCCGCATCGCTCTGGCTCAGAGACACCGGTAAAGATGTACTATTTGCCTCCTTTTCCAGCAACCTGATAAGATCCTGGATGAAAGCAGTAAGTCCAATGCTCAATATTCCTTCAATCTGCAAAACTTTTTTTATACAATTAACCACGTACATATAGTTATGATCTCAAGTGGTGAGTTTCCTTTGTGCAGCAGGGATGCAAATATATGAGCATGTCGATTAATTAATAAGCGTTCTTATTATACAAGCTAGAATAATGAAGGTGAAGGCGGTGGTTCTATCTGCAAGTATACTTGCAGGTGCTGACATGCTGCTGTGAAAAAGTTACAAAAGCACAAGTTGCAAGGGAAGAAGATCAGAGAAATAAAGTACTATGCTTATTATATAGGCTTATAGCTGTTGTGAACTAAGTTAAAAAAACACATGGTACGATTGCTTTTTTTTTGTTTTGTAACACATGATACGATTGTTGTGTAAGCAGTGAAGAAGAGAAATAATAAAGATATGTTTTATGCATGTGCTCCTTTGATCATGTTGTCAATCTTCAGTCATTTTCTATAACAGTTGGTTAAAAAGGACTTTTCTCATGCTCTAGTTATCTAGAAGGGGATCAAAAGACTTGATCCATTAAGAGGAGTATATATATATATATATATATATAAAAGGGGCGGGTCACCATGTTTAGGTCTCATTTAGTTACACAGATGAGATGAAATAAGATAAAATGTTTTAAATAGTAATGAATAAAATATTATTATAATATAATTTTTTAATATTAATTTTGAATCACTACAAGAAAAATGGCCTTTTGCGGCTAATTTATAGCGGCGAAAAGACTATTTTGGTTGCTAATAGTCTTTTCGCCGCTATAAATTGGCTACAAAATGCCAATTTTCTTGTAGTGAATTGAGATTTGAAAAAGTTAAATTGTTTATGATATTTTATATAAAAATTTGAAAAAATTGTAATAATGAGTTGAGACGAGATATTTTGAGTTTTGGTAACCAATAAGGGAATTTGCAATATTCTTCATTTTTCTTTTAATAAATGTCATAAGAAAGTCTTACACTACATATTACTACTTAATTAACATGTAATTTATCATTTTTGCACGTGATTTTATTTAAATATACATATACTTAAGTATTAAGATAGAATGATAAAAATGATAAATCACGTATTGATTAAATAGATGTATGTAGTGTAAGATTTTCATATAGAAATTTTCTTTTCTTTTTCTCTTTCTATCCAAGCTATTAATTGATGGACAACAAAGTAGGAGTTGGTTAAATAATTAAGACAATAAGTACAAATTTGAAAAGGTAGAACTTAAACGTACATACAACCAATTATGGCTTTGGCTACCTGAAGGGTTTTAAGCCAATCCCTATTAGTTTTTGTAATATTTCTCAGGCCAAGTACCTGATTAGTCTCTTTAGCGAAGGGTACTGGATAAAACATGAGAATTGCATGCTGGTACTGTGCTGGAAGTCAAGGAACCACAGCTTCCATTTGGGTGCCAAAATCAAAACCAAGGTGACAAGTTCAAGGCCACACTGCGTTTGTTTATCTGCAAAAGCGTTTGTTGATGTGAAAATTGTAAATTTGTCATGTAGTTATCAGTTGTAACATGAATTTCATGTATCCACTTCACAGATTTCTTACTTGGGTGAAGGTTGCACATGATGCATATTGGAGGTTTTATTTTTGAGCAAGTTCAACCCTCACCCAAATCCACAATCTTGGGGTCAAAAGGAAGCTCTATATATATATATAGATATATATTTTGAGAGAAAAAGTCATGCTAGGCTTTTATAAATTTGTATAGTATATTACAAGATATTTACTACAATCTGGAACCTTGTCCAGAAATATAGATTCACTAGATAAATAAATTGCAGGTTTAGCTAAGAGATCATGAGCCGCCACATGGTTAATATCTCTTGGAATATAATAGAAATGCCAAGTTGAGAAGACAGACAGCAAAGTAAGAACATCTTGTATAAGATGATCACAAGAGGAATATAAACTAGAAGCGACTTTACTAAAGTTCACAACATTTTTGACATCTCCCTAAAAAGTCACTCTCTCAAAGCCCAGCTCCATAAAAAAAGTAACAGTTAAGAAGCTTCAAAAGTCTCTGCAACTTGATGCGTTAGATTTCCAAACTTACAAAGATGCTTTGTAGCCATAATACTCTCAATTTCATCCCTTAGAATAATACCAATATCTATCTTCTTACTTTGATAATTCAGAGCAATATCCCAACTTGCTTTTATAAAATTTGACAATGGGGGCTGCCAAACTTGAACAGGAACTTGCTCTTATATTGTATTATGAAATGATGATTGAATAGTTAGCTGGAACTCTTCCAAAGAAACGTTAGCCATTTGAAATATAGCTGAGAGGGATGCTGGGAAAAACCATCATGCAGAAAATTATTACGTCTCAGCCGTAAAAGTCTAGCAGAAGCTAGAATTATTCAAAATCTGCAGTGTCTAAATACTCTTTTGAGAACCAGACCCATAAAACTAAGAGTAGATTTTAAGATATAAATTAAATAATAAAAATCCTCTATTCATCATTTAAAATTTTTAGGATAAGTGGTGATTTCACATACTATTAGAGCATACTAGATATTGAGTTTGAATCTTGACTCTAGATTTTATCTCATTTAATTAAATATTCCACGTGTTAAGCTCACTTATTTATGGAGAGTTTGGCTCACACGTGAGTGTGAGTATTAAGATATAAAATAAATAATAAAAATCAACATCTTCCCATAATAAGTTTAAACTTTTGGAATAAGTAAAGATTTTACAACAAAAATACTATACTTTTGAAGCCTTTTACAACTATGTGTTGGGAGCTGTTCTGACACAGAGACGATTCTAAATAAAGGAGGGACGAAATTTAACGTGGTTCGGCAATTGCCTACGTCCACAGATGCTGTAATTTCACTATGAAAAATGATTTTACAGAAAACACTCTCTGCTCACCCACTCTCTTCTCTCTTCTTTCTCTCTTCCACGCTTTTCACTCTCTGATACTTAAGCTCTCCTATTTATAGGAGAGCAGATCAGTACTATGCAGCAATTTGCTGCATGATTCTTGGGGAGGTGGGGAGGTGCCTAACAAACCAAAGAAGCAAACGGTGCATGGCTCACCGTTTGCTATTTTGTCTCCATCTGCAACAATCTCCCACTTGGAGACAAATGAGTCTACATATCTTCATAGCAACCATCACAGCAACTTTAAGTCATGCCTTTAAGTACGAAGGCCAACTGAAGCTATACACAGCTTCAGTTTGTCAGCAGTAACTACTTTTGTAAACATGTCTGCTGGGTTTTCTGTTTCTCGAATCTTCTCAAGTATCAGCTGTCCACTATCGAGAAGAGATCGGATAAAATGATATCGCAACTGTATGTGTTTTGTTCTGGAATGAAAGGCTGGATTCTTTGCAAGAAAAATAGCACTCTGACTATCATTGTGCAGAATGTCTTTTTCATTCTTCTTTCCCAATTCCTCCAAGAATGACTGCAACCAAACCATTTCCTTCCCTGCTTCAGTTATAGCAACATATTCCGCTTCTGTAGTTGAGAGAGCAACAATCTTCTGTAACTTAGAAGCCCACGATACAGCTGTACCACCCAGCGTATACACAAATCCAGTAGTACTTTTTCTGCTGTCAACGTCACCTGCTAAATCAGCATCTACATATCCCTGTAGTTTTAAACCTGCTTTTGTAAAGCATAGTGACGTATCTGAAGAGCCTTGTAGATATCTTAAAATCCACTTGACTGCTTCCCAATGTTGCTTTCCTGGATTACTCATGTACCTGCTCACAGCTCCTACTGCTTGTGCAATATTTGGCCTTGTACAGACCATGGCGTACATAAGACTACCAATAGCAGATGCATAGGGTATTCTGTCCATGCATTCTTGCTCTTCCTCCGTCTTTGGCGACTGATCCTTAGTTAGTCGAAAGTGACTAGCTAAGGGTGTGCTCACTGGTTTCGCCTTGTCCATGTTAAACCTTCTGAGCACCTTCTTCACATACTCCTCTTGCGAGAGCTTGAGAGTATCATTAGACTTGTCTCTAATAATTCTCATACCAATGATTTGTTTAGCAGCACCCAAATCCTTCATCTCAAACCGCTTTGACAACTGCTTCTTCAGTTCATTGATTTCCTCGATGCTTGACCCTGCAACGAGCATATCATCCACATATAACAGTAGGATAATATAAGAGTTGTCAAAGTTCTTCATATAACAACAATGGTCGGCCTGCAGTCTTGTAAATCCATTACTGCACATGAAGTTGTCAAACTTCCGGGTACCATTGTCGTGGAGCTTGTTTTAGGCCATACAAGCTCTTCTTCAGTTTGCAAACTAGATTCTCTTTTCCCTTCACTGAGAATCCTTGTGGCTAGTGCATATAGATGTCTTCCTCCAAATCACCATGAAGGAATGCAGTCTTCACATCTAACTGCTCAAGATGTAGATTCTCTGCAGCCACAATTGCCAACACTAGCCTAATCGTTGTCAATTTTACAACTGGAGAGAAAATGTCTATGTAGTCAACACCTTCCTTTTGTTGAAACCCCTTCACGACCATTCTGGCTTTGTAGCGCTTGCTACCATTGTGTTCTTCTTTAATTCTGTACACCCATTTATTGTGCAAAGCCTTCTTGCCTTTTGGAAGCTTAGTTAGCTCCCATGTCTGATTTGACATCAGTGACTCCATCTCATCTTGCATGGCTTTCTCCCACTTGATCGAATCTTCAATTCGTAGAGCTTCATCATAACTTTCCGGTTCACCACTATCTGTTAGCAAGATGTAGTATAGAGATGGTGAGAACCGCTGTGGTGGCCTAATTGTTCTTGAAGATCTTCGAGTAGTAGTGAGTGGTGTACGTTGTTCGATCTGTGTATCATCATTTTCTTGATCCTCGTTCTGATCAGTGTTGACTCGAGTAACATCAAAGTCAACAACCTCAGGTTTCTTTGGCTGTTCCTCAGATTCAGCTTGTGACTTAGCTTTGTACAGAATCTGCTCATTAAATATCACATTTCTACTTCTGATGATTTTGCGATTTTTATCATCCCAAAATCGATAGCCAAATTCTTCATCACCATAACCGATGAAAAAACATTTTCTAGATTTGGCTTCTAACTTGTTACGATCAGTAGAATCTATGTGAACATATGATAAACAGCCAAAAACTTTCAAATAGGAAAGATTTACCTTCTTTCCGCTCCAGACTTCCTCTGGTAGATCAAACTTTAAGGGAACTGAAGGTCCCCGATTAATCAAATAGGCTGCAGTGTTAATTGCATCAGCCCAAAAACATTCAGGCAATCCTGAATTCGGCCTCATGCTTCTGGCACGTTCATTGAGAGTTCTGTTCATGCGTTCAGCTACGCCATTCTGCTGCGGTGTCCTGGGAATAGTCTTCTGAAATCTAATCCCATTTGCAGCACAGAATTCTTTGAACCCTCCGTCGATGTACTCTCCTCCATTGTCTGACCTCAGACATTTTAACTTCAAGCCTGTTTCATTTTCAACCATGGCTTTCCACTTCTTGAAAGTATCAAATGTGTCAGATTTATTTTTCAAAAAATAAACCCATACTTTCCTGCTTGAGTCATCAATAAATGAAACATAGTACCGCGATCCTCCAAGAGAAGCGACTGGGGATGGCCCCCACAAATCTGTGTGCACCAACTCCAACTTTGTAGATTTTGGAGTTCTACCATTTTTCAGGAAACTAACTTTTTTCTGTTTCCCAAAAATGCAACCTTCACACATGTCGAAATCAGTTGATTCCAACTTTGGTAACTTCCCCTTGGATAATAGTACTTTCATTCATTTCTCACTCATGTGACCAAGCCTTTGATGCCATAGGTTGGCATTTGCATCAGCAATTGCAATAGTATCTCTAATGCTTGAAGTCATATATAGAGTACCTGTTTTTGTGCCTCGAGCTACTACCATAGCTCCTTTTGTTATCTTCCATGTGCCACCGGTAAATAGTACCGAATGCCCATCAGCATCAAGTTGTCCTACAGAAATCAGGTTCCTCATGAGCTTGGGAACATGTCGCACCTTCTGTAGCAACCATACACTTCCATTGGGCAGATTGATTGGTACATCTCCCATGCCTTCGATTTCCAACGCTTCACCATCTGCTAAGTACACCTTCCCGAAATCACCAATGACATAATTCTGCATGATTTCTCGGTGTGCTGTAGTGTGGAACGAGGCTCCTGAATCTAACACCCAAGATTCAATTTGGTTGTCGACTGAAAGAAGTAAGGCATCTTGGAGATCTTCTGTTGTGGCATTAACAGAGTCATGCTCATTCTTCTTCTTTGCTTCCTTGCAATTATTTTTGAAGTGGCCAATCTTGCCACAATTCCAGCATTGTACTTGTTTTCCTGACCTAGATTTACTCCTGCCTCTTCGGGATTTCGATCTGCCCCGATTTGAACTTCTACTGGCTCCTCTACCTCTCGTCTCGAGGTTTAAGGCAGAACTGGAAGTTGATGCTTCTCCCGTATCTCTTCTGCGAACTTCCTCGCTAAGAATATGGTCCCGGATATCTTGATATTTCATCTTTGTTTTGCCATAAGAATTGCTGACAGCTGTTCTCATGGCCTCCCAGCTCTTTGGCAATTGAGCTAGAGCAATTAGTGCACGTACTTCATCATCAAATTCAATCCCCACTGAAGCTAATTGATTGATGATGGTGTTGAACTCATTCAGATGCTGAATAACTGGAGTTCCTTCTGCCATTCTTAAGTAGAATAGCTTGTACATCAAATGCACTTTGTTATTGGCTGATGGCTGCTCGTACATATCCGATAGAGCTTTCATCAAATCCGCCGTGGTCTTCTCCTTTCCCACATTGTGTGCAACTGATCTTGACAATGTTAGTCTAATGACTCCCAATACTTGTCTATCAAGGAAACTCCAATCTTCATTGCTCATGTCATCTGGTTTTCTTCCTAGGAGTGGAAGATGTAGTTTCTTCCCATAGAGATAATCCTCTATCTGCATTCTCCAGTAAGCAAAGTCTGTACCGTCAAATTTCTCGATACCAACACCTTTAGCTTCTTCTCCAGCCATAACTTTACAAATGAGTTCAAATTCAAACAAACAAAGATCACAGTTGCGTCCGAAACACTCGAATTAGCTGGAAACGAGTCCGGAATGATCCAAATAGTTTGTCAGCACTATTTGATCGTCGTGATGGGACTCCAACTGGCGTGATCTAGCCCAAACATGATCTGCAACACGTAGATGGTTCAGATCCAATGTACTGATGCCGAATATCAAAATTTCGACCGTACGGATGAGTCCGGAATGATCCAAATAGTTAGAAAGCACTATTTGATCGTCGAAATCGGACTCCGAATGGCTTAGATCTAGCCAAAAAACAGATCTGAAAAACGGACGGTTCTGATCTGTCTGGCGCGTGAGATACACGCGCTGCACAGTGCGAGTGGGCAACGCGTTGGCGCGTGTAATACACGCGCGTACAGTACTGTGCGCGTGGGGGAGAGTGAGGCGCGTGTAACACACGCGCCGAACCTCTCTAGGGCGCGTGGGGGCGTGTCCTTCACGCGTCTTCAACCTCTGGCGCGCGTGGGGGCGCGTGGGAACGTGTGGCGCACACATCTTCAACCTCCGGAGCGCGTGGGGCGCGTGAGTTACAGCAGATGCACGCGCCGATCTTCTAGGGGCGCGTGTAGCCTCGTCCGACCTCCGTTTTCGATTCCGTTTGCGGCAACGGATTCGTCTCGACGCAAAGAACACCTTGGAGTTGTCAAAAATTGATTTTGAACAACTTGAATTTTCGGACAGCTCAAACCAGTGCTCTGATACCAGTTGTTGGGAGCTGTTCTGACACAGAGACAATTCTAAATAAAGGAGGGACAAAATTTAACGTGGTTCGGCAATTGCCTATATCCACAGATGCTGTAATTTCACTATGAAAAATGATTTTACAGAAAACACTCTCTGCTCACCCACTCTCTTCTCTCTTCTTTCTCTCTTCCACGCTTTTCACTCTCTGATACTTAAGCTCTCCTATTTATAGGAGAGCAGATCAGTACTATGCAGCAATTTGCTGCATGATTCTTGGGAAGGTGGGGAGGTGCCTAACAAACCAAAGAAGCAAACGGTGCATGGCTCACCGTTTACTATTTTGTCTCCATCTGCAACACTAAGAGCCCACACATCCTTAATAGAAGGGCATCCCAAAGAATATGTGGCACAGTTTCCACTTCACTGTATATTTATAGTAATTTATATAGCACACATACATGATAGGCCAGTAACATATATTAATTTATTTCTTTTTTGTTTTTAAAGAAACAATGGAGGTCAGGCCTCCTTATTATTTATTCATCCTCGTAAGGCTGAGGAAAAACCGTGGGAACAAAAATAAAAAATAAAAAAAGACCCTCCCGAAGGAAAAAGTAGTCTTTGTTTGCATGCAAAGAGTTTATAATTTAGAAGAAATATAATGCATGGTAGTTAGACTAATGGATATTAATTGTTCATTACAAACATCAATTTTAATGGGGCTTTTCTTTGTTGTTCTTTAATTTCTCTTTTTGTTTAATCGATCTATATATGATCATGTGAATGTGTGCTTAAAGGAAATAATTTGGGCAGCCATCGGTAGACTATTATACCCATTTCCCTTGGACTACTGCTGCATTAAGATGCTGCTCAGATATTAAGTTAAGATGAAATAAAAATTAAAAATAAAATAAATATTATTAGAATATATATTATTTTTTAACATTATTATTATTTTAAGATTTAAAAAAATTAAATTATTTATTATAATTTATATATGAATTTAAAAAATATATAATAATTAAATCAAATTAGATGGCATGAATTGAAGTTACCTCTAAATTCAAAGGCCTAAAGTATTTAGGTCTCGGCCAAAAAAATGCTGTTAGTCTACCTTACCCCATTCCGAGGAGATCCAGAGTTTTGTTGCCCCTCTGAAATTCATAGTCGTAGTCTTCAGTCCTTCACTTCTTAAGGCCGCTAAGTTTGGTTTAATTTTGACTTTTGTGAACTTTCTAACGTATACATATATATAATTATATATATATATATATATATATATATATATATATAATCTTCTAGAAGGTGGTATTAATTAATAAAAAATATTTTAACTACAAATTTTTTTTATAAAAATAAATTTATAAATTGATGTAATTTAATATTTTTAGATTATAAAGTTATTTTTATTATAAAATAAATTTAACATTTCATATGAAGTATATTAATTTATGATTTTATTTTTATAGAATATCTTTATAGTTATAAAGTTTTATTAATTAAATTATTTATAATTTGATGTTAGAAAAGAATGAAGGCATCATTGCTAATCAGGTTGTCTTCCATATGCAATAACTCAAATAGTACTCTCTTAATTTTCAAATTACATTAATAGGCAAGTCTTTTTTTAAAATAAAAGGTCAAGACGCCTGGAATATTGCTATATGAAAAAAGCTAGTCTGCGGTGTGATACAGACCGCTCCAGTTGACCACTGGTCGAATTTTATTTATTTATTTTTATTTAATAATTAAGAAATTAATTTAAAATATATTGATGTATTTTTTTATTTTTTTAAAAATATTTAAATATATTAAAAATATTTAAAAAATAAAAAAATAACTAGCACAATAATGAGAAGCATAATGCACCACTCATTGCTATATATATATATAGAATTGCTACAAACATAAAAAGATTATATAAAATTAAATCTACAACTGATGTAACTTTGTATGATCTGTTAGATCTACTTTTTATTAAAAATAACTTTATAATCTAACCTATTGATTTAAGTCATATTAATTTATAAATTTACTTTTATATAATTCCTTTATAACTAAAATATCTCTCACATAATATATATTCATGTGCAAGCAAGGGCTCATGAGTCTGAACGTAGGTTGTTTTGGGTTCGGTAATACAGATACTAATAAGGGTGGGTCGTTGGGGGCTCCGCTAGGTCAAAAATATATTTTTTGATGTCTTTTTTCATATCATTTTTAATATTTAAAAATATTTAAAAAAAAATAAAAAAACTCATAATATTATTAAAGAATATTTTTTTAATCACTAAAAAAATTTAAAAAAATAAATTAGGAGCGGGGGGCTCTTGAGTCTTAACTGTATCCCTAGCTCTATTCTACTAATAAATAGCAACAGGTCCAAGGTACGTAGGTAAGTAGTCAAGTCTATTTAGGCTGCAATGATGGTTTCTTGTAATTTTCCTAAAGTTTCTTTCGTTCTATAATCTAAAACATTCAAAATTTGAGAACTTAGTAATTAATGGCGTCGTTAAGGCTATGTACCATCCTTCTCTTTTGGTCAGGGGTCAAAAAGAAAAGAAAATAATAAAAAACAAAGTAGATTTTAGAATGTGTCATGTGTTCAAAGTCATCGTTTCGATTTTCAGTTACAGGTCATGGACGTGGTACGTAAAGGTCTTGGATTCCCATTTAACACTTTAAATTTTCATCATAAAAATATAATCAATCAAATTAAAAATTTCGACCTCTTGAGTCTTATTAAAAAATAAAATAAAAATATATTAAAAGTTATAAGGTATTCGATCCTAAAAAGTCCTGCCAGGACACAGGGTTCCTATTAGGGACATTTATGATTTATCAAACGTGTCATACACGGATCCTTAGCTTATGCCCCAAGCATTTTTAATTCCCATAATCAAAGTCTACTTTGGACTCTCTAGCCTTGACCCATTGATCAACTATCGATATTCTTCTACTTTCTGGGTCTCCAAATACCAAAAAAATGCAATTGATGAACAGTAGCATGGTCTCAAATTCCTCGTAATAGCCACCGAGGCTTACTGCAACCTATGCAGTTTATAAATAGGGTCGAGGTCTTGATGTCACTTATGCATGGTAGCAGAAGCAATAAAAGAAAGCAGTAACAACCCTTTTCATGGCTTCCTTAACCACAGCTTGCCTATTGGCACTATTACTCACTGCTTCTCTATCTCTGCCCATGAAGATCACGGCAGCCCGTTTCCCGTCTCCGAAACTTGAGATTCCCGCACCCCCTAAGAAACTATCAACTCCATCCCCATCACCATTACCCACCATCTTTCCTCCACCTCAACCCCACCACAAATCTCGACCACCTCCAAAATCCGACTATGAAACTCCTCCTCCTCCACCGCCGCATCGCTCTGGCTCAGAGGCACCGGGAAAGATGTACTATTTGCCTCCTTTTCCAGCAACCTGATAAGATCCTGGATGAAAGCAGTAAGTCCAATGCTCAATATTCCTTCAATCTGCAAAACTTTTTTTATACAATTAACCACGTGATATAGTTATGATATAGTCATGATCTCAAGTGGTGAGTTTCCTTTGTGCAGCAGGGATGCAAATATATGAGCATGTCGATTAATTAATAAGCGTTCTTATTATACAAGCTAGAATAATGAAGGTGAAGGCGGTGGTTCTATCTGCAAGTATACTTGCAGGTGCTGACATGCTGCTGTGAAAAAGTTACAAAAACACAAGTTGCAAGGGAAGAAGATCAGAGAAATAAAGTACTATGCTTATTATATAGGCTTATAGCTGTTGTGAACTAAGTTATTAAAACACATGATACGATTGTTTCTTTTTTTTTTTTTTTTTTTATAACACATGATACGATTGTTGTGTAAGCAGTGAAGAAGAGAATAATAAAGATATGTTTTATATATGTGCCCCTTTGATCATGTTGTCAATCTTCAGTCATTTTCTATAACAGTTGGTTAAAAAGGACTTTCCTCATGCTCCAGTTATCTAGAAGGTGATCAAAAGACTTGGTCCATTAACAGGAGGATGTACAAGGGGCGAGTCACCGCATTAATTAATTTGCAATATTCTTCATTTTTCTTTTGATAAATGTTATAAGAAAACCTTACACTACACATCGCCGTTTAATCAACATGTAATTTATTATTTTTATATATAATTTTATTTAAATATACATATATACTTAAGTATTAAGATAAAATAATAAAAATGATAAATCACATATTAATTAAATAGATGTATGTGGTATAAGATTTTCATATAAAATTTTTCTTTTCTTTTTCTCTCTTTCTATCCAAGCTATTAATTAATGGACAACAGAGTAGGAGTTGGTTAAATAATTAAGACAATAAGTACAGATTTGAAAAGGTAGAACTTAAACGTACATACAACCAATTATTCACCGTTTGGATAACGAAAATATTTCATTTTATTTCATCTTATCATTATATATTTTTTTAAATTTCTATACAAAGTATAATAAATAATTCAACTTTTTCAAATCTCAAAATAATAATAATATTAAAAAATAATATTCTAAAAATATTTTATTCAAATTTCAACTTTCATCTAAAACTATATCATCTCATCTCATTATATAATTAAATCGCACTTATTTTTTATTTTTATCTAAAATTATATCATCTTATCTCACTATGCAAATCGCACTTAAAAGTATTTTATTATCACGAGGGTAATAGCATAATTAGGGTAATCATCATGTATCTAATTACTTAGATTATGTAAGATTAATATATAAATTATATTTACAATTATAGAATATGCAGGTGTCGTGCATTTCTTTTGAAAAAAGTGAGTAAATATGGGTTTAGACTCACGAGAAAAAATTAATTTTTTAATGATAGGCTTCATTCTTTTTCATGTGAAAAAAGAGGTGTGCGATGCTTGCATAACCTATAACTGTGTCTAATATTATTCAAAATAAAAAGATTACACGATAGCATCATATTAAAAATGTATGGTTATGTAAGTAATTTAAATAATTTGACATCCTATGTTGGGTTGAGAGGATCACCACATATATATACTCCAAAACTATCGCAAGAATAAAAATTTATCTTTAATCAGGACATCATATATATAAATAATTTTTTATGAAAAATGATAGAGTTACAGCTCTCAACTATTGCTGGAATCTACACTAACATTTTTAAATTATTTATTTATTTATTTATTTTACTTCCTAAATAGAGAAGTTTTTTTTAATGATATTGTAATTTTTTAAAAAGAAATATTTAAAAGTGTTAAAAAAATACATGTAAAAACTATAAAAAAAAAAAAAAAAAAAAAAAAAAAAACCCACTTATATCTAACGGTATCTTCCAATGGTAGTTGAGAGAGATGGACCTAGCATGGTCTTTTTTTATACTATCTAATGACAACCTACAATAAGAACATTAATAGTGGACTAAATAAAGTTAAAATTTGGTTAAGTTTGAGCTAAAATGCACAATAAGTAATTATAATAAATTCAACAAATGAACAATAATTATAGTCCAAGACTATTTTATTAGCTAAATTAAAATAAATAAAAAGATCAAAATCAATACTTTAATATAATAGCGATAGATATGTTGTATCTATTATTTAATATTATAAAAAGTAATTGGTTAAAATTTATAAAAGTGAATTTTTTAATTAAATTTTTAATAAAATTTATTGAGTCACTCTATGACGACAGATCGTTAATCTTTTCATATTTAATAAAATCCTTACGAATAATAAAAAAGAATGGTGACCGCCACCCTTTAGACTCCAACGGCAGTCCGATCATCCCAGAAAAGTGGTTGTGCCACTAGATCTAGCCACCATGCACCATGGGTGTTAATTGGTTTTGTTAATTTTTTATTTCCTTTAATGATTAGGAATAATTCAGTATATCTCAACATTTTTTTCACAAAGAAAAATGTTTTGATTACAAAAATCTCACAGAATAAAATGATTTGTCGTGTACATTAAATTATAAATTAATTATTTTTATTATAAAATAAATTTATAAATTAATATAATTTAATAGGATATATTTATTATAAAATAAATTATATAAATCTCTTTGAATTTATTTTTAAATGAACGGTACTATTCTGTCAGGTTCATTTTGACCGCATGGTCTTTTTTTTAAATTTTTTTTAAATTTTTTTAATATATTTAAAATTTTTAAAAAAATATAAAAAAAATTAATACATTTAAAATCACTCCCTTAATTATTAATTTAAAATAAAATAAAATATTTTATGACCAGCGGTCAGGAGCACGGAGAGAGGCCATTTTCCTTTTTAAATAATATAGATATCAAGAATACCGTTCAGGATAATCGACAACCGATTGACTTTTTTGCAGAATAAAAAGTTGTCTTTCGTAAGACGGAATTCTCGTACAGGCCGGATAATTCGCTCGGAGAGGAAGAAAAAAGCGTAAATATGCCGCCGGCCAAGAAGGGCAAAGCAAAAGCAAAGGCCACCACCGCCGACTCCGCTCAGTCCTCGCCTCCGGTAAAACCCAACAATTTTCCTTCTTGTATTCGCTCAATACCTCCTTCCTCTGTTGCCATCTCCATCCACGCTAAGCCAGGCTCCAAATCATCCTCCATCACAGGTCCGTATCTACCCACGTTTATGTTGGTTGAGTGTCTGTGATCGTATTCGTATTTTGATTTTGCTATAATTTTCTCCTCTTTTTTTTTTTTTTTTTGTGTGTGTGTGTGTGTGTGTGTGTTTTGTTTGTGAATCTGAAATACAGATTTCAGTGACGAGGCAGTTGGGGTACAAATAGACGCACCGGCCAAGGACGGAGAAGCTAACGCTGCACTTCTCGATTTCATTAGCTCGGTCAGTTTGATTATTTCTGATTTCATTTTCTTTGTTATATTTTATTTACACCAATTTTCTTTTCCAGTAAAATGTAGCTTCTGATTTCATCTCTAGTATAAAATTTAAGCTGTTGAATTTGACATATGAATTGGATTAATTTACATGCTTTTGTATTAGAGATGTATGTGAACCTTCGTGCTAAATTAACGTGCCAGAAAAACAAGTGATCGGACCGACACTATTTGATGGGGGTAAGACTTTGTTGGATCAATGGATTGACTGGAGTTGACCTGCCGTCTAGGCCTCTACTCTCCGGTTTCCGGCAGGTCGGGTGCTTCTGTAGTCACGTCCACGTCAGAAAGGCGCATCCGGTTGCTTATGCCCAGACGTTGCAACATCCATTTTTTTTTTTATAAAACTGAACTTCATACATTAATCAACGCACATACAATATTTAGTCCATCCCAAATCAGAGTAAACATCAAAACATTTACAACAAATCAGAGTCTAGCAACACCCTAGAAGATATAAAATCTGGATAAGTCATAAGAGTGCCACCATTGATTGGTATCACCAATCCATTTGGCATGTTGAGCAAGGTTTGCGGCTTCATTTTCATGTCTTCCTACATGAAGGACTTCAACCATCGGAAAGCATTGCAACATGCGCTGAATCTCCATGATCAAAGGCCCCTGAGAAGTAAAATTTCCATCCTTTGGTTTTATAGCATCAACAAGAGTCCTAGAATCCCCTTCCAATTGGTGTTCTTCATTGTTGGTACCTAGAAATTGTGATTTTTGAATAGGCCTCCAGTTTCTCTAGAGGGGTTATACAATCTTATAATGGTCTAGCCAAGAACACCGCTTTTGCAGTTATTAATATGTGAAAATTGCACTGAAGGTAATTGGAGAGGAACACTTGTCACATGTTCTATAAGGAAGACACTGTTAAACTCTAGGTCATTTGTTAAATCATATGCATTTGGTTATAGGTGACAAGATAAAATAGTTTGAGAAAATAAAAATTTGGACCATGGGTTCCAAGAGTAGGTTAAAATGCAAAAGTGATACAATCAATTGAATGAAAGAAGCATGAAAAGACATCCAGGATAAAGGGGATGATACTTTTTTTTTTTTTTTATAAGTAAAGGGGATGATACTTGTTATAGTGAAATAGCCTAATAAGAATTTGTGGCCCAAGTAGCTTTGTAACGCCCCAATGGAAAACTTCACCCTGGATTCGAGAAAATTTCTGATATTTCGGTCTTCTAACTAACAACATGCAGATATGTACGGAGGCTTAGTATGAATGTCCAAGTGTTGTTATAATGCTAGTGTGCAAGTATCCTAGTGCTGGTGTGAGAGTATGAGAGAAACTTGATGTTAGGTATGGTGGTGTTTGGAAACTTGGATAGTGCATAGGTCATAGGTGTAGCAGCTGTCCTTTCAAGAGCAACTTAATGCTGCGCATGTGGTTGTGATATTAGGTGTGTGATCTTGAGTAGTTTTGTGTGTGGTTGCCACCGTTGTAATGTGTCCTTAAGTAGGAGTTTTCTTTTCTCTTCTTTTTTTCTGTTTTGTTTTTGCATATGTGAATCTTGATATCCAAAGTTATAAGTGGCTGAATATATTAATGTCACTAATGTGGTCAAAATGTTACCTAATATTTTCTGCGTAATTCTTTTTGTTTGTTCTTCCAGCAAATGACATTACTTCTCTGTTTTGCTTACACGGTTGGAGTTCAATGATGTTATATACATTGAAACTTTGTGTCTTCATTCTCTCCAAATAACAGGTTTTGGGGGTGAAGAGAAGGCAAGTGTCTATAGGTTCTGGTTCTAAATCAAGGGACAAGGTTGTGATTGTGGAGGAGGTTACCATACAAAATGTTTTCGATACTCTGGACAAAGTTTCAAAATGTTAGTGCTGGAGAAATGAGAGAGTTGAGGGGGGATTTCTGTTTATGAACCTGTCATTGATGACCTTGGCGAGCCAGACCTAACCATGTGAGCCGACCAGTTACATTCCAGCCATTATCATTTCTCGTATTTCACCTGGAAACACCAATTTACGAGGCCAAAGTTATTATTACAACAACAACTACATGAGATTTTTGTTTGTAAAATGAGCAGCTGCGACAGTGACACTGTGTCAAGTTGTTGCTTTTATGCATTTTCAACTCTTTATTTCAAGTTATTCTGGGATTATCAATGTCTTGTACGATTTGAAACGTTCAGTCACCATGCGTTCAATCCGCCAATATGACTTTGTTACACTCTTCTACTGAAAGCTTCTTGTTTGTGTCAAAGACCATGATTGGAAATTTTTTAGGCCAACTTCTATGTAAAGCAGTATTTCTACCAAATGAGTTTTGGTGTTCTATTTACAAGTAGAAACTTTAATCATTTTTAACAATAGTAAATTTGCCTGGAAATGAGATACTTCATGTATGAGGTAGCCAAAATTTTCATCGTAAATTATGTATTACAACAGAATTACAAGAAAATGTGTATCTTCACTGGAAATGCAGATAGAGATGGATAAGTTTGTTTGATATGAAGAACTTCTTTGCATGACAACCAGTAAACCATGGCTTCCAGTATATTGAGAGCAGTGGTTTAACAGAAAAGCAGAGAATACAGGACATGAAAAGCAGCAAACCGATTGTATCCCGCTCTCTGTTTTCTGATCAACGAGTCTTATGTGTTGAACAACAAGACCATTGCGCCTTTATTTTTTGGACTTTAGAGACGGATGCAAGTGCAAATCCGTTTTAGAGGGCAGTTAGAAAAGTCTAGAGTTAGTGGGCATTGAAATATCAACAGTCCCTTCAAACAGCGACGACTTTCCCACCAAAGTCCGAATTTAACCTTTCTGTTCAGTTGTCTCTTGGGTATGTCGTTAACGAAGAAAATTGTGAAAAGGAATAATAAAAGGAAAATGAAGGAAAGTCATGCGTAGAAGGCGACGAGATGCTATGATTTTCTTAAAGAACTCACTTGTGGGGAAAAAAATACGGCCTCAGCATTCACATTGGATTCTATAAATTTCATTTCCTATAAATTTTCTTAAAATTTGATTAAAAAACACATTTTCTAAAATTTTCTTCTAAATTTTACTCATTTAACTTCTTATATATCATTCTTTATCATTTCTTTATTCTATTAAAATAATATTTATCCATGTATAATATTACTTTTTTTTCTAACTTCCATTAACATACTTATCTACTAACTCTTCTATCTTTTTCCTCCTGTTTTCAACTATCACCTTCTGCCTAATTTTGTAAACACAAATCCTATGTTTTTCTGGTACAATAATAGTTTGTTATTATAATGGTATTAAAATAATAAATTGTTAGTTAATCTGTGCAATTTCCAACGCAATGATATTTGTCACTAATAAATAAAAATAAAGATTATGGTTTTGTCTAGATGTAATGACAATATTTTTTATCTTTTGTGTGATAGTAACATTTTGATTCACATATAACGGTAATATTTTTTTATCTTTTATTTAATGGTAACACATCTTCTTCGAGTTTCAACGGTAATATTTTTTATCCTTTGTCTAACAATAACACATCTTGTTCGCGTAAACAGTGATATTTTTTGTCATTCGTCTAACGGTAATTCTTTTGACCTATATCTATCGATAATAATTTTGAGCTTTTTCGTAATTACCACATATGGATAAATACATACAGATTAGAGAAAACACCACAATAGAGAGCCAAAAAAAATTTGTAACCGCAATCATAAATGTTTTTTCTAATGAATATTTACATGCCACTGATATTGCTCAATTGCTCGCTATTGATGAACAACATAAATTCTTAGGGATGTTAGGAAGCATTGATTGCATGTATTGGAAGTGGAGAAGTTGTCGTGCTGCCTGGAAAGGTATGTACTCCGGCTAGTGTCATGAACCGACTATTAAACTAGAAACGGTTGCTTCATATGATTTTTGAATATGGTATGCATTTTTTGGATTATCTAGTTCGTATAAGGATAACAATGTACTAGAAATATTTTTTATTTTTACTGAATTTGCCCAAGGTTGTGATTCTCTAGTAAATTACTCAATCAATGACAATGACTACACTATAAAGTACTACCTTGACGACGGTATTTATCAGTGGTCAACATTTGTAAAGATTATTCAGTCTCTATAAGGGAATAAAAAGAAATATTTTGCAGTAACACGAATTAGCAAGAAAGGATGTAGAGTGTTCATTTGTGGTCCTTCAACAACGTTTTGCAATCATTTATAGACTTTCTTGAATGTTCAAGATCAAAGATCTAACAAATATAATGAAAACATGTGTTATTCTGTATAACATGATCATCGAAGATAAGCGTGATAATAATTAGGGTCCAAGTTCGGGTATGATCAAGTTGATGATAATTTTCCTCAACTATCGCACAATCCTACAACTGAATTTATAGAGTTCATTCAGCATCATCATGAAATTAGAGACACTTCAGCACATCATCAACTCCAATCAGACCTAATTGAGCATCAATAGAAATTATATTACTAAAAGTAGAAGAATTGCAATCCACTATAATTTATGATGTTATTAGAGGTGACTAGATATTCTTGCTTGTTCAACTTTTATTCACTAAGAAATGTTCTTTTGAAGAACATGCCAAGTAAAGTTGTAATATGTCCATTATCTGTAATATTTTAAGTAGTTGTATGTTTTGTTTATCATCTTCTATCCATATACAAAATTATTGTCAAAAACTTTAAACTTCCAGAATATATACTCCCAAAGTTACAAACTATAACATACAAATTTTCCCTTAGAGCTGACGACATGAGAGTTAGGGACTGTGTGTGAGTTTGTGAGAGAATGAAATGGTTATTGTGAAAATTTGTGTGAGTAGATGTAGTTTTTTTTTTTTTTAAAAAAAAAAAAAAAACAAATGGAGTATACTTGATATCCATATGAAAAAACATGTATTTTTACTGTGAATTTTACTTTTTTTCAAAGAGAGCATACGAGACTTGAACATCCTAAAATTATATCTAACATTAGTTAAAAGATTAATCATATCCCTTCTATTAAGTTATCAAGTTATTCCTTAGATCAAAGCCAACCTTGGACATTTCTGTTTTCTTTTTTTTTTTTTAAAAAAAAAAAATAAACCGTGTATACTTTCATTCATTGCACTTCAGTAATACATTGCATGTCTCTAATTGACAAATGAGAAAAAGTGAAATCAGGCCCCTCCTCAATCCAAACTAGATTTGGTTCTAGCTTTAAGGCTGCCTTTTCTAACATATGTGCCACAACATTGCTATCTCTATGTGTATATTTAACGATCCAATTTGGTCTGCTCCTTAGAACAACTTTCATGTCTTCAATAATGTGTCCCATATAAGACAAGTTTTCCTCTTCACTATTAACAACTCTTATGATCACTTGGACATCCCCTTCAATAATTAACTTGTCACACCTAAGATCCATGCATAACTTCAATGTGTGCCATAAAGCCAAACATTCAGCAAGTGTGGTTGAGTAGTATATATATGCCTTCTTATCACAAGCAGCAACTATTATTTCATCCTTTTCATTTCAAACTATAATACCTACTCCCATTATTTTGTCTTGTTTATTAAGAGAGGCATCCCAGTTTGTCTTGACAGAAGGTTGGTCTAGTTTTTTCCACTTCTGATTTATAACTCTGTTCATACTTTCTACTGTAGAATCATTTCCTTCCACTGCATTGCCATCCATTTGTGCCTTTTGAAATTCTTCAAGTCCTGCTTTTGCTAACCAGATTACTTTGCTAGGACTTTGAAAATTCTACTTGAATATGAACTCATTTCTTCTTAACCACAACTTTCTTAACATGACAACTATTAATTCTAAGTCTTCCTTTCTTAGTCTCTCCATCACTTTCTCCCACAATTGGGCTGGGTGCTAAATTAAATGAATGTAGTCAAAGTCTGCATTTTTTGGACTTGGAATATCTTATCCATTCTGCTTTTATATATGTATAGATTCCGTTTAAGTACCATCGTCGTTGCTGAATATTTTTCGAGACTTGACCATAGGGTTGTTGGGTAGTATACAGTACGAGATGGTTGTGTTTGAATATTGAGTCGAATTAAATTGAAATGAAAGTTGAATAAAATATTATTAAAATATTATTTTTTAATATTATTATTATTTTAAAATTAAAAAAAATTGAATTATTTATTTTTTTATTAAAAATTAAAAAAATTATAATAATTAAATAAAATAAGTTGAAATAAATTAAGGGAGATTGCGGAACCAAACGGGCCTAAGTCAAGTGTGCATCTTTTAGCCCTGGAAGGCTTGGAGTATATATTAATCAAATCCATTACTAGGTTATTTAGTAATTCATTGTTAGTATTGCCAAACATTTTTCGGGGTACCGAACGGTTGGATTGGGTGGTAAATAGTCTTATAGTACCGTATCATTTAACGCTTTCGGATACTAAAATTCTGTTTGGGAACGTAAATGTTTTTGGATCTTTTTAGATTATTTTATTATTATTTATAAACAGTTTAATATTATTAATAAATTATTTAATATTATTTATAAATAATTTAAAGTGCTCTTAATATCCAAATCTCTTTCTGGTGAGATTATTTTCCAACTCTGACATTGGAAGTGTTACAGACACAGTTGATCCTCTGTTTTATTGTTTTGCAACGCTCGGTGGGATTCAAAATTGGTGGTTATAATACACTCATTTCTTAATTAATAAAATATATATTTTCTGTAAATATATATTCTGATCTCTGAAATTTTTATTGAACAAGTTGATCATTCTTTAATCTCTTTACTAGATCTCTTTTTCTTTTAAAAAAAAAATAGTGTTCAAGTTCTTACAAGGGTGAAGATTTTTCTATGGACCGGTAATTGCGATTTAAAAAATTTCTCAACCAAGATTTAGGTAATATCGGAATCAAGTACATCCAAAGCAATCCTTACAATTTAATCAGATCAACATCTAAATATAAGTCAAATGTAAATATTTTTTCATTTCAAATTTTTAATTTTTTTAATTAATCATTAGTACTTAATCATTATACTTTTTTTTAAACTTTTAAATAAAATAAAAAATAATATTAGATTTTTATTTATTTATTTTTTAATTTTTAAAATCTAATAAAATATGTTAATTCAGATTATTTTATTACAATTTATAAAATTTTTTATACCATCTCAAAATTAACAAAGATTTTGAAGAAATGTAATAAGTAGGGATGTCAAATCGTGTTGACGGATCGTATTTGTGTCATGTCAAAATATATATATTATATTATATAGCTTAATCATAACTCAATCCGTTAAGTTTATCGTGTCAAAATCTCAAACCTTAACACGATTTATTAACATAACGGGTCGTATCATGTCAACTCGTTTTGATCCAATAGTGAATATTACAAAATAGGTTAACATGACATAATACTATCCGTTTCAAACTATTTATTTAAATGGGTTGAATATGCTTGAAATTAACTAGTTTAACCTGATTAAATTTAGCATAATTTTATATAAATTTTAAAATCACAATATTTATAAAAATTATGAAACTAACTACAAGTTCAAAATTATAATTTAAATAATAAAAATATCAAAATTTAAATTTTAATAATTTTACTTTTAAATATAAGGATATAATTATAATTTTAATTTTATTAACTTGTCATAACGAATTCATATCATGAATTCATTAAAATTAAATCTTTAACTTGTTATTATAATATTGCATTTGTATTAGGTTAATAAATCGTACAACATATTATCGGCACTACTAATATGGAATTAATGCATATCCAGTCGTTCCCGCTGCGTCTAGTCTTTAAAGGCGGCCTTGACCATCTATGAATCTTTCCAAGGCAATGGGTAGAATTTGACAAAAGTACTGAAATCTACGTATAGTTTTTTCGAGAGGAGTTCAAATTGAGCAATATTACTTGTAATCGTAAAATTGTAAATATCATATAATTATTTTAAAAAAAAGTAAAATTTATGATAAAAAAATTATTTTTTTTCATGTTAGTCGCATATTAATTTATTTTTTTTAAAACGATTATATGTTGCTTGCACAACCATAATTACAAATATCATTTCTCAAAAATTATATAAATATAATCGCATAAATCTCATTATAAAATTATTTTTATATAATATGACTGCAACCAGAATATTTCTCTTTGTTTCCGGGCCTCCATCCATCTCTATTAATTAATTGAATCCTGAAACCGATGCTACCATTTTCTTTCGTCCCTCGTCCCTCCCCCCTCATGGCTTCCATATCCTTTGTTTTCTTCCTCTTGCTTATTTCCTTCTCAACTGGAAGAGCTCAAGCGCCAAATCAATCTATCAATATTACAACAGGCTTTTCACTCCACCCCACAATAGATCCCACTTCCTGGCTTTCTCCATCTGGCCGCTTTGCCTTTGGTTTTTATCCGAAAAACTTGAATGACTTTGAAGTTGGAATTTGGTTGGTTGGAGACAAAAGAATAGTTGTATGGACGGCATTTCGTGATGATCCGCCGCTCACCTCGAATGTAAATCTGAACTTTATCAAGGGAAAGATTCTTTGGAGAACTGAGCAAGGACAAGAGAAAAGCATTGCTGGTGCAACAGCCGCTGCTTATGCCTCCATGCTTGATTCTGGTAACTTCGTGCTCTATGACAAGGATTCCAAGATCATTTGGCAGAGTTTCGACCATCCTACCGACACCATTTTAGGAGGTCAAACTTTATTCAATCGCGGGCGACTCGTATCCAGTTTAACAGAGTCTGACCATTCAACTGGACGGTTTAATCTTGAGATGCAGTTGGATGGAAACCTTGTTTTATACCCAGCAAACACAGCAAACACCCCTGGAGATGCTTACTGGAGCACAGGTACTGACTTTTGTGGTAATTCCAAGTGTCAACTAGTACTTTATCTCAATAATACAGGCCCTCTGTCTATCCTCAATGGCACAAGTTTAAAGCATAGCGTTTATGATGGGGGCAGCGACAACACTGGCAATACCATTTATCGTGCAACGCTTGATTCTGATGGAAATTTCCGACTTTATTCTCACGCCTATGATGATAGAGGCAACTTCAATGTATCAAATTCTGTATGGAAAGCGTTGCGTGGTCTATGTGAAGTGAAATCTTTCTGTGGTTTTACCAGCTATTGTACATACGATGACGGCAAACCATATTGTGTTTGCCTTCCTGGGACCAATAATTTCTCATCAGAGAGATCTCTTGGCTGTGAGAGAAACTTCTCGGAAGCAGGGTGTAGAGGTGGGAAAGAAATTAATGCAGCCTTTTATAGCATCGAAACCATGGAGAACATGCAGTGGGAAGATCATCCTTATGCTGTAACATCAATGTCAGAGGAAGAATGCAAAACATCTTGTTTGGAAGAATGCAACTGTGGGGCCGCATTGTTCGACAGCCAGAAGTGTAGGAAACACACCCTTCCACTGATATATGTAAGGAGATCAGATGCAAGTCAGGGGTCCACGGCTTTCTTGAAGATTGGCACGAGCAAAAGCCCAAAGAAGCCACTCGTTGTCGTGCGCAAAACAACAATGGTGGAAATCCTTCTTATGACCTTTGGTTTAACTGTATTTTCAGTTGTTTCCCTTACAATCTCTGGCCTTTTCATTTTCAAAAGTCGTGTCTTAAGGTACAAAAGACTTTTAGAGAATGGAAACGTGGGTCCGGCTGAAGAAATAACTTTAAGATTGTTTTCATATAATGAGCTCAAAAGAGCAACAAATGGTTTCAAAGAAGAGATAGGCAAGGGTTCTTTTGGAGCAGTTTACAAAGGGGCGCTATACAAAGCTAAAAGACTTGTTGCAGTGAAGAGACTGGAGAAGGCGGGAATTGAAGATGGTGAGAGGGAATTCCGAGCAGAGATGCGAGCAATTGGGAGAACTCACCATAGGAACTTGGTTCGTTTATTGGGTTACTGTGCTGAGGGCTCTAAAAGGCTTCTAGTTTACGAATACATGAGCAATGGCTCCCTTGCAGATCTTCTATTTAGAGCTCCAATGCGTCCAAATTGGAATGAAAGAGTAAGAATTGCACAGGATGTTGCAAGAGGAATCCTCTATCTGCATGAAGAGTGCGAGGCCCCAATTATTCACTGTGACATAAAGCCTCATAATATTTTGATGGATGAATTTTGGACTGCTAAAATCTCTGATTTCGGGCTTGCAAAATTTCTAATGCCAGATCAAACCAGGACGTTCACAGGGGTAAGAGGAACAAGGGGGTACTTGGCACCAGAATGGCAAAAGAACATCCCAATATCAGTGAAGGCTGATGTTTACAGCTATGGAATAGTGCTTTTTGAAATTTTATGTTGCAGAAGGAACATTGAGCTTGGCATTTCAAGCGACGATGAGATGATTCTTTCTGATTGGATCTACCAATGCTTTCTTGCTGGAGAGTTAGAGAAGATTGTGAAGTGGGAAGAAGTAGATAAGACCACCTTGGAGAACATGATTAAGGCAGGACTATGGTGTATTCAAGATGAACCAGCTCTTCGTCCTTCTATGAAAAGTGTGCTCTTGATGTTAGAAGGGATTACCGATGTATCCGTTCCTCCATGTCCAACTGCATGCTAGAACCACGTAGATCTAGTACCTGAAGGAATTTATTTCTGCTCTCATGTAGTTTTTATTTGGTTTCATGTATTTTCCTTTTGCCATCATGATCAAGGAATGGCATAGGAATTATCCTCTCATCTCGGTAGTAAACTATTTTGTTTAGAAAAATTCTATTTATCATCTCCACACTTCACATACTACATCTATTTTAATTTTTTTTTTTCATATTTTCTATAACAAATATGTAGTGTATCAATGATAAATAGAACAACTCAATTAGTTTAATAAGAATAAAATAAAATAAAAATAATAAAAATAATAAATAATAAAAAATAAAAAATAATATTAAATTATATAAAATGTGTGGTATAGGATAATGTGTAGTATTCATTTTTGTTTAAAGGTAGAGATTAGGAAATATATATCACTGCAACATTTTGGGCCTTTTGGCACCATTTTTTTTCCCGGGTTAAAAACTTGCCGCAAATAGGTACCATTATTCGCAACTGAAGTCTGCAAAAGCTGTGGATGCATTTGTCAAAAATACTCGTTGAGACGGCAAAAACATAACGATGCAAATAACATGGCGAGTATAATTCATTTGCGGCACTTTTTTACATCTGTTGTAACGACATACAACAGCCGCAAGTATGATCCCTTTTATAAAGTTCACTGCACCTTTGTGTGATGAGAAGCTTTCGCCGTTATAAATGGGTTATATAAATAGGCTGAAACTTGCTGCCCGCGGTTTTTTTTTTCCCGCTAAATGGGTATTTTTTTCCCTATTATACTATTATCATTTGGGCGAAACCCACGATTATAGTACTGAACCATCTCGACTCCTATTGCGCACGTCAAAAAGTCATTGTTGCCTTAGCATGGTTGAGGATTGGCAACAACGAAAACGTCAGGCTCTGGGCTTACAGTGTTGATTGTGGCTCAGTCAGTGGCTTCGATTTTTTGGCCGATTCGCGGCAGTTTCGGGAGATGCGGCAACTAGCCGTGACTGCTCACGCCATACAAATCATGAGGGGTTTTTTGAGGTGTGGTAAACAATAGAAGTATTAGCATGCTTGTGTTGTCATCAGCCAAGGGGAATGGTAAGAATTGATGCTAAATGTATTCAATCTTACATTATTTTCCCATTTTTGCCCCTGTTTTTCCTTTTACCTCTGTTTTAGTTTTCCTTGTGCTTTTAGCTTCTTAGGCTTTACCTTTTTAGATTAAGCTGAAATATAAGATTAGCCTCTGTTTTGGAGATGAAAACAGGTTGCTGTGCTTGCCTTTAATCATGCTTTTGGAGTTTATGATGAGCTAGGTGAGTCAGATATCCCTTTTTTAAAGCCAAAATACAACAAGGTAGATAGGATTTGACACTAGGTGTTTCTTGAAGATGGAATATTATAATATCACCATTGTCAGTGGGATTTTGTTGAAAAATGGTGATGGACTTTCAACACATTTTGCAGGGCAGTATTTTGGTTAAGTGTCCAACTTATATTTTGCTTCATTTCGAATCAACCACAATAGACATCCTTAAATAGCCAGCTTCTTTAACAAACCAAAGTGCAGCTCTCTAGAGTTTTAAAGAGCATAAACTTTAAAGACAAGTAAGCTACAGCCTACACACATACACACAAATCACATAAAAGTAAATAAACAAGAAGACCTTTGCTCAATATCATGCCAAAATAAACTTAATGAAAAGAGACTGCAAAAACATAGAGTCTAAATCGATTCTAGTCTTATGAGACTATCTTAATTCGAAGAAGTAAATTTTGTCATATTTGCTCATTGCAACCCCTGCAAAAAAGGGTGCATGGAATGAAAAAATAATCTTTTGGCACCCAATACATTACCATTTTGGGTGAAAATATTTATCTTCTGAGATGATAGTAATTGTATAATTTTTCTTTACAACTTAAAAAAAATTGCATTTCATTGCAGATAGAGAACATAAAATATATATTTGTATAAGCTGATTCGATCTACACCTCTAGAAAATATAAACACAAAATACCCACATTTAAGGTATTTCAACCTAACTGTACTGTGTAATAATCAGAACAAAAACCACTTAGAATTGAAATTCATCTTAGACATTTCAAGAGATATTGTAGATAAGGAAGACTGTTTCATTTTAGAATTATTTTTTGTAGATAGTTTATAAAAATAAACAACTATATAAAAATGAATTATAATTTTGATGGGGCCAAACTTTTTTTACCATATCTATGTATTAACTATACATATAAGCTACTTGTATTAAAATTCAAAAACCCCGGAGGGGGTAGAGGGAATTGGCCCCTGCGAGCCTCCCCTTGGTTCCATCTCTGCATGCCAAGATAGATTATGAGCAGTTTGTGTTTGGTCATCCATCCTTGACCCAGAAATTAGCTTCCCCACTCCGGATCAAAATATTTCCTATTAATTATTTATGATTATTATTTCAATAAAAGATGTTTTTTTTTTCATCTTACAGTTAGGGGTGTAACCGGTCCGGTTTGGTCCGGTTTTAGACAAAATCTAGGACCGAACCGATAGGTATCGGTTTTGTATTTTTCAAAACCGATTACGCACCTATTTTTCTTATAAACCGGTATTCCGGTTTTCGGTCCGGTTTGGTCCGGTTTTCCAGTTTTAATAAAATATAAATTTGTCATTAAAAAATTCTGTTTTTTAAAAAAAAAACTGATTTAAAAATTCTGTTTTAAAAATCTGCTATAAAAAATCTGCTTTATAAAAAAAATCTGTTATGTAAAAAAAATCTGTTACGAAAAATCTGCCTTATAAATTGTTAATATGCTATTGTAATTATAAATTCAAGAATTATAAAACTTGTAAGATTCTTGAATTATAAAACTTGTAACATCTTTTACATAAAAAATCTCCATCGAATTGTTGTTCAAAGGTACTCCTGACTACATAATTGGCTCTAGTAGGAACAAAACACTGAGACCTTGCTCTAAACCGCAGATCAACAGCCTTGCTAAAAGAACCCTCAAACTTGTTCCAAACTTGACCACCACACGGATTAAAGAAACAAAAGAATTGGGCAAAAACAACCCAGAGAAGACAGAAAGCACAAGACTGCGCGCGCCTCTTAAGAACAGAACATAGAGACCTTCCACCAAAATGCAGATGAACAGTCTAACAAATAGAACCACCATGTTTCCTCTAGACTAGAGGTTGAACCATACAACAAGAAACAAACAAATCATCCCATCTCATGCCGTCTTATTTACTCAGCCTAGTCAATCCCGAGTTTTCAACTTCTCCAGAAAAAATAAGCAGAAAACAAATAAATCATCTCAACTCCTGCATTCCTATTTACTCAGCTTGGTCAATCCTGTATTTTCAACTTCCCAAGACAAAACAAGAGCAAGGCAACCACAACAGAGAATACTAGATCAGAGACGACAAAAAATAAGGCCCCAAACTGAAGAGAGAACCACGAGCAAAATGTGTCGAAAGGAAAAAAAAAAAAAAAAAACACAAAGAGATACTCTCCAGACGGTAGACTCGAATTTGCACCAAAGTTTACCTCCAAACAAATTAAAGAAACTAAACATTTAGACAAAAAAACCAAGAGAACACCAAGAAACACAAAACTAGGCCAAGTAAATTTAATTCAAAATTCAAGAATCTTACAAGTTTTATAAATTTAATTCAAGATAAAACAAGAATTCTGTAACTTATCTATTATATGGTTTTATAAATTTCTGTTGTTAAAAGTACACCCAATAACTCCCAAAAATTACCTAAAAATTACCATGGGTCCGTGAGAGGGGCTGCGTGAGGGGAGGTTCACGGCGTCGACGAGGGCTGTGCGTGGAAGACCCACCGAGATGCACCAGGGCAGTGAGGCACGACGGTGACTGTGAGGAGAGGAAGAAACTGAAGTCTGAAGAGTGAAGATTCAAGAAGAAGAATGGAAGAAGAAGAAGAAGAGACTAGAGAGGGGAGATTGGGAGTCGGCGCAGGGCAGGGACCGAATGAGGAGAGAAGGGAGAGGCACGCCGCACGGGACCGAATGAGGAGAGAAGGAAAAAAAAAATTGTTCTGTAAAGTGTAAACCTAATTTTCTTAAAACGCACCGTATAGGTATAGTTGAGTGGAGTTCTCGGGCTGGGCTATAGTGGCAGTGAATGGGCTAGGCCCAAAACAGAAAAAAAACACACTTAAATGGCCAAAATAAGCCCAGTAAAAAAATAGAGGGTCCAATAAAATAAAAATGGTACAATAAAATAAATACAAGACAATTAAAAACACTATAACAATTATATTATTAAATATAAAACAATAACTAAGACTATTATAGTATTAGTGTTACTACCACATATAAGTCTATATATAGACTATATAGTTATACATTAAAGAATATAATTATTAATGACTATTAGTATTAGTATATATATATGTATAATAAACTATTAGTATTAATATTTAATACTATAAGTCTATATTAGACTATTAGTATTAGTATATATATATATTACTATATTAGTATTAGTTATAGTTATATAATATATTAGACAATATAATAGTATTAATGGTAAACTATTAGTATAGCTATATATTAGTATTAGTTATGGACCTTATGGTGAATTGGTGATTTAGTATAACTATATCAGTATGAGTATAACTTAGTCTATATTAGACTATTAGTATCATTATAAATATTAGTATTCATTATAGTGATTATAACTACCATATAATGATATTAATATTTGTTAATTGTTATAGTGAGTTTGTTTTATTATAACTATATTACTGATAGACTATATTGATAGTATTAGTATATTAATTTAGTATTAGTGTTATTATATCATTATTTTATATATGATTATAAAATTATACATAGACTTAAAGTATAATACTAATAGTAATATAGTTTTAGATTATTAGTATTTAGTATTAGGTCATACAATTTAAATTGTATTAATATAATAGACTATATATATATATATAATAGACTACATGGTTATACATAATAAATTAAAGAATATAACAATGCAATATAGTATTAATACTATAAGTCTATAAGTCTATATTAGACTATTAGTATGATTATAAATATTAGTGATTATTATAACTATATTATTAATAGACTATAGTAATTTTTTTTTCTTAGTTCTTACTTCTTATAATAAAATGTTATTAATAATATATATTTATAATATTATATATTAAAAGCATATGATGAATTAAATTTTTATGTTCAAGATTAAACAATAAACATTTATTTTATAAATTATAAGTCCATTATCTTATATATAATTATAATTTATATTATTTTATATAAAAAGTCTATATAATATAAAACATATTATATATAATATTAATATATATAAACAGTACCGGTCCGGTCTGGCCCACTATTAAGCGGAACCGGAACCGGACCGGAACCGGCCGGTTTCCTAGTTATAAAAACCAGTTCCGGACCGGACCGGTCCAAAACCGGCACAACCGATTCGATCCGGTTTGATCCGATCCGATTTTCCGATTTTTCGATTTTTTTTTACACCCTTACTTACAGTGGCTATAAATGATTTCCTCATACTTGTTTCTTTTAACTTTTCCACCACCTAACTCTTCTGTCATTTTATTATTACTTTCTCAATATTGAATATTATAGTTATTGATTTTTCGTTATTTATTCATTTGGCTTTATCACCTTTCACTTATCCCAACTGTCGGCTCCCATAAATTTTGTATTCAAAGTCGTCTTTGATCGATGCCGTTGGCATGACGGACATAACTACTATAAATAACTACTATTTATCTTATTTTATACCTACGAATTAATTGAGTTGTTCTATTTATTATTTATATATATACTACATATTTGTTATATGAGAAAAAGAAAAAGTAAATAAAAAAGATATGGTGTATAGTGTACTGCGAGATGTAAGTAGAATGATTTTTAAATAAAATATTGACGAAGTAGTCAATAGAGTACAAGATGATGTTCAGAATTTATATAGGTAAAATATTCTTAGAATTTCTTTCGTTCTACTGAACGCTGAGAATCTAATGTATAATTCAGATAGAATATTACAACATCAATGATGTTTGATCAGATTGAACATTTTGCCTTATAAACGGCAACTAAAGTACTTTGTATCCTTTAAGGATTATGCAAAGATTCTTATAATACTTTTCTGTCATTGGCATTATGGGATATATATAAACTTCTTTTTTTTTTTTTTAAAGAAAAAAAAAACTGCATTATAGTGTATCCATAGTACCTTCTAAAGTACGATGAATTTCTTCTTTTCTATTAATTTTATGTGTGATTATTGTGGTAATCTTAAACTCTATATTCTGTAAGGTATTGAATGATTATTTATTTTAATGATCATGATCTGTTCTTAAAAAAGAAGAAGGCACGGTTGCTTAGAAAACAATGACTAAAGGCTTCTTTGGACATCGACCCCATGCGGGCATGACTATGAAGTAATTTATCATGTTATCTTCCAATATAAAAAAGGTATGGCTCTTTATATGCTATAGAAGAAAAGCAGGAGTAGGAATATTGGTCCGTCTTCATGATGCCATATATTTACGTTGCCCGTACATTACGACATTATAAGTCTTTTCTAAATTTGACTAATTCATGAGGTATAACGTGGCTTTAACGTTTTCTTTTCCTAATCTCACATCTTCTGTACTTGAAAGACTTGGAATATTAATGGCAAGCATGCTTATCAAGGTGGTGCCATTTTTTTGGAGACCTGACATTAACAATTGAACGTAGATTTTGGGGCTTTCTAAATTTGACTAATTCATGAGGTATAACATGGTTTTAACGTTTTCTCTTCCTAATCTCACATCTTCTATACTTGAGAAAGACTTGGAATATTAATGGCAAGCATGCTTATCAAGGTCATGCCATTTTTTGGAGTCCTGACAATAACAATTGAACGTAGATTTTAGGATTTTCTAAATTTGATTAATTCATGAGGTATAACGTAGCTATAACGTTTTCTCTTCCTAATCTCACGTCTTCTATACTTGAGAAAGACTTGGAATATTAATGGCAAGTACGCTTATCAAGGTCGTGCCATTTTTTGGAGTCCTGACAGTAACAATTGAACGTAAATTTTGCGGATTTCTAAATTTGATTAATTCATAAGGTATAACATGGCTTTAACATTTTTTCTTCTTGATCTCGCGTCTTTTATACTTGAGAAAGACTTGGAATATTAATGGCAAGCACGCTTATCAAGGTCGTGCAATTTTTTGGAGACCTAATAGTAACAATTGAACGTAGATTTTGAAATTTTCTAAATTTGATTAATTCATGAGGTATAACGTGGCTTTAACGTTTTCTCTTCCTGATCTCACGTTTTCTATACTTGAGAAAGACTTGAAATATTAATGGCAAACACGCTTATCAAGGTCGTGCCATTTTTTGAAGACCTGACCTTAACAATTGAACGTAGATTTTGGGGTTGGATGCTAAATAGTACAACTCCATATGGATGGAAGTTGGTAAGTCAAGTCTTTGCAGGCAGCAATAATTCTGGTAAGCCAAGTCTTTGCAGGCTGCAATAATTCTTGTAAGTCAAGTCTTTGTACGCTGCAATAATTTCATGTAATTACTTGGAACTTTCTTCGTTAGTTGTATTTAGCATTGAGAATTCAGTAATCTGAGTGTAGGAAGGACAGCTTTGATTAATTATTGATCTTTTGGAGAACATTCTCTAACTAATACCCCTATCTCAATCCTCATATGATGTCTTCAATACCAATTCTACTCTTAATGCTTGTTTTCCTTCTTTATGTTGATGCAAATACTCGACAAAACCACTCCACTTTGATACACTTGGATTCTTCACTTTCTCCCAATGTAACTGCAAAACGTAGTTCATGGCTCTCACCTTCTGGCCTTTTTGCATTTGGTTTCTACCCACAAGGTGATGGCTTTGCTGTGGGAATATGGTTGATTAATCAAACTGAAAAGACAATTATCTGGACTGCAAATCGAGATGGCCCACCTGTCTCCTCAAATGTAGTGTTGCAGTTAACTAGAGATCGTGGGCTGTTGCTGCAAACTGAACAAGGCAGTGTAGCTATTTCTGCTGTGGAAGAACCTTCGGCTTCAGCTGCTATGCTTGATTCGGGTAATTTTGTACTCTACAACCAGGATTCTCGTGTTATCTGGGAAAGTTTTAAATTTCCTACTGACACCATATTAGGAGGTCAGAATCTGTCTGCCGAAGATGAATTGGTTTCGAGTGTATCTAAACATAACCAATCGAGCGGTCAATTTTCTCTTCGTATGCAGGAAGACGGAAACCTTGTTGCCTACCCTGTTAACAGTTCGTATGCTCAATATGACTCATATTGGTCCACTGGCACAGACAATTATGGTAGTTCTACACAGCTTACTCTTAGTCATTTAGGCGTGCTGTTCTTACGAAATGATGCTTTGGTCGTCCGTGTTCTGGCAAATAGCTCTTATCCTAACAAGAACAATGGAACTATTATCCATCGTGCAACACTCGATGCAGATGGAATCTTTAGGTTGTATGTACACCGCTTTGAGAGTTTTAATTCTTCAAGCACGTTGGTGAATTGGTCGGCATTGCCTAACCAATGTGAAGTAAATGGCTTCTGTGGACTCAACAGTTACTGCTCAAGCGAGGGCAGCAAAGCTGTCTGTAACTGTTATCCTAGTTTTGTTTTTGTCAACCCAATCAATAAGTTCCAGGGTTGCTACAGGAGTTTCACTAATGATGGTTGCAGACAAGTGAAAGAGCCAGCAATGTTGTATCGAATTGATATTTTAGAGAACATGAGGTGGGGTGATTATCCTTACTCAGTTGTACCAGCAAAGAAGGAAGATTGTGGGAAATTGTGCTTGGAAGATTGTAATTGTGCAGCAATCTTGTACACCAACGATCATTGCACCAAATACAAACTTCCTCTTAGATATGGTAGGGTAAGTGAAAATACATCAGCTACAGCCTTCTTCAAGGTGATCACGAAAAATATCACTACCCCTCCAGTCTCAATTGCCCCAGAAGTTTTGACGGAAAGTAAAAGAGGTCTGGTTTTGACTCTTGCTATATGTTTGGGTTCCATTTCATGCTTGTGTTTCATATTTTCCATCTACAGTTTCTTTAGATACAAGCATCAAGTTTTCAGATATAGAAGGTTGTCAGAAAATGCGAACTTGGGTTTAATTGAAGACTTTACTTTGCGAACATTTTCTTACAATGAGCTTGAGAAAGCAACTGATGGCTTCAGGGAAGAATTAATGGGTAGTAGCTCTTTTGGAGCTGTTTATAAAGGTACTCTACCTGGAGGTAACAAAACTATCGCCGTTAAACGATTAGAGAAAGTTGTGGAAGGAGGTCAACAGGAATTTAAAGCTGAAATGACTGCACTTGCACGAACCCATCACAGAAACTTGGTTCGATTGCTTGGTTTTTGCATTGAGGGCTCTAAGAAGCTTCTTGTCTATGATTACATGAGCAATGGTTCACTTGCAGATCTTCTCTTCAAGAGTGGCTTGCGCCCCATCTGGAAAGAAAGAGTAAAAATTGCTCTTGATGTGGCGAGAGGGATCCTTTATCTGCATGAAGAGTGTGAAGTCCACATCATCCACTGCAATATAAAGCCCCAGAACATACTTATGGATGATACATGGACCGCAAAGATATCTGATTTTGGGTTGGCAAAGCTTTTACCACGAAATCAATCAAGAACAACTATGAGGGTCGAAGAGACAACTGGTTACAGCTACTTGGCACCTGAATGGCAAAAGAATGCTTTGATATCAGTAAAAGCAGACACATATAGTTTTGGTATTGTGCTTTTGGAGCTTTTATGTTGTAGAAGCAGTATAGAAATAAATGTTCCATCAGCGGATGAGATACTTCTTTCTAGTTGGGTCTATAATTGCTTTATGGCTGGAGAGTTGGACAAGCTTGTTCAAGGTGAAAACGTGGACTTCATGACACTGGAAAGAATGGTGAAAGTGGGGCTATGGTGCATTCAAGAAGATCCAGCTTTGCGTCCTTCAATGAAGAATGTGATCTTGATGTTGGAAGGGACAATGGATATTCCGATCCCTCCAATATTATCTCCAGTTGCTTAATGAATTAATGATCATTTTATTTTATTTTATTTTATTTTACTGCTGATCTGATATATATTAGTATTGAATATATTCTTATGTAGACAAACATGGTGCATCTGCATAACTACATGTATTATGAACTCTGGCTTCTATTTTCTTTCCGTTGGTAATTATAGACTGTATATACATTTTGATCTCTTCCACTTTCTGATCTCTTGTCCAATTCGCTTATCTCGTGAATGGATGTTGTTAGAGGCAATGCATTACTGAAATTTGAGTTATATTCATTGTACTGTGGCAGTGTATATTTATACACTCGATAGAAGGAATCATTCAGTTGCAAGAGAATCACATAGGAAAGAATAGAAATATAAAAACGTATTCTAGAATATTCTAAAGCTATTGTAGATGAGAAGGAGCTGTGCTAATACGCCCCCCAAGTCTAGTGGGGTGTCAACAACACTAAGACCCAAGTTCACAAATTTTTCTGAAGCTAATGGCTTGGTAAAGATATTAGCCAATTGATCCTTGGAGCTATAGAAGGAAACTTTTAGAGTTTTTTGTAGCAACTTTATCAGGTACAAAGTGGTAATTGATGTCCATATGTTTTGTCTTGGAGTGATAGATTGGATTTGCTGAAAGATTGGTGGCCCCGATGTTGTCACACCATAATATGGGTGGCTGAGACAAGGAGATGCTATCCCAGAAAGATACAAAAACTACCAGTAGAGCATCTGTCATCTAGACAGCTTGCCCAGTTAGCATTTATGTAAGTTTGGAGAGTGAGACTTGAAGTTGATTTAAAGAACAGACCATGATTAAGAGGGGCCTTGAGGTATCGAAGGATCCTCTTAACATCAGATCGGTGAGGTGACATACTTTGTTCACAGCAAAGGCTATGTCAAGCCGAGTTAAAGAGAGGTATTGTAAGCCTTCTACAATACTTCTGAACAAGGTATAATCATCAAATTGAGGAACATCAAATTGAGATAGCTTAAGAGAAGTTATCATGGGAGGAGGCATTGGTTTAGCCGAAAACATATTACATCTAACCAACAGATTCTTAATGTATTTTCTTTGTGATAAAAATAGAATAGGATCTGAGTAATCGATCTCAAGCCCAAGAAAATAAGACAACCTACCAAGATCCTTAACAAGAAAAACAGTAGCCAAATCAAAGAGGAGAATTAATAGCATTCCGCTTAGAAGATCTGATGACCATATCATCAACATAGATCAATTATAAAAATACAATAATCAGTACAATTCAAGATAAACGAGAGATCTAGTTGAGAAGTAGAGAAACTATACCCAATCAACCAGCTGCTGAGTTGTGCAAACCAGACTCATGGGACCTGTTTAAGGCCATAAATAATTATTCTCTAGAAATGTATTTATATTATACTAGCCATGAACATCCACCACCAACCACTACCATATAGAGAGGAGATCAAGGTCATTCGACTGATCTCTTGAGTTGAAAAATGTGCCAATAGATTTAGTGCAAAAGATTAGTCTCATCCCGGATCGCTGATGGGATTAGATTGATCTCTTGCACCGAATCTACAAATTAAGATGAAACAAATAAGCATCAATGATACTATAGATTAAAAATTTTAAGTATTTACTAGCAATTAAGGGAATACATCTCGTAAAGATTTGACATATTTAAAAGCTTTGAAAAAAAAAGTTTTTAAGATAATCTATAATATTATTTTTAATTAAGTATGTTATTTCATTTCTATGCATCGCGCGGGCCCACAACTAGTTACCCATATAAACCCTAAAGCCAAATGATTGAGCTATGCTAGCTATCATCCATTTTTATAAATCTTGTTACTTATCCATTCTTTTGATTTAGAAACCTTTTGATATCTTAACTTCAATTAATTTGAATAAGCCCAATGTCATTACACGCAATATGATTATCAAAGACGAGTGTGATGATAATTAGGGTCCCGAGTTCGGGTATGATCAAGTTGATGATGATTTTCCTCAACTATCACCCAATCCTACAACTAAACTTATGGAGTTCATTCACCATCATCATGAAATTTGAGACATTTTGGCACATCATCAGCTCCAATCAGAATTAATTTAGCATCAATGGAAATTATATTCCCAAAAGTAGAATAACTACAATCCACTATAATTTATGGTGTTATTGGAGGATAATTTATGGTGTTATTGAAGGTGACTAGATATTCCAGCTTGTTTAACTTCCATTTCCTAAGAAATGTTCTCTTGAAGAACATGCCAAGTAAAGTTGTAATATGCTCATTATCTGTAATATTTTAAGTAGTTGTATTATTTTGTTTATCATCTTCTATCAATATACAAAATCATTGTAAAAAACTTTAAGCTTCCAGAATAAATACTACCAAAGTTACAAACTATAACATACAAAGTTTCTCTTAGAGTTGACAGCATGAGAAACAAGGACCATGTAAGTTTGTGAGAGAATGAAATGGTTATTGTAAAAATTTGTGAGACAAAAATTTACCTCTCATGAAAAATGTTGGAGAGGTTGCCATTGATGGACGAGTGAGACAAAGAGAGAGTCGATGGCACTAGGGCACGAAGGACAGTGAACATGGGAGGTGAAGCGAGAGAGAGAGATATGGAAAAATAATTAAAAATGGAAAAGGGGATGTACACATAAACATAAAACCTAAGTAGGGAATTAGACGGGATGATGAAATGCAAGTTTTTCTCAAATTGCATCCTAAAATTTGGATAGGAAGCATGTATAGGGAGCCATATGCCAGTGCTCTTAGATGTTAAAGGCTCTCTTGGGATAAAACCAAGATGCCTACTACTACTATATGACCTATATTGTGGTCTTTATTAGCAGTCAGGTGCTAAATTGTACCAGTCTACCAGACAAACACTTCGTTGGACTTGAAATACTTGGAACATCAGGAAAAAGGATTTATAATTTATATACTCTCTAGGTACATAGGTGTAGTTTTTTTTTTTTTTTTAACAAGTGGAGTATACTTGATACCCATATAAAAAAATATGTATTTTTACCATGAATTTTACTTTTTTTCAAAAAAGCATACGAGACTTAGACACCCTAAAATTATAAGTAATTATAGTCAAAAAATTAATAATATCGCGTCTATTAAGTTATTTAGTTATTACTTAGATCAACGCCAACCTTGGACTTCTTTTTTCCCCCAAAATAGACCGTGTATACTTTCATTCATTATACTTCAGTAATACATTGCATGTCTCTAATTGACAAATAAGCAAAAATGAAATCAAGCCCATCCTCAATCCAAACCAAATTTGGTTCTAGCTTTAAGGTTGCCTTTGCTAACATATGTACCACAACATTCCTATGATCTCTATGTATATTTAACAATCTGGTCTGCTCCTTAGAATAGCCTTTATGTCTCTAATAATGTGTCCCATGTAAGACAAGTCTTCCTCTTCACTATTAACAATTCTTATAATCATTTGGACATCCCCTTCGACAATTAACTTGTCACACCCAAGATCCATACATAACTTCAATGTGTACCATAAAGCCAAACATTCAGCAGGTCTGATTGAGTAGTATATGTCTCGTTATCACAAGCAACAACTATTACTTCATCCCTTTCATTTCGCACTATAATACCTACCCCCATTATTTTGTCTTGTGTATTTAGAGAGGCATCCCAGTTTGCCTTGACAAAAGCTTGGTCTAGTTTTTTCCACTTTTGATTTATAACTCTGTTCATACTTTCCACTCCATAATCATTTCCTTCCATTGCATTGCCATCCATCTATGCTTTTTGAAATTCTTCAAGTCTTGCTCTTGTTGACCAGATTACTTTGCTAGGATTTTGAAAATTCTCCTCGAATATGAACTCGTTTCTTCTTAACAACAACTCCCTTAACATGACAGCTATTAATTCCAAGTCTTCCTTTCAGTCTCTGTATCATTTTCTTCCACAATTGGGGTGGGTGGTAAATTAAATGAAAGTAATCAAAGTTTGCATTTTCTGGACCTGAAATATCTTATCAATTCTGCTTTTATATATGTATAGATTCCGTGTAAGTTTTAAGTACCATTGTCGTCGCTGAACGTTTTTTGGGACTTGACCATAGGGTTGTTGGGTAGTAAACAATACCGGATGAGAGTCAGTCAAGTGTGCATCTTTTAGCATTGGAGCTTGGAATATATATTAATCAAATCCATTAGGCTAGGTTATTCAGTAATTCTTTTTTCAGTATTGCCATACATTTTTCGGGGTACCCAAAGTTTGGGGGGTTAGTAAACAGCCTTATAGGACTACATCATTTAACACTTTGAGATACTATTTGCGAACATAATTGTTTTCGAATCTCTTCGTATTATTTCATTATTTCATTACTATCTACAAACAATTAGTATTATTAACAAATTATTTACTATTATTTATAGATGATCTGAATACTCTTAGCATCTAAATCGCTCTCTCTCTTCTTCTGGTGAGATTAGTTTCTAATTTTGACATCAAAAGTATCACAGACACACCTGACAACTCCCGTTTTATTCTTTTGCAGACGCTCGGTGAGATTCAGAGTTGGTGGTTATAAAACACGTCTTTAAGTAATAAAATGATGCGAAAATATTTAAAAAGAGTTGTATTTCCAAACAGAGAAGACTTGAAAGACTTGGGTTGAGTACTGGATAATACCAGATCTGGGGAAGGCAAGTCTTCGTAGTTGACAAGTCGTCCACCCACCTAATGTGTGGAAATAATTAAAGTAGAATAGTTAGGTGGTGATAAAGCGATAATGAAGAAAAAGTCAAAAGCTATAATAAAAGGAGTAAGCGGTAATTAAAAAAGCCAAGGAAACAAATATGAAGAAATCAATAACAACTGTAAAATTGATTGATTTATTTTTCTAAAATAGAAAAAGATTTATGTTGATGGTTCTCATATATGATTATCAAATGGGGTGATACCTAGCAAGACTCATTTCTTAATTAATAAAATATATATTCTGATCTCTAAACTTTTTGTCGATCCTTCTTTAATCTCTTTACTAAATCTCTTTTTCTTTTGTTTTTTTTTTTTTGAAAAAAAAAAAATAGTGTTCAAGTTCTTACAAGGGTGAAGATTTTTCTATGGACCAGTAATTGCGATTTAAAAAATTTCTAAATCAAGATTTAGGTAATATCGGAATCAATTACATCCAAACCAATCCTTACATTCGCGTTTAGTTTTCTTTGGTTGGAGAAGTCTGGGAGGTGGTTTTAATTTGGGTTTTGTATGGTTTTAAAATTGTCGAGTTCGGAGGTGTATTGGGGTTTGAGTAGTGTTATTTTTTCATTTGTTGGAGAGGAGTTATGAAGAAATTATATAAATATAATCGCATAAATCTCATTATAAATTTATTTTTATATAATATGACTGTAACCAGATTATTTCTCTTTGTTTCTGGGCCTCCATCCCTCTCTATTAATTAATTGAATCCTGAAACCGATACTACAATTTTCTTTCGTCCCTCCCCCCCGCCCCCATGGCTTCCATATCCTTTGTTTTCTTCCTCTTACTTATTTCCTTCGCTACTGGAAGAGCTCAAGCGCCAAAGCAATCTAGTAATATTACGACAGGCTTTTCACTCCACCCCACAATAGATCCCACTTCCTGGCTTTCTCCATCTGGCCGCTTTGCCTTTGGTTTTTATCCGAAAAACTTGAATGGCTTTGAAGTTGGAATTTGGTTGGTTGAAGGAGACAAAAGAATAGTTGTATGGACGGCATTTCGTGATGATCCGCCGCTCACCTCGACTGTAAATCTGAACTTTACCATGGAGGGAAGGCTTCTTTTGATAAATGAGCAAGGATGGGAGAAACCCATTGCTGGTGCAACAGCCGCTGCGTATGCCTCCATGCTTGATTCTGGTAACTTCGTGCTCTATGACAAGGATTCCAAGATCATTTGGCAGAGTTTCGAACGTCCTACCGACACCATTTTAGGAGGTCAGACTTTATTCAATGGCGGGCGACTCGTATCCAGTTTAACAGAGTCTGACCATTCAATGGGACGGTTTCATCTCGAGATGCAGTTGGATGGAAACCTTGTTTTATACCCAGCAAACACAGGAAACACCCCTGGAGATGCTTACTGGAGCACAGGTACTGACTTTTGTGGCAATTCCAAGTGTCAACTAGTACTTTATCTCAATAATACAGGCCTTCTGGCTATCCTCAATGGCACAAGTTTAATGCAAGGCGTTACTGATGGGGGCAGCGACAACACTAGCAATACCATTTATCGAGCAACGCTTGATTCTGATGGAAATTTACGACTTTATTCTCACGCCTATGATGATAGAGGCAACTTCAATGTATCAAATTCTGTATGGGAAGCGTTGAGTGGTCAATGTGAAGTGAAATCTTTCTGTGGTTTTAACAGCTATTGCACATACGATGGCGGCAAACCATATTGTGTTTGCCTTCCTGGGACCAATAATTTCTCAGACAGATCTATTGGCTGCCAGAGAAACTTCTCGGAAGCAGGGTGTAGAGGTGGGAAAGAAATTAATGCAGCCTTTTATAGCATCGAAACCATGGAGAACATGCGGTGGGAAGATCATCCTTATGCTGTAGCATCAATGTCAGAGGAAGAATGCAAAAGATCTTGTTTGGAAGAATGCAACTGTGGGGCCGCACTGTTCGACAGCCAGAGTAAGCTTTGTAGGAAACACTCCCTTCCACTGATATCTGTAAGCAAATCATATGCAAGTCAGGGGTCCACGGCTTTCTTGAAGGTTGGCACGAGAAGAGATAAGATCGGCAATGAAACTGTTCATACCCCAAAGAAGCCACTCGTTGTCGTGCGCAAAAAAACAATAGTGCAAATCCTTCTTATGACCTTTGGTTTAACTGTATTTTCAGTTGTTTCCCTTACAATCTCTGGCCTTTCCATTTTCAAAAGTCGAGTCTTAAGGTACAAAAGACTTTTAGAGAATGGAAACGTGGGTCCGGCTGAAGAAATAACTTTAAGATTGTTTTCATATAATGAGCTCAAAAGAGCAACGAATGGTTTCAAAGAAGAGATAGGCAAGGGTTCTTTTGGAGCAGTTTACAAAGGAGCGCTATACAAAGCTAAAAGACTTGTTGCAGTGAAGAGACTGGAGAAGGCGGTAATTGAAGATGGTGAGAGGGAATTCCGAGCAGAGATGCGAGCAATTGGGAGAACCCACCATAGGAACTTGGTTCGTTTATTGGGTTACTGTGCTGAGGGCTCTAAAAGGCTTCTAGTTTACGAATACATGAGCAATGGCTCCCTTGCAGATCTTCTATTTAGAGCTCCAATGCGTCCAAATTGGAATGAGAGAGTAAGAATTGCACAGGATGTTGCAAGAGGAATCCTCTATCTACATGAAGAGTGCGAGGCCCCAATTATTCACTGTGACATAAAGCCTCATAATATTTTGATGGATGAATTTTGGACTGCTAAAATCTCTGATTTCGGGCTTGCAAAATTTCTAATGCCAGATCAAACCAGGACGTTCACAGGGGTAAGAGGAACAAGGGGGTACTTGGCACCAGAATGGCAAAAGAACACCCCAATATCAGTGAAGGCTGATGTTTACAGCTATGGAATAGTGCTTTTCGAAATTTTATGTTGCAGAAGGAACATTGAGCTTGGCATTTCAAGCGACGATGAGATGATTCTTTCTGATTGGATCTACCAATGCTTTCTTGCTGGAGAGTTAGAGAAGATTGTGAAGTGGGAAGAAGTAGATAAGACCACCTTGGAGAACATGATTAAGGCAGGACTATGGTGTATTCAAGATGAACCAGCTCTTCGTCCTTCTATGAAAAGTGTGCTCTTGATGTTAGAAGGGATTACCGATGTATCTGTTCCTCCATGTCCAACTGCATCCTAGAACCACGTAGATCTAGTACCTGAGGGAATTTATTTCTGCTCTCATGTAGCTTTTATTTGGTTTCATGTATTTTCCTTTTGCCATCATGATCAAGGAATGGCATAGGAATTATCCTCTCATCTCGGTAGTAAACTATTTTGTTTAGGAAAATTCTATTTATCATTCCCACACTTCACACATCACATCTATTTTAATTTTCCTTTTCATATTTTCTATAACAAATATATAGTATATGAATGATAAATAGAACAACTCAATTAGTTTAATAAGAATAAAATAAAATAAAAAATAATAAAAATAATAAATAATAAATAATAATATTAAAATATATAAAATATGTAGTATAAGATGATATGTAGTATTCCTCTTTTGTTTACAAGTAAAGATTAGGAAAATATATATCACTGCAACATTTTGACCCTTTTGGCACCATTTTTTATGACTGCAACATTTTGACCCTTTTGACACCATTTTTTTTCCCGGATTAAAAACTTGCCACAAATAGATACCATTATTCACAGTTGAAGTCTGCAAAAGCTGTGGATGCATTTGTCAAAAATACTCGTTGAGGCGGCAAAAACATAACGATGCAAATAACATGTGCGTATAATTCATTTGCAGCACTTTTTTACATCAGTTGTAACGACATACAACAGCCGCAAGTATGATCCTTTTAATAAAGTTCAGTGCACCTTTGTGTGCCGAGAAGCTTTCGCCGTTATAAATGGGTTATGTAAATGAAAAATGCTATTTGCACACGCCGAAGGGGAACCCCATGTACATAGGTCCACGTGGATACAAATTAATGAAACGGTGCGTAGCAGTAGCAGTTTTCCTTCATCGATTCTCCTTCTCCGTTGCCTTTCCCCCCTTCAGAATTTCTCCTTCATCGATTCTCCTTTCCCCCTTCAGATGAGATTAGGGCACAGAACACGGATTGAACGTCCATTTCATCTCCTTCTTCTCTTTTCTAAAATCGGCTTCATCTTCTTCTAATATTTCCCTAATCTATCTCATGATCTCTATGTCCACGATTCCGTAGCAACTTCAATACTTTGATGGACTTACCCAGCAATCGCTTTTGATTTCCTTGGAGAGAAAACGAGTATGAATCTGGTCTTTCGGCCTTGGTTTTACACTGGATTTTGTTACATAAAATACACGCTGGGGCTTGCTTTTTACTTTATCTCATCTTCTTCTCATCTTCTCCGAGCACCCATGAAGACGAACACATGTACTTCTCATCTCCTTCTCATGCCCTAAAGAGCACTACGTGGTCTCATGTGTCTGCTCCCCCTCTCTCTCTCATTTTTTTCTCAGATTTTTTGTGATTTTTGAATTGGATTTGAAGTTCAGAGCTTGGGTTTCGAATGAGATTTCAAAGGTTCGGCAATGTGTTGGTGTTGCAGCAATTTTTTGTGACAAAAAAAAAAAAAAGAATGAAAAAGTAGTACTGCAGGATGGCAAAGGTTGTGGTAAACCAATAAGTTGTAATCGCTTATTTCACCCAAAAAAAAAAAGTCAGAACAAAGAAACCATTCATTTTCTCAGAAACCAACCAGAGGACAAGAATGAAACGGGAAAAAAAAAGAAAAAAAAATCTCTCTCTCTAATCTTTGAGATAGCGCACGTTGTTGCGTGAAATTGCTTTGTGAGACTCGATTCCTTAAACCAATAAGTTGTGGATAGGATCCTCCCTGGTTGGTAAGAAAAATATCAGGACATTAGTTGGGATTCGATAGCACAACGGCTCCTCCTTCTAGGATGGGTATTTCTTTCTGAAATCAATTTTGGTCTCTTTTTTTTTTTTTTTTTTGATATCGGCTGACAACTTGTCAGGCGATTCCCCAAAAGGTACCCCACGGCGGGTACATGTGGCAGAATTGTATATAAATAGGCTGAAACTTGCTGCCCACGGTTTTTTTTCCAGCTAAATGGGTTTTTTTTCCCTATTATACCATTATCATTTGGGCGAAACCCACGATTGCAGTACTGAACCATCTCGACTCCTATTGCACACATCAAAAAGTCATTGTTGCCTTAGTATGGTTGAGGATTGGCAACAACGAAAACGTCAGGCTCTGGGCTTCCAGTGTTGATTGTGGCTCAGTCAGTGGCTTCGATTTTTTGGCCGATTCGCGGCAGTTTCGGGAGATGCGGCAACTAGCCGTGACCGCTCACGCCATACAAATCATGAGGGGTTTTTTGAGGTGTGGTAAACGATAGAAGTATTAGCATGCTTGTGTTGTCATCAGCCAAGGGGAATAGTAAGAATTGATGCTAAATGTATTCAATCTTACATTATTTTCCCATTTTTGCCCCTGTTTTTCCTTTTACCTCTGTTTTAGTTTTCCTTGTGCTTTTAGCTTCTTAGGCTTTACCTTTTTAGATTAAGCTGAAATATAAGATTAGCCTCTGTTTTGGAGATGAAAACATGTTGTTGTGCTTTCCTTTAATCATGCTTTTGGAGTTTATGATGAGCTAGGTGAGTCAAATATCCCTTTTTGAAAGCCAAAATACAACAAGGTAGATAGGATTTGACACTAGGTGTTTCTTGAAGATGAAATATTATAATATCACCATTGTCAGTGGGATTTTGTTGAAAAATGGTTATGGACTTTCAACACATTTTGCAGGGAAGTATTTTGGTTAAGTGTCCAACTTATATTTTGCTTCATTTTGAATCAACCACAATAGATATCCTTAAATAGCCAGCTTCTTTAACAAACCAAAGCGCAGCTCTCTAGAGTTTTAAAGAGCATAAACTTTAAAGACAAGTAAGCTACAGCCTACGTACACAAATCACATAAAAGTAAATAAACAAGAAGACCTTTGCTCAATATCATGCCAAAATAAACTTAATGACAAGAGACTGCAAAAACATAGAGTCTAAATCGATTCTAGTCTTATGAGACTATCTTAATTCGAAGAAGTAAATTTTGTCATATTTGCTCATTGCAACCCCTGCAAAAAAGGGTGCATGGAATGAAAAAATAATCTTTTGGCACCCAATACATTATCATAAAGCCCAGAATTTTATAGTATCAACAATTCAACATTACTGGCAGAGGGAGGGGGAAGTTGTATATGCCAACAGGGATGGAACCAGACCTTCTTGTCTAGGGGAGCCAAATGATGTTAAAACGTATAATCCATTACCTCATTTTGAGTCTAAAACTAAAAGAGTAAGGGATAGTGGCCTACCATTTTGGGTGAAAATATTTATCTTTTGAGATGATAGTAATTGTATAATTTTTCTTTACAACTTAAAAAAAAATTGCATTTCATTGCAGATAGAGAACATAAAATATATATTTGTATAAGCTGATTCGATCTACACCTCTAGAAAATATAAACACAAAATACCCACATTTAAGGTATTTCAACCTAACTGTATTGTGTAATAATCAGAACAAAAACAACTTAGAATTGAAATTCATCTTAGATCGACATTTCAAGAGATATTGTAGATAAGGAAGACTGTTTCATTTTAGAATTATTTTTTGTAGATAGTTTATAAAAATAAACAACTATATAAAAATGAATTATAATTTTGATGGGGCCAAACTTTTTTTACCATATCTATGTATTAACTATACATATAAGCTACTTGTATTAAAATTCAAAAACCCCGGAGGGGGGAGATCAGGGAATTGGCCCCTGCGAGCCTCCCCTTGGTTCCATCTCTGCATGCCAAGATAGATTATGAGCAGTTTGTGTTTGGTCATCCAACCTTGACCCAGAAATTAGCCTCCCCACTCAGGATCAAAATATTTCCTATTAATTATTTATGATTATTATTTCAATAAAAGATTTTTTTTTTTTTCATCTTACAGTGGCTATAAATGATTTCCTCATACTTGTTTCTTTTAACTTTTCCACCACCTAACTCTTCTGTCATTTTATTATTACTTTCTCAATATTGAATATTATAGTTATTGATTTTTCGTTATTTATTCATTTGGCTTTATCACCTTTCACTTATCCCAACTGTCGATCGGCTCCCATAAATGCTGTACGTATTCAAAGTCGTCTTTGATCGATGCCGTTGGCATGACGGACATAACTACTATAAATAACTACTAATCTTATTTTATACCTACGAATTAATTGAGTTATTCTATTTATTATTTATATATATATATTACGTATTTGTTATATGAGAAAAAATAAATAAATAAAAAAGATGTGGTGTGTAGAGTACTGCGAGATGTAAGTAGAATGATTTTTAAATAAAATATTGACGAAGTAGTCAATAGAGTACAAGATGATGTACAGAATTTATATAGGTAAAATATTCTTAGAATTCTTTCGTTCTACTGAACGCTGAGAATCTAATGTATAATTCAGATAGAATATTACAACATCAATGATGTTTGATCAGATCGAACATTTTGCCTTATAAACGGCAACTAAAGTACTTTATATCCTTTAAAGATTAAGCAAAGATTCTTATAATACTTTTCTGTCATTGGCATTATGGGATATATATAAACTTCTTTTTTTTTTTTTAAAGAAAAAAAAACTGCATTATAGTGTATCCATAGTACCTTCTAAAGTACGATGAATTTCTTCTTTTCTATTAATTTTGTGTGTGATTATTGTGGTAATCTTAAACTCTATATTCTGTAACGTATTGAATTATTATTTATTTTAATGATCATGATCTGTTGTTAAAAAAGAAGAAGGCACGGTTGCTTAGAAAACAATGACTAAAGGCTTCTCTGGACATCGACCCCATGCGGGCATGACTATGAAGTAATTTATCATGTTATCTTCCAATATAAAAAAGGTGTGGCTCTTATATGCTATAGAAGAAAAGCAGGAGTAGGAATATTGGTCCGTCTTCATGATGCCATATATTTACGTTGCCCGTACGTTACGACATTATAAGTCTTTTCTAAATTTGACTAATTCATGAGGTATAACGTGACTTTAACGTTTTCTTTTCCTAATCTCACATCTTCTGTACTTGAAAGACTTGGAATATTAATGGCAAGCATGCTTATCAAGGTGGTGCCATTTTTTGGAGACCTGACAGTAACAATTGAACGTAAATTTTGGGGCTTTCTAAATTTGACTAATTCATGAGGTATAACGTGGTTTTAACGTTTTCTCTTCCTAATCTCACATCTTCTATACTTGAGAAAGACTTGGAATATTAATGACAAGCATGCTTATCAAGGTCATGCCATTTTTTGGAGTCCTGACAGTAACAATTGAATGTAGATTTTAGGATTTTCTAAATTTGATTAATTCATGAGATATAACGTAGCTATAACGTTTTCTTTTCCTGATCTCACGTCTTCTATACTTGAGAAAGACTTCGAATATTAATGGCAAGTACGCTTATCAAGGTCGTGCCATTTTTTGGAGTCGTGACAGTAACAATTGAACAGATTTTGGGGATTTCTAAATTTGATTAATTCATAAGCTATAACGTGGCTTTAACGTTTTCTCTTCTTGATCTCACGTCTTCTATACTTGAGAAAGACTTGGAATATTAATGGCAAGCATGCTTATCAAGGTCGTGCAATTTTTTGGAGACCTAATAGTAACAATTGAACGTAGATTTTGAAATTTTTTAAATTTGATTAATTTATGAGGTATAACGTGGCTTTAACGTTTTCTCTTCCTGATCTCACGTTTTCTATACTTGAGAAAGACTTGGAATATTAATGGCAAGCACTCTTATCAAGGTTGTGCCATTTTTTGGAGACCTGACAGTAACAATTGAACGTAGATTTTGGGGTTGGATACTAAATAGTACAACTCTATATGGATGGAAGTTGGTAAGTCAAGTCTTTGCAGGCAGCAATAATTCTGGTAAGTCAAGTCTTTGCAGGCTGCAATAATTCTTGTAAGTCAAGTCTTTGTACGCTGCAATAATTTCATGTAATTACTTGGAACTTTCTTCTTTAGTTGTATTTAGCATTGAGAATTCAGTAATATGAGAATCAATTACATCCAAACCAATCCGTTCGCGTTTAGTTTTCTTTGGTTGGAGAAGTCTGAGAGGTGGTTTTAATTTGGGTTTTGTATGGTTTTAAAATTGTCGTGTTCGGAGGTGTATTGGGGTTTGAGTAGTGTTATTTTTTCATTTGTTGGAGAGGAGTTATGAAGAAATTATATAAATATAATCGCATAAATCTCATTATAAAATTATTTTTATATAATATGACTGAGACCAGAATATCTCTCTCTCTCTCTTTTCCTCCAGACCTCTATCCATCTGTATCCATTAATTGAATCCTGAAACCGATACTGCCATTTTCTTTCGTCCCTCCCCGGGCCTCATGGCTTCCATATCCTTCGTTTTTTTCCTTGAAATTTTCAATATACCCCTGTAAAACTACGAAATTGTCTACCAATTTCCTTGAACAAATAGGTTAGATCTCAATTAACAAGATTATGAAAAGAATCAAATACTTTAAAATAAATAATCAAACTTGCAAAACACAACGATTGGTTACGAAGGAAAACCCTTTAAAGAACTCTTTAAAGGTAAAACCCTACGGGGCAGCCAAACCCAGGAAAGTCAATCTTATTATTTGAAGAACAATTACAAGCAATAATCAATTACAAAACCTTTGCAATTCGACTCTCTTACTTGCCTAGACAAACGACCCATTTGTCTTCTACCGCAGTTGCAGCCAGAACCTCTGGCGATCTTCAAATGTTGACTTCCCTTCTGGAACTCCAGAGGCTGAAATCCAATCAATGTTGCTTCACATTCAAAGCACGATCACACTCAAGAAGATATGAAAAATCCCATGAAAATTCTCAAGTGAATTTTCTCTCCTAAATACTCAGAATCTCCTCTGTAAAATTCGTGGCTTGAAGTCCTTGAAAAGATACAAAACCGAATCCCTTTAAATAGAAAGTCTGGAAAGAGTTCTAGTCGCAGTAGGACTCTGCTAACGGTTAGCAACAGACGCGAAAACGTGTTCTGACGGACTGCTAACATTTCGCGATAATATCTTCTGTTATTGACTAAACTCTGTTCAAAAGAATTCTAGTCGTAGTAGGACTCTGCTGACGGTTAGCAACAGACACGAAAACGTGTTCCGACGAACTGCTAACATTTCGCGATAATATCTTCTGTTTTTGACTTAAACTCTGTTCAGCTTTCTTCTTGATAAATACCAAACTTCCAAAACTCGATTTTAACCTCAAAGACTTATCTAAACAACACCTAAGACTTCTAGATAGACTCAATATTGTTTAGATACAAATCAATACTTATTTTACATTCATCCAAATTTAATCAAATAATGATAAGATGAATCTTATCATTCATTCAAATTTAATCAAATAATGATAAGATAAACCTTATCATTTAGTCATCTAATCCTAGCCAATTTTTGCCTTTACATTCCTCTTGCTTATTTCCTTCGCTACTGGAAGAGCTCAAGCGCCAAAGAAATCTAGTCATATTACAACAGGCCTTTCACTCCACCCCACAATAGATCCCACTTTTTGGCTTTCTCCATCTGGCCGCTTTGGCTTTGGTTTTTATCCGAAAAACTTGAGTGGCTTTGAAGTTGGAATTTGGTTGGATGAAGGAGACAAAAGAATAGTTGTATGGACGGCATTTCGTGATGATCCGCCGCTCCCCTCAAATGTAAATCTGAACTTTACCGAGGGAAGGCTTCTTTGGAGAACTGAGCAAGGACAAGAGAAACAAATTGCTGGTGCAACAGCCGCTGCTTATGCCTCCATGCTTGATTCTGGTAACTTCGTGCTCTATGACAAGGATTCCAAGATCATTTGGCAGAGTTTCGAACGTCCTACCGATACCATTTTAGGAGGTCAGACTTTAGTAAATGGCGGGCGACTCGTATCCAGTTTAACAGAGTCTGATCATTCAACTGGACGGTTTCATCTCGAGATGCAGTTGGATGGAAACCTTGTTTTATACCCAGCAAACACAGGAAAAAGCCTGTAGATGCTTACTGGAGCATAGGTACCGCCGTTTGTGGTAATTCTAAGTGTCAAATAGTACTTTATCTCAATAATACAGGCCTTCTGGCTATCCTCAATGGCACAAGTTTAAAGCATAGCGTTTATGATGGGGGCAGCGACAACACTGGCAATACCATTTATCGTGCAACGCTTGATTCTGATGGATATTTTCGACTTTATTCTCACTCCTATGATGATAGTGGCAACTTCAATGTATCAAATTCTGTATGGGAAGCGTTGACTGAACTATGTGAAGTGAAATCTTTTTGTGGTTTTAACAGCTATTGTACATACGATGACGGAAAACCATATTGTGTTTGCCTTCCTGGGACCAATAATTTGTCAGACAGATCTCTTGGCTGTGAGAGAAACTTCTCGGAAGCAGGGTGTAGAGGCGGGAAAGAAATTAATGCAGCCTTTTATAGCATCTAAACCATGGAGAACATGAGGTGGGAAGGTCATCCTTATGCTGTAGCATCAATATCAGAGGGAGAATGCCAAAGGTCTTGTTTGGAAGAATGCAACTGTGGGGCCGCCATGTTCGACAGCCAGAGTAAGCTTTGTAGGAAACACTCCCTTCCACTGATATATGTAAGGAGATTAACTGAAGGACAGGGGTTCACGGCTTTCTTGAAGGTTGGCAAGAGAAGAATCGGCAATGAAACTGTTCATACCCCAAAGAAGCCACTCGTTGTCATGCGCACAACAACAATAGTGCAAATCCTTCTTATGACCTTTGGTTTAACTGTATTTTCAGTTGTTTCCCTTTCAATCTCTGGCCTTTTCATTTTCAAAAGTCGAGTCTTAAGGTACAAAAGACTTTTAGAGAATGGAAACGGGGGTCCGACTGAAGAAATAACTTTAAGATTGTTTTCATATAATGAGCTCAAAAGAGCAACAAATGGTTTTCAAAGAAGAAATAGGCAAGGGTTCTTTTGGAGCAGTTTACAAAGGGGCGCTATACAAAGCTAAAAGACTTGTTGCAGTGAAGAGACTGGAGAAGCTAATTGAGGATGGTGAGAGGGAATTCCGAGCAGAGATGCGAGCAATTGGGAGAACTCACCATAGGAACTTGGTTCGCTTATTGGGTTACTGTGCTGAGGGCTCTAAAAGGCTTCTAGTTTACGAATACATGAGCAATGGCTCCCTTGCAGATCTTCTTTTTAGAGCTCCAATGCGTCCAAATTGGAATCAGAGGGTAAGAATTGCACAGGATGTTGCAAGAGGAATCCTCTATCTACATGAAGAGTGCGAGGCCCCAATTATTCACTGTGACATAAAGCCTCATAATATTTTGATGGATGAGTTTTGGACTGCTAAAATCTCTGATTTCGGGCTTGCAAAATTTCTAATGCTAGATCAAACAAGGACGTTCACAGGGGTAAGAGGAACAAGGGGGTACTTGGCACCAGAATGGCAAAAGAACACCCCAATATCAGTGAAGGCTGATGTTTACAGCTATGGAATAGTGCTTTTCGAAATTTTATGTTGCAGAAGGAACATTGAGCTTGGCATTTCAAGCGACGATGAGATGATTCTTTCTGATTGGATCTACCAATGCTTTCTTGCTGGAGAGTTAGAGAAGATTGTGAAGTGGGAAGAAGTAGATAAGACCACCTTGGAGAACATGATTAAGGCAGGACTTTGGTGTATTCAAGATGAACTAGCTCTTCGTCCTTCTATGAAAAGTGTGCTCTTGATGTTAGAAGGGATTACCGATGTATCTGTTCCTCCATGTCCAACTGCCAGAACCACGTAGAGTACCTATAGGAATTTATTTCTGCTTTCATGTAGTTTTTATTTGGTTTCATGTATTTTCCTTTTGCCATCATGATCAAGGAAGGGCATAGGAATTATCCTCTCATCTCAGTAGTAAACTATTTGTTTAAGGTGGAGATCAGGAAAGGAGAAAAAGCAACATAGGGTTACGTTTTCGGGTTTGATCTATTAATAATATTATATATGAAGAGAACTTTGTCCCTTCGATCGGTAGCCATTTACTTCCAAATTAAGCTTTTTTTATTTTTATTTTTTATAAACGTAGCTGATGTGCTGTGTACCAATCATTGAGATAGAGAGCAACTGATCAAGAGAACCATGAAGCAAATGATGACAAACGAGGTGACAATATACCAATCTTGATGTTCTTCATGTTTATCGGCAAGCCATTGCTCCAGCAGATTTTTTGGCTAGACTGGGCTCGAAGGGATGCACTAACTGTTGGGAATATTTTTCTGATTTGCCATGGAAACTTCGTGGTCTACTAAAGACGGATAAAGCTGGATTACCATATCTTCGTAATGGATAATCTGCCCTGTTGTTGGTCTGTGTTGATACTCTGTATTTTCTGGGCGTTGGGTTTGTGTCTTGCAGCTGGGCGTTATTTGTTTGGTTTGTTTGTTTATTCTTCTGAGTTTTGTATAGTTCCACTTTGATTATTTCATTAAGAATATTGGTCTTGTAAACACGGTTTTCTTCCGCCACACGTGAGGATTTGAATAAACTCCAGAGGTACCGTCCTCCTTCATAAAAAATAAAAAATAAAATCAATCTTGATATACTTGGTTCACTCATGAAAAACATCATTATGAGCAATCTGGATAGCATTGCGATTGTCATAGTAAAGAGGAGTGGCAAAGGTGAGAGATCATTGTTGTCAGTATTGGATCGAGAGACAACAGTCTATTTCTTGCTATGCCAAGAGATCATTGAGGAATTGAGAAAGAAGCAGTAACTTGTGATGGAATGACGATTTATGGGATCATCTGCCCAGTCAGCATCAAAGTATGCTCAAAGAACTAGTGGAGACTAAGCAGAGAAGTGCAGATCATGGGAGAGTGCCCTTAAGATACTGAAGAATGCGTAGGACAGTAATATAGTGGACTGTTAGATGGGCAAATAGGAATTAGGTCAATTGATGCACCACATAATAAATGTCTAGACGAGTGACTGTACGTAAGGTAAACCAGGTTGCCAATCAATTGTCGATAAAGTGTGAAGTCAGACAATAATTCCCCACACGAGAGGGTTAGATGTGCAGGAAGCTCATGGGTGTATTAGCAACCTTGTTATCAGTAGGGCCAACATGAGACAGAAGATTAGAGACATACTTGGCTTGGGTGAGGTAGATTCCATTTGCTGTGGAAGTGATCTGCAAGCTGAGAAAATAATTGAGGTAACTAAGATTTTCCATCTCAAATTGCTGATTGAGGAAGTCCTTAAGTTCCTGAATGTCATTAAGGCCATCATTAGTAATAATCATGTCATTGACATGTAGCAGTAGCAAAATGAGACCTTTGTCGAAATGATGAATGAAGAGGGCCGAGTCATAAGAACTAAGGGAGTAGCCCAAGCAAGAAACTGTAGAGATGAATTTTGCAAACTAGACACAAGGGGCTTTCTTAAGGCCATAGAGAGCATGATGGATATGATAGACCTTGGCTGGTGGATGAGAGAGACCAGGCGAAGGTTGCATATAGACTTCTTCACACTAATCTCCATTCAGAAGGCATTGTTGACATCTATTTGAAAGAGCTTCTACTGACGAAAGGCCACAACAACCTAGAGAGTGCGAACAAAGGAGAGACGGGTAATTGAGGCATAGGTCTCATCATACTCAATGTCATATTCCTATGTGAAACTTTTAGTAATAAGTCAAGCTTTATACCTCTCAATAGAACCGTTTAAGCAAGTCTTGGACTGCAAAGATATCTGATTTTTAGTTGGCAAAGCTTTTACCGTGAAATCAATCAAGAACAACTATAGGGGTCGAAGAGACAACTGGCTACGACTTGGCACTTGAATGGCAAAAGAATGCTTTGATATCAGTAAAAGCAGGCACATATAGTTTTGGGTATTGTGCTTTTGGAGATTTTATGTTGTAGAAGCACTATAGAAATAAATGTTCCATCGGCAGATGAAATACTTCTTTCTAGTTGGGTCTATAATTGCTTTATGGCTGGAGAGTTGGACAAGCTTGTTGGAGGTGAAAACGTGGACTTCATGACACTGGAAAGAATGGTGAAAGTGGGGCTATGGTGCATTCAAGAAGATCCAGCCTTGCGTCCTTCAATGAAGAATGTGATATTGATGTTGGAAGGGGCAGTGGATATTCCGATGGCTCCAATATCTCCATGTTGCTTAATGAATTCATGCTCGTTTTATTTTATTTTGTTTTATTTTACTGTTGAGCTGATATATAGTAGTATTGAATATAATCTTATGTACACAAACTTGGTGTATCTGCATAACTATATGTATTATGAACTTTGCCTTATATTTTCTTTTATTTGGTGATTATAGACTATATATACATTTTGATCTCTCCCATGCACTTTCTGATCTCTTGTCCAATTCTTGTCTCGTGAATGGATGCCATTTCTAAGTAAATTAAAAATTACAATCTATCTCTTAAAACTATCATACATATATCCTGGCGTCCATCATCTGCAAGTAATAGTAATTCTACAAACTGATATGATGAGTTCATCAGATTATGAAGTTATTTTTATTATAAAACAAATTTGACGGATTCAATTTGTGAGATTACTTTTATATAATTATTTTGTGGTTATAACACTCTTGAAAGGAAACTTTTGAAAAATATTGTCAAAATGCATGTTTTGATTTTTTTTTTTTTTTCAAGGATGTTTCTGTATATTGAGCAGCGGGCTGCTAGAGGAAGCCCACCAAAGAATAAAAGGAAAGTAAGTGGGTCTGGTGATGATTCGAATGAAGCCGAGTTTAGAGGTGGTGGTGATCAAGATGAGCCATTTTTGTTGGAGGGTGCAGGTCGTGAACCTTTTTCTAAGGGACTTGGCTCAAAACTCAAAAGAAAAGAAAAAGGAATGGTCAGGTACTAAATTATGCTTCTCAAGTTTCTTCGGACGCATTTTTCCCCATCTCCCACGATATATTTCCTGGTTGGAATCGTAGGATACTATTCAGAATATATGGGAATCTCGATTCGACTGATAGAGTTGCAAGCCTATTAAGAGCCCATGTTATTTTAAAAGGCCACCCAGCAATGGGCTTGAAGCGGGAGGAGATCAGGCAACTCAAGGGTGAATTCTTCGATTTTTTTTTTAGGACAGAGAAGGACGGGGCTTCTTCATCATTTTTCTTATATATCTACATGTGAATGATTGTAGAGAACTGAAAGAGGACTGGACAGTCTGTATTTAATCTCACTTTTAGTGGGTTTTGCATTCAAGAACTGTGGACGTAGGCTTTAATATCAAGTCACATAAACAATTATCCCTTATATATGTATATATATTATACTAGTCATGAATATCCACCACCAACCACTACCATATAGAAAGGAGATCAGGCTCATTCGACGATCTCTTGGTTCGAAAAATGCATCAACAGATTCAATGTAAGAGATCAATCTCATCCCCAATCGCGAATGGGATGAGACTGATCTCTTACACGGAATCTGTAAATTAAAATGAAACAAAACTCAGCATCAATGAAACTACAGATTAAAAAAATATAAATATTTACTAACAATTATGAAAATCCATAAATAAAAAAAAAATGGATCAAACTTATGTTCAAATAAGAGTATACATGATCTGTCATAGATTTGACATATTTAAAAGCTTTGAAAAAAAAAAGTTTTTGAGATAATCTATAATATTATTTTTAATTAAGTATGTTATATCATTTCTATGCATCGCGCGGGCCCACAACTAGTTACCATATAAACTCTAAAGCCAAAAAATTGAGCCACGCTTGCTATCCTCCATTTTTATAAATCTTATTACTTATCCATTCTTTTGGTTTAGAAATCTTTCGATATCTTAACTTCAATTAATTTGAATAAGCCCAAGGTCATTACATGCGATATGACACGTACAACATTATATATTTTGTTCAATTTGCATATGCATCTTAACTTCTAAGTTATTCAATTACATTAACCATAGTGCGACATAGAAATTGGAAAACCACAGAGGACTACAAGCTTGATTGGTTCATATCCCATAACCTAGAAACTACATATAAACAAATTTTAGGGATTTTTTGGAAATAGAACTCATTCTAAACTTCTAATCTCAACTCATCCCATCTCCTTCCCAAACATTATTCAAATACAAAATTTTCAAACTAATCATTATAATATTTTCAAGCTAATCATTACATCTTTATCAAATTTTTAAATAAAAAATAAGAAATAATTCAATATTTTCAAATTTCTAAATAAAAATAATATTTTAATTTTATAATATTTTTTATTCAAAATTTTCTCTCTTTTTTTTTTAAATTTAAAAAATATTCAATTCAAAATATTTTACTATTATTCATAAAATTAATCTAATAATAAATAAAGTCGATTTTTTGGGAGCTAGTGGGCCATTTTAACCAAATATTAAACAATTTGTTAATCGGCCCCTTCGGCGGCCCGTTTGTTCCGTAATTAATTAAACCAAATTGGAAGCACTTTCTTTGAATAAGACTAGGTCAGTGATTCCTTACCAAAACTAGAAGTCTAGGTGGGAGTTTGAATGGACGACGATGCATGCATTGGTTTTTTATTTTTTTATAAAGAGCTACCTAGGTTCTATATATTTGAAATAAAATAAAATATTTTAAATGAGATGAAGTGTAGAGTAAGGGCCGGCTATTCAAATTCAAAACTTTTGCTCTAATATAATGTGAAATCACCACTAGTTCTGAAGAGTTAAACTGAGAGTAAATAAATTTTCTTATTTTTTTTTAAGTAATGTTAGATACAGTTATGGAATGCACAAATTCTATTCAATCCTTTTAAAAAAGAGTGAAGTTCAGTATTAAAAATCTAAATTTTTTATCATATGGGATCCTTATTTACTCAATTTTTTCAAAAAAAATTATACAACACTTACGTATTTCGCGACTGCAAATATCATTTATATATCTTATCTTAACAATATCTACTACATATATTAAATCTACTTAATAATAAAAATTAGTTTATATTTTGAATTTTAATTTTATAAAATCTCTTTATGAACTACAGATTTCACTAGATCAGGAACAGCTTGAAACCATGCGAGGTTGCCATGTATGTGCGGTACTCAGGGTGGAGAAGTTTCCATCCAAGCATGGCAATGAGACTCCGGGTCAAGTCATTAGGCTCGACACGGAAGACAACAAATTGTCTTTGGGGCACAGTATATGATGTATGTTTAATTGGTGTTTTTGTGATCTATAATATCCCACCAACGAGTTATTTTTCAAACGATCGATGACATAGAGATGGCTCGGTTTTGGTAATCATAAGAAAGTGTATATGCATGATGAATGAGGCGGGAGGGAATGTTATTGTGTGGTTCAGCTTTTGTTCAACTAGTTAATTTGGACTTTTGAGTCAGACTTTTTTTTTTTTCAATACGGCAAAGATGGCATGTTCCGTGGAGGTGAGACAAGCATATTGACCTATAGCTAGTAGTATTAATGTCGTGGAGGAAAAGCTAATTTTGCGGCCTACTGGTAGTGGTCATGGACTGACTTTTTAATACATGAAGAATGCAACTATGCATAAAATTGGAAATTTGGTACTGACATTTGAAATTTGATTTAGTATAAGATCGTAATAAATTCGAGTGATCATGACTTTTGAGGCCAATCGAACATGCATGAACTGTACTACATTGATCATTTCCTTTCCATTGTCCAAAAGCTGCTTCCCCAACATAATTTGGTCTCGTCATGGAGTAGTACTTCATCATGTCAATAATGGCCGCCGGTTTTGCATTTCCGACTGTTATATGTCCTCCATATATATATATATATATATATATATATATATATTGTCGTAGGTGACAATATTGTTTGATCAGCTAGTATATGCAAGGTGATATATTACAAGGAAATATATATATATATATATTGTGGTTTTGATATATAATTGACAAATGATTTCATATTCTATTCATGCACTTGAAATTAGATATAAGATAGATCGATGCATCAAATTGAGAGGGTTTTGTGCGAGTTTTGAAACGTGGTAAATGTTCCAAATTAATTAAAGAAAGTTCTATTAACTAAAATCAAACCAATTTGGGCCACTAGTACTACTGGAATATCATAACGATGGTGAATATCGGTGCATGCATGCTAGCTGACTTGGTTTTGGAGTCTTCACGTAATACCTAGCTAGCTACTAGAAGCTAGCTCTTCCGCCGATATTAACGTAAGTCTTGCGTCTTGACTTTAAGAAAAACGTAAATGAGTAGGAATATATGGGAAAGACTACTGTACGTGTTGAAGCAAAATGGCATTGACGACGAAAGGTTTTATAGTTTCTTCATATTCATGAACGAACGAAATATAATTATAATGTCACATAGGATACATGCAGCACGTACTGTTCGGAGGTGATCAGGTACTACTACTTGCAGATTGATTAATTAGTGTTCGATCTTCCACTCTTTATCACAAAAATGGAAGGATCATAGGCCAAATTAATATCTCACAGATAATTACATGCATGGATGGATTAACACTACAAAAAGAACGAATATTTATGACGAATTATTTATAATGAGAATGACTATATGTGATAAGAATAAATTCAATTTAAGGAAAAAAAATAATTATTTTAACAAAAAATAACCGAGTACAAATAAGCAACTCTTATAGTGTATAATATTACCACATACGTACTAATACAACAAATTAAGAGCTAAATATTCATGCTCAAAATCATGAAAAATCAACCGCTTTGTTAGACTTCCTGGCACTCAATAATATGACACTTTTCCATATTGCATACCCATGAGAAACTCATGATCATGATATAGTGTGAACATTTGAAAATTAAGATACATGTAATGATAAATCGGAAGCTGCCTTTCAATAACATGCAAGAAGCAGAAAAATATTAGAATAAAGATAAAAGCTGGTATTGGTCAGTTCATTGCATTAATCCGCATGCATATAAAGCTTCCACTTAGAAGAAGATGATCAGTATGTCTAGGAATATCAATGCAAGCTTGTGTTGCAAGAACTCCGACGTTGTCTAGCTATATATTGTACGTATTCTAATGGCATCAAAGCTTCTGATTCTCTTGTTTCTTCATCTCCTTCCTCTGACAAAATCTCAATCTCCAGCACCAAACATTACCCTTGGCTCCACCCTTTACACAAACTCCACTCCAAATTCCTGGCCTTCTCCTTCGGGGCATTTTGCGTTTGGGTTTTACCCTAGTGGTAATGGCTTTAAGCTTGGCATTTGGCTCGTAGGCAGCCCGAATAACACAGTTGTGTGGACGTCACGTCGAAATGAGACAGTGATATCACCTGGTGCGGCTCTCGCATTCTCTGCGGATGGTAGGCTCCTCCTCCATAGCACCGATGGACAAGTTCAACCAATTGCCGAAACAACTCCACAGGCTTCAGTTGCTTCGATGCATGATTCCGGTAACTTTCTTTTATATGACTCTAGTTGGACCATTATTTGGGCAAGCTTCAATTTCCCGACCGATACCCTTTTGGTTCGACAAAATCTAGTTGTAGACCAGTTTTTGTACTCCAGCATTTCCGAAACTGATGCTTCAATCGGAAACTTTAAGCTATTGTTGCAAAGAGACGGAAATCTCGTTGCTTATCCGATAAGAAGTTATACGGATGCAAAATATGTTTACTGGTCATCATTTACCGCAAATTCCGGCAGAAATGTGACATTGAATCTAAACGCCGACAGCCGCTTCTACCTTCTCAATTCCACCGGGCGTAGTATAAAGAACTTCACGGAAGGGCGATATCTTGCTGATAATACTAAAGTCTTGTATCGAGCAACGTTTGATGCGGACGGAATTCTGAGGCTTTATCAGCACCAAATGGGGACTGAAGGTAGCTTAGGCTTTACAATCTTATGGACGGCAATCAGGGAAGAGAATCGTTGCTCCGTCAAAGGGATTTGTGGGGAAAACAGCTTTTGTACAATCGATGGTGCAAAACTTTCTTGCCTTTGTCCTCCAGGATTTGACTTTGTGGATCCCAATCAGCCTAATTTGGGCTGCAAGTCAAACTTCACAGTGATGAATGATTGCTTTGGGAAGAAGGGTAACGCGAATTACATGTCCCCTCTTCCAAACACTGCCTGGGAAGTTAGCGAATATGATGTATTGACACAAGTGAATGAAGAAACCTGTTCTGAAAATTGTTGGATGGACTGTAATTGTGTGGTGGCAACATTCCGAGACCAAATATGCTACAAGCAAAAGCTTCCGCTTCGATTTGGGAGGAGGAATATTAGCAATCCAACCAAAACATTGGTGAAGACCAGAAGTTTTCCAAGTGGCCTGCCCCCGGACACCAATGTTGTCCCCACAAAGATCACAAACAAGCTCAGTAAGAAGCATGTAATTGTTGGAATAGTTATCATCACCTTCTCCGTATTGGTTTCCCTGTTTTCGGGATACCTGCTTTTCTCACATCGGATATGCAGCTACAACGTACGTACAGGGCAACTTAATTCATCTGATGTGCTTATTGAAGAAATAAATCTGAGATCATTTACCTATGATCAACTTGTACAAGCAACAGATAATTTCAAGGAAGAGATCGGCAGGGGAGCATCTGGGAAGGTTTATAAAGGCTCCTTGGCAAGGAATGGTGGACAAGAAATTGCAGTGAAGCGTCTAGAGAAGATGGTGGATGAAACAGAAGTTGAGTTCCGAAATGAGATGAAGATAATCGGCAGGACCCACCACAAAAATTTGGTTCAATTGATAGGATTTTGCAGTGAGGGGTCGAAAAGGCTTCTCGTGTACGAATTCATGAAGAACGGTTCGCTGGCAACCCTTCTCTTCAAGTCCAAGAAACGTCCAGTTTGGAATGAAAGAATGAGGATTCTGATAGAGATAGCGAGAGGGATCAACTATCTCCATGAAGAGTGTGAGACCCGGATCATCCATTGTGACATTAAGCCACAGAACATACTTATGGGTGAATCTTGGTCTGCCAAGATATCAGATTTCGGGCTTTCGAAGCTACTAAAACCGGATCAAACGAGAACATACACCACGGCGAGGGGGACAAGAGGCTACGTAGCTCCTGAGTGGTACAAGAGCAATGCTCCGATTACAGTAAAAGCAGACGTCTACAGCTTCGGGGTTGTGTTATTCGAGATCATTTGCTGCAGGAAGAACATGGAATTGGCAGTCCCAGATGAAGAAATAGTGCTAATGGATTGGATATATGAATGCTATGTCGGTGGGGAGCTCGGAAAAGTGGTGGGAGAAGAAGTGGTAGACATGGCGGAATTAGAGAAGACAGTGAAAGTGGGACTTTGGTGCGTGCACACAGAAGCAGTTCAGCGCCCATCAATGAAGTCAGTAATCACGATGCTAGAAGGAAACGTTGTGACGCCAGTACCGCCTTTGAAGCCATGTTCTATGTACGTTAATGTCTGAATCATGTAAACCCTCTTGCTTTGTTTGTTCATCCATCAAGTTTTTCTAGTTTGGTCTCCTCGAGTGATGCAACCATAAGTTCATAACTGCCCAATAATCCCTTCTTTAACCATTCATGGAAATCTCTAGCTAGCTAGTAGCTTTTTGTTTTTAAGATTATCTTGACAAATAATCTAAGAGAATTGCTGCCCTCCTGAATGGAGAATCCCGACGGGGATCTGGACTGGTGTGTGTGTGTGTGTTTTTTTTTTTTTTTTTTTTTTTTAAATATATTTTTTTAAAATGGAAGGAAAAAAAAAAAAAAAAAAAAAAAACTGCTGTGTCGGGATCCCAGTTGGGTTCTCCATGTGTGGCTATAGAGCCACTCATAATCTAATCTAGCATCCGTATTTTAGGAGACCCTATATTTTATACCACTAAATTAACATCTTCCTTTTAAATTTATATAATAAGTTATTAAAATTGACAATATTCATCTAAGATGATCGAAGTTTGATAAATCGTATCTTGTATTTTTCTTTATTTAAAAATCAAATCAATGAGAAATATACATCACACATTTTAAAAATCAGATCTTGATCAAATGTATTTTTTAAAAAGAATACGATACCTCAATTTTATTAGCTAACCATCAATTATGGCAGGTGAATGCTTTATACAAAGAGGAGTAAGGGGATTAAAGAAATCCCAAAACTATGTCCCTATAAAAAACTATTATCTTTAATAAAATCTAGTCACAATTAAGAATGAGAGAAAAGAAAATTAATAATGCAACGTGTGAATTCTTGCACGATCGAAATAAAAGATACAAATAATGTGTTTCGGTAATTCATAAAAGACGGAAAAACTTACCTTATTTGCCCGTTACATTGAAGGAAGCAAGGCTAGCTATATCTACTAAGGCATTGCCATCTCTCTCTACACGAAATATATCAAATTGGAAAGCACTTTTGAAATGAAGAATGTTATCCCAAATATTGAAATACGGCTAAGGGGTAGGAAACAATTCTTGAACCAATTAACAATAAAAAGGGAGTCTGAATCCAAAATAAGACTGAGAGGATTTGCAAAACCACCACACACTGAACGTGGTGAGTGATCTCTGTATATATTGAATCATTTACAAATCATGTACATAATGATGAATGGTAAAATAAAAGGAAACTAAATCAATCTATACAATAGAATTGCTGGAATTAAGGACAACTAAATAAGCCTAGAATTATGGTAAGGTTTCCTTAACAGTTTCCTTGACACCCCCCCGCAAGCTAAGCGTCGGATTGGAACAGACATGAAGCTTGGTACGGAAAAAATCAAAAAGAGGTCTAGGAACACTCTTAGTGAGGAGATCGGCAACCTGTAGGTGAGAAGGAACGTACTGCGTCTGAAGTTTGCCAGCAACCACAAGCTCTCGAAGAAAATGATAATCAAGCTCAACGTGCTTGGCCCGTTTGTGAGAAACAGGATTAGAGCTCAAGAAAATAGCACTTTTATTGTCACATAACAAGAGTGGTTTCTGTGAGAGAGGAACCTTGAGATCTTGAAGAAGGTGCATAAGCCAGAGAAGTTCAGCCGCAGCAGTGGCAAGAGCACGATATTCAGACTCACAGCTGGAACGGGAGACAGTAGGTTGCTTCTTGGCACTCCAAGAGACTAAATTGTGGCCAAGATAAATGGAGTAACCAGAAGTGGAGCGACGAGTGTCGGGACAACCAGCCCAATCAGCATCAGAGTAAGCAACCAGAGCACTAGAACCAACAGAGGGGCGGAAGGTGAGACCAAAATGAAGAGTGCCCTTGACATAGCGAAGAATGCGTTTGACAGCCAAAAAATGATCAGTAGTTGGAGCATGCAAAAATTGGCTGACAGAGTTGACGGCATAAGCAATGTCTGGACGGGTGATGGTCAAGTATTGGAGGGCACCAACAAGTGATCTGTAAAGAGTGGGATCCGAGAAAGGGGAACCGTCGCCAGTCAGATGCTGAGAGATAACCATGGGAGTGTGAACCGGCTTACTATCAAGCAAGTGGGCTCGAGTAAGAATGTCCCGTGCATATTTCAGTTGACTGATAAAAAGACCATCAGTAGTGGATGTAGCTTCCAGCCCAAGAAAATAATTGAGGGAACCCAAGTCTTTGGTGGCAAACTCAGAATTGAGCTTGTGAGTGAAGCTGTCAAGAAGAGAGGGATTGTTGCCAGTAATGATAATATCATCAACATAAAGGAGCAAATAAATAGTGTCAGACTGCTGGTGAAACACGAAGAGAGAGGTGTCAGCACGACTGCAAGCAAAACCAAGGGTAAGGAGAAAAGAACTAAACCGCTGAAACCAGGCACGAGGAGCTTGCTTGAGGCCATAAAGTGCTTTCTTGAGCTGACAAACATGGTCGGGATAGCGAGGATCAACATATCCAGGAGGTTGCTCCATAAAGACATTTTCAGTAAGGTGACCATTGAGAAAAGCATTCTTGACGTCCAGTTGACGTAGAGGCCATCAGTTGGTAACCACAAGAGAAAGGACAACACGAACAGTAGTAGCCTTGATAACAGGACTAAAAGTGTCGGTGTACCAGATACCTGAGTGTAACCTTTGGCAACAAGTCGAGCTTTGAGGCACTCAATGGATCCATCAGGTAAATATTTGGTCCGAAATACCCATTTGGAACCCACAATGTTGGTGTTGACAGGACGAGGGACAAGGATCCAGGTGCGATTGGTCTGTAAAGCATGAACTTCTTCATCCATAGCAGCAAGCCAGGCAGGATTCTTAGCAGCGGATTTGAATCCTTTGGGCTCAGTAGAAGCAAGTAGAGCAGAAAGAAGTCCAGAGGGTTGCAAGACAGTGAGATCCGCCGGATGACGAGTCCGAAAGATACCAGACTTGGCTCGTGTGATCATGGGATGAGAACCCAATGATAAGGCAGGAGCGGATGGAGGATCAGGAACAGAACGATCACTGGCAGTCTCATCAGGAGGCGGTCTAGGATCCATCAAAGATGAAGAAGAACCTGCAAGAGAATGAGGAACCTGCAAAGACTCATCCACTGAGTTAGTACAAATAACACACGGGGTGGATCCGGAAGGCGTAATGTGCGGAGAATGGTGCATAGGGAAAATAGAAGGGGGGTCGTTGGGACTGGGTTCAAGAAAATTGGAAAAAATGAGAGATGATATAGGCTGAGCTTGAGAGCTGATATGAGAGGGGAAATGGGTTTCATCAAACTGAGCATGACGAGTGATATATAGCCTAGAAGTAGTGGGGTCAAGACAGCGAAACCCTTTATAGGAAGGACTGTAACCTAGAAAAATACAGGGAATGCTGCGAGGAGAAAATTTGTTAGGCATATAATCACGTAAGCAAGGATAAACACGACAACCAAATGGATGGAAATTTTCATAATTGGGTGAGGAGCCATAAATAAGTTCAAATGGGGACTTACCTCCAAGAAGCGGTGTGGGCAGACGGTTGATAATGTAAGCTGCAGTGCTGAAAGCGTCAACCCAGAAGCGAGGGGAAATATGAGAGTGAAAAAGGAGGGCTAGACCAGTCTCAGTCACATGGCGATGTTTCCTTTCAGCGCGACCATTTTGAGCTGATGTGTATGGGTAGGAAAGTTGGTGGTGAATGCCTGAGGTGCTAAGATGGGCTTTGAAGCGATTGCTTGTAAATTCTGCACCACCATCACTTTGAAAAATTTTGATACGAGTGGTATGTTGATTTTCCACAAAATTTTGAAAGTGAATAAAGGTATCATAAAAATCAGATTTGAATTTTAAAGGATAAAGCCAAGTGAATCGAGAGTGATCATCAATAAATATGACATAATATAGAAAACCCGATGTGGATTTGACGGGGGAGGGGCCCCAAATGTCGCAATGAATAAGATCCAATACATGTGACGATCTTTTTTCATTACGTGCATAAGGTAAGCGATGATTTTTGGCAAGTTGACATGTAGTGCACAATGCAGGAGAAGGCAATAAAGATGTAAGAGAAAGATAACCATTTTTATTCAAATAAGAAATAATAGAGTGATTAACATGTCCAAGACGAGCATGCCATAAATCATAAGAAGCATGAAGGGCTTTATTTTTAAGAACGGAAATAAAAGCGGAGTTGCCGCGTTCCAGCACATACAAGCCACCATCTCGTTTACCGGTTGCCACCACCCTTCCCGTTTGACAATTCTGGACAGTAAAACAATTATTAGTAAATGTAACCGAGAGAGGAAAATCAGAGGTTAATTTACTAATTGAGAGAAGATTTTTGGTAAGACGGGGAACGACTAAAACATCCAATAAATGAAGATTGGGAGTTGGAGAAGTGATACCGGTGTGGGTAATGGGTAGGGATGCACCATTCCCTACAATTACACAATCCTTACCCATATAGTTATTGGACTGGTCCAAAGTGGAAGGGTCTTTGGTCATATGGGCTGAGGCTCCAGTATCTAAGTACCAATCACTGGGCTCGGGCCCAGTCAGCCCACATGAAGAGGTGAAGGCCTCGGCAAGGTGTGCTGCTGAGTCTGCCCGTGCATATCGTTGGTTGCAGCGGTCAGCATAGTGACCATCTTGCCGGCAGATCTGGCAGCGTGGCGGACGGCGGCCCTGGCCTGAACGGCTTCGCTGGTGCGACGGCCCACGGTTGCGAGTTGAATCATTGTGGCCACTACGAGGGCCTTGCTGATTTCGAGAGGAAGAATTCCTCTGCTGTGTCCGTGAGGTACCATGGTGGGTTGCTGTGAAAGCAGCTGTTGGAGGAGCCGATGGTTCAAGAGAGCGTTGAAAGAGTTCAAAGCTTTCGGCTTTGGACACCAAATCAGCAAAAACAGGCAAGGGAGTGAGGGCCATTTGAGCTGTGGAAAAATGAGAGAAATCGGACCCAAGCCCGCGCAGGAACCAGTGAGACTTGTCGGTGTCGTCGACAGGTGGCCGATGGCATGAAGCTGGTCACAGAGGGACTTGAAGGTTCGGGCATACTCAGAGACCGTGCGAGTACCACGCTTCATCAACTGAAGGTCATCTTTGAGCCGAAGCTCCCTAGCTTTAGACCGATGGCTGAAGGTGTTTTCAAGGGCAAGCCACACCTCACGGGAGGTGGACAAACCCACTACCTCTGCCATGGCTTCCTCGGTGAGGGAGGAGAGGAGGAGGCTGAGGAGGCGTTGATCCGTTTGCTTCCACGCCAAGTGTTTGATATTGGGTGTCTGAGAGGTGGGTGGGTCAAACTGTGAAGGGATTTCGAGAGTGCCATCCACATGTCCTAACAAGGCTTGACTTTCAAGGAGAGGAAGTAATTGACTCTTCCATAGAAGGTAGTTAGAAGAAGAAAGCTTGATGGTAACCATGTGGATCATGGTGTTGAAGGGGAGAAAGGTGGAGTTGGGTTCGGCAGCCATGAGGGGAAGAGGGGATCGGGGATGTCAATCCAAGAAGGCTCGTGATACCATGAGAGGATTTGCAAAACCACCACACACCGAACGTGGTGAGTGATCTCTGTATATATTGAATCATTTACAAATCATGTACATAATGATGAATGGTAAAATAAAAGGAAACTAAATCAATCTATACAATAGAATTGCTGGAATTAAGGACAACTAAATAAGCCTAGAATTATGGTAAGGTTTCCTTAACAGTTTCCTTGACAAAGACTATTAATACTTTCATAACATAAGGTAAGACCAAACTCTAGAGAAGAAAGTTCAACATAAGTATTAATACCGACACCAAAAAGGAATGAAAACCCATCAATAAAAGAATCGCCACAGAAACACAACCCCCACCCCACCTGCCCTGAAACAACCTACAGAACAAGGATGGCCTTTAGAGGCTTCATCTACATTTAACTTAAATATACCAAGGGGAAGAAAAATCCCTTTGACTAAGATAGTTATTCTCGATCTAGTCGTGAGAATAGGGACGTGGAGGGTGTCCCAGGTGGCAACACTAAAGCTGGGCACAATAGCTTTTAGTTTGAGGAGAAAGTTGAGATCTCTCAACCATGCTTTCACATTGTGGATAGTACAGAGACTGTTGACCTGGATGCTATCAAACTTACCTTTATTCCTCTCAGGCTAAAACTCCCAAAAAATTAGAGCAGAATAAGAGAGGCAATCAAGAGAGCAGTCTGAAAATAAATGAGAAACAGTTACAGAACTAAGAGTATTCCTAATAGATATTTCATCTTATCTTTTAAAATATATAATCAAAATCTACTTTTTCTATTTTACATACTGATTTTTATAATATACCATACATCAACTTATTTATTTTTTCTTCATATCATTTAAATATTATACTTTTTAATTTATTTTATTCATTTCAAATAAAGTAAAAAGTAGAAAGTAGATAAAGAAATGAATAAAGAGTAAAATGTAGAAAGAGAAATGAATTGAATATTTATGCATGGGTGAACAGTATTCTATAAATGTAAAGGAGTTATTGTAGCAAACTATATATTAGAAATAATATACATTATCCATTGGAGGGCTATTAATTTGAACTGTTTTATTTAAATTTTACAAAAATATGAAGTTTACATAACCCATTGGGAGTGCTCTGACAACAGAAATAGTGTAGAACAGTTGCATTTAGAAGCAATAGAGATACCACAATGTTGAATATTGTCATCAAGGGGAATACTATTGCGCCAAACTTTCCAAACAAAAAATGGAGATCTTTAAGGGAAGAGCTTTGTTCCAAATGAAGGAGGAAAAACAAAGGTGGGAGAGCCATCCCTGAGGAAATTTTAGGCTGATTTGGTGGAGAAAAGAGCATCCATAGAATTTTTTCAAATGCTAATGTCCGAGTTATACTTGAGCAAGATGAAAAACTATATAAGTTCATATATGAGAGAATGATCACCAACTAAGAGTCTCATCCCATTTCTACGCAAAAGTAGTGTAGACATCTTTGATTTGTAGGTTGGGGGAAGAAATACGAAAACCTTTCTGAAAAATAAAACCATTTTCGAACCAACTCTCATACCAAAATCTTAAAGCACCCTCACAAATTATCCATTGGCTCTCTTGATGAATAATAGGAATAAATTTGCAAAGTTACTTTCGAAGTGCTGGAGTGATAAGGTTTGGCCACAGTGCATGCACTTATGGTATATTAAAAAATTAGCTCAAAAGGAATCAAATCTAAAAAAATTCTAAACAAGTTTGCTGTTGTAATTCTAGGGTTTCAGTAAGAACACCAAATATCTCAACAAAATATCAAAATTGATTCAAAAAATATAAAACAGAAAACACAATCAGATTGTAAATAAGAAAATAGAATATAAGAAATATAAGAACACGAGGATTTAACGTGGTTCGATCCTTTCGAATCTACATCCACAGGAGGAACTGGCTAGAGATCATCTTATTAGAACTTCCAAACGCAACAAAGGAATAGGTTACAAGATTCAGGTCATAAAATGACCTTAACTCCCTCTCAATCTTCACTGATTTTAGTTTCTCTCATAAACCCTAATTTCTCTATTAGCCCCTTTCTCTTATACGGCTCTGTCTCTCTCTGCCTTTTACAGTGGCCATCACTTGGCCTTTTATGCTACTAACTCATAACACGGCAGAACCCTAATATATATGATCTAAACACGTGGCCATGTAATAACCACCGGATACAAGAACAGAATAATAAGATACAAAATTACAAATATGTCCTTCTATGTACAAATTATTGACACAGAACACTACATTTGCAATGAAAGGCATTGAGAACATCAAACACGTTAAGAATACCAAGTTTGCTTCAAGTATAGGCCGAGAAATATGACACCAAGAGACCTATTTTTTTCTTAAGAGAACCATCTACATCCCATCAAAAGAAAGTGACGAAACCCTTACAAATAGAATCAATCACTTTCTTTGGGGAATTGCTGACGGATAGGATATGAATGAGAATATAAGAGAGAACATATTTGAGTAAGGTAAGTTTACACCTAGAGGACAATACTCATCCTTTACAATTTGTAACCTTTTACTAATTTTAGATATGATGGGATCCTAGGCAAAAAGAGGGATTTTCCACTTTAAGAGGGATTTTAGTGAGACCTCTGCTGAGAGGCTCTTCACTTAAAATGAAGAATGAAAGCGATAATGAGCCGCTTTGATGAAGACCACTACTAGAAGTGAAGTGACCTTTATACATACCATTAAGACACACAAAGAAAGTAGGATCAGTGTAGCAACACTAAAGTAAAACAATAATCTTTTCATTGAAACCAAAAGAGGCAAGACCACTAGAAATGTAATGCCAATTGATTCTATCAAATGGCCATGTCCACATTAAGAAGGTCTTGATCAAATGAGTAATCGATAATTTTATGATATGGATGAAAGATGCATGACAAATAAAAAATACAAATGTAACTTCCTACATACTTACAGTGTAACAGCTAGACACTAGTTGATCATATGATGACACCTCAATTAGAAGATCACTACAACAAAAAACATTTTTTGGGATGAATTGAAAATCGTCTCAAAAAGTGAGGATTTGGAACGAAATTTGAATTTCGTTCCAAAATGACAACGGTTAAGCCAAACCGTTCGAACGGTATTCTTAGGGACGAAATTTTTTGTCCCAAATAAGTTAACCGTTCGACCGTTAATGATTAACCCTTCGAACGTTTAATTTTTACCGTTTGAACGTAATATTGGCGCGAAAGGCAAAATTATTTTGGAGGGAAATTGATAAACCGTTCGAACGGTAAACAATAACCGTTCGAATGATGCATATTCACCGTTCAAACGTTATTTGAATCGGTCAAACGGTGACAGGGTTTTAATTTTTTAAGTTTTTTGCCAAATTATATTTAGATTAACTAATAATTATAAAAAATTGGTTAATTAAATAATATGAATAATCTAAATTAAGAATTAGTTTAGAAAATATAAAACAATACTATTTCATACTTATAATTTGTATTTACAAAACACAAAATATTGTCCATACAAAAAACAGGAAATAAATAAATAAAATATATCATAAAGTAATTAAGACCCCAAGTCTTTGCACACTTCCTCGACTGCAGCTATACGTTCCTCTATTTGTGTCAGTCGAGTACTGATGGTGACTTGAGTCGCAGACATGGCAGCAAACTCTGTACAAAGCTCAGACACAGCAGAATGGATCTCCATACGCACTGCATCGATCACTGCTAATGTCTGCTCGCTGATCGCTGCACGCACTATGTCAGCCATCTCCTCACGAGTAACACTGTGGACTGATGCCTCGGCCCGTGTAGATGTCTCTGCAGCTACAGCTGAGACTCCATGATCTCCCGGCTGTGCATCTCTGTGAGGATCAACTGGTTCTGGAACATGTGCACAAAAACGCAGTCTCGAGTGTCCCGTGCTGCGTGAGAGGGTGGTGCTGTTTATCGGTCCCATCGGCTCCCGTCTACGCTCGGCAACATCTGGCACAACACCAGCACATAGTAGATATCGGGTGATCAGGACTCCGAATGGTAGTATATCCATCGAAATGTACCGAGATTCTGATCGAATCCTGTCAAATATATACCCCACCAAGTCGATAGGAATGCCACGAGCGACCCGTATCATAAATTTCGTCCGATCAATGCCAACTTCTGTCTTGTGCTGCCGAGGGTCAATGTTATTGGCAATTATCAAATTTAATATCTTAAAGAAAGAAAATAAATCTGCCTGTTTGATGCTCTTCGTCCCGTCATATGGTGGAGCATCTGGACCGACAACCAAATCCCTCACCTCGTGATCAATAAGGGTATCGACCTCATCAGTATAAACTGATGCCTCCTCCTCAGCCGTCTCCGCTTTAACTGAAGGATCAGACTCTCTACGCACCACATTCGGATATGCATCTGGCAGCCTAGGAATACCGAGATGCTCAGCAAGTCCATCTCGTGAAAATACAACGGGTACTCCTCGGACAGTGATACTGTAGGCCCCAGAATCATCTGCGCTGGCACTGCCGAGTTCTCTATAGAACTCAGCAACAATGTCAATGTAGGAGACTGGCTCCCATGCTTCCTCCCGTTCATCCAAGATAAGTCCCCAACCACGATCACCGAATATTGAGGGCAATGAATGACCCTCCTAGAGAAGACTCTGGAAATCAGAAATCTTCACTGGTCGCTCCAGTGAAACTGTCATCTCCCGAACTGGACCACTACTACTCTCACCAAGATTGCGTCGCTTACGTGCCGGTCTAGAAGTAGACATTATAATCAACCTGAAATTTATAATTACAAACTAGATATATAACATTAACAAGAAAAATACAATAAATAACTATTTACAGTAGTTTGAAACAAACAGCAATTTAATAATATTTGATATTCTGAACAACATTATCAACAATAAATATATTTCTCAATATTAATATTAATAATATAAATATAAAATTAAAAACCGTTCGAACGATTAATGTACCGGTCGAACGGTTACAGACAAACCGTTCGACCGTTATGTTATACGTTCGAACGTATTATTGTAACGGTCGAACGGTTACAGACAAACCGTACGACCGTTATGTTATATCGTTCGAACGCTACGCATAGCGTTCGAACGATCTTCGTGTCGATCGGAATTCCAGTCCGAGTCGACTCGGCCATTGAAATCCATGGAATCCTTCGATTCCCTGGATTTTACACCAAAATAAATGCAATAGAAACCTAAATAAACGTTCCTAACATGGTTTTATGCAAATCTACCAATTATTTTGATGTATAAATCGGTTTACGCTAAGTTAAACAATTAATCAATCGAAAACCTAAATCTAAACGGTAAAATGCTTTAAAAATAAAAAATACCGGTAGTTAGAAGTAGAGGCTTTGAGTGAGCACTGTTGACGGCGGCGAAGACGGTGTTCAACGGCGGAGATCGAAGGTTTGGAGGCTTAGAACGGAGGAAATGGAGACGTAAACACCGGTGAAAGTGACGTGGGGGGCTTATATATGCATCTCCATTCGAACGGTAAGTTATACCATTCGAACGTATTAACTAAATATTAATCACTTCTCTAATTAATCGGTTTTTCATGATAATAAATAATATTTAAATACAATATTCGGTATTAATTATATTTTATTTAATAATTAATTCAATTATAATATATTTTAACTGTTAAATATATTAAATGCAATATATTTAATGCACTTATATATTATTAAACACTATGTATTATATATATAATTTTTTATATATATAGTATATATTATATTATATTTAATTAAAATATATTATACTATTGAATATTATATAGTACATAGTATAAGTTATATTATATAGTATAATTAATATAATATAGACTACTATATACATGAAACTATGTTCATGTATTTATATAGCATACACGAACTTATGTGTGATATTAACTAGTATCACATATATATACTAGTATAGATGACACTATATATATTAATATATATATCCATTTATTAAATAATATAATAATAATATAATAGTAATAAACATTATATATATATGCATGTGATGCATATAACCCTATGCTATGGTACCATATATATGTTATATATAATAGGTTAATATATGTACTTGACTATAATATTAGATGTAATATGATATTTTATACTATATATGTTACTAAACTATATAATATTTGTTTGATTATATATTATATAGTTATATTACTATGTCTCTAAACTATAGTATATTTAGAAGTTATTATATTTCAAGGTATAGTGCAAAAAAAATACAATAAGCAACAATATAACTTAAACGTTTGAACGGTTTAATAATGGCGTTCAAACGTTCATCGCATAGCGTTCGAACGTTAAATTACCGGGAAAATTTTTCCCGCTAATCGATTTGACATTTGAACGGTTTAATATAACCGTTCAAACATATAATAGAACGTTCGAACGTGTATTTTCACGTTCGAACGTTAAATTAGGGGGGGGAATTTTTCCCGCTAATCAATTTGACGTTCAAACGTTCATTAAACAACTGTTCGAACGTAAATGTTCTACATTTACACGACAGAACCTCACAATCTCGCACTCGTTCCAGTCGACTCAATATCACTCTCACGCTCATTTTCTTCCAACCAACGCCATTATTCTTCAATCTAGCCCTCAAATATTACTAACTCCTATCAATCTCTTATATTTTCGGATTAGGAGGTTGTTTTTACCGTTTGGTGAAGAGTTTTTACCGTTTGGTAGATTTTCCGCTTTATCTCTCCAAATCAGGTATTCTCCTTAAATTTGACCTCATTTTAGTTTTTATATAAGTGTTTTCATTTGCTTACAAGAGTTCGTCATATAGTTTGCTATCTTTTGATGTAATATGGACTGTAAATGTTGGGGTTTTCGGAGGTTGAAGACAAGTTGTTTCAGGGAGTAATCCGTTCGAACGGTATTCGTTCCGTTCGAACGTATGTCCTTAGATCGAACGGTGACGAGCACCGTTTGAACGTTATGTTGGTTAGTGTTAAAATAATTAACATTTTAAATACAGGAGTTGAATTAAAAATTAATTATTTATAATCTACATTTAATAATACTTAAATACTTAAAAGATTCAAATAATCAAATGAGAATTAATTAAATTACAAATCATCTAAGATTTGCTACAAAACTTAATTATTTATGATGTTGAATTATTCAACTATAGGTTAATACAATTTGTTTTGTTTTAATAACACAAAAATACTTAATATTTGAATTAATAAAATGAATTTTAAATAAAATTCAAATAATCTGGATTTAATAATACTTAAATACTTAAAAGTTAAAAGTAATCAAATGAATTTGATTAAAATATAAATTCTGAATTATAATTAATAAAATGAATGTTAATTACAATACAAATAGTTATAATTATTAACATGCTTGTTAATTACAATACAAATAGTTATAATTGATAAAATATTTTGAAAGATATAAAACAACTATCTAATTATTTAATAATATAAATACTTAATTAACATATATTGCATTGTTTGTTTGATACATGTTAAATTTCGTCCCGTCATATATTGCTTGTTCATCAATATTAGCCTTAGACCCGTTCGAGAGTTATCAATCCGCCTTAATTGAAAGATTGATAACTCTTGAATTGTCCAGAGTGGACAGTTTGGAATTGTAAGATCATTCTCGCAAACTATTGATCTATATATGTTATACGTCCAGCATTAAGATTTTGGCAGATTTATCCCTTGTTCTCCGGATATGCAGTTTCGGTGATGTTGTATCGACGATTAACAAGTCGGTGCACACAGCCAGACGAGCATATTTGGAGAACATTGGGGAGATGCTGCCGAAATTTTGTTGGGCGTGACAGATTATAGAGGATAGGTTTGCGACTATGATCTTACAATTCCGAATGGGATAGGACCAACTACCCGGTGTAAGGTGGCATGCTCCTTGATTGATACATGATACATGCTTGTTTGTTGATGCACACGTGATTGTTTATAATGAAGATAGTCAGCATGGATAAGAGTTGGATGCGAGTTAGCGATCGTTTGGGTCAGAATTACAACGTATATGCTGAAGGTGTTAAGAAATTCTTAGAGTTTGCATTGGGTACATGTGATAGTGATGGACGTATTAGATGCCCATGTAAAGAATGTAGGAATTTGCGCTCTTATAAGATACACTTGGTGAGAGAGCATCTGTTTGTAAAAGGTATTGACAAGGGTTATACTGATTGGGTCTTACACGGGGAACCATATCCAACTTCATTCGATACTCCACATGAAGAAGAAGAGATCGATGAAGATGTACAACCAGATGTTGTTGGAGATGAGTATGATGAGGATATGGAAGAAATGTTAGGTGACATCGGTGCGGGAATGTTTATGAATGAAGGTGGCACGGACACATCAAGTTCAAATGATGGGGGTCATAATACTTTTGCACGATTGTGGAATGAGTCACAACGTGAACTATATCCAGGATGCAGAAGACACAGTAAGTTGTCATTTACCGTAAGACTGCTTCACATAAAATCAATGTGCCGATTATCAATTAAGGCTGTCAATATGTTACTCGAGTTGTTTAAGGAGGCACTGCCATCAGATAATACACTTCCTCGTAACTTCTATGAAGCAAAAAAATTAAAACGAGGACTTGGATTTGATTACAACGTAATACATGCATGTAAGAATGACTGCATATTATTTTTGCAAGAGAACGAACAGTTGAACGAATGTCCCATATGCCACGAATCAAGATGGACATCTGAGAAACAAAATGTGCCGCAAAAGGTAGTACGCCACTTTCCATTGATACCTAGATTACAACGATTATATATGTCACGTGCAACGGCTGCAGACATGATGTGGCACTCATCAGCCAGAGTTAGAAACGATGATATTTTATCACATCCTGCTGACTCTCAAGTGTGGAAGGAATTTGATAAGGAGCATACATGGTTTGCAGAAGAACCACGTAATGTGAGACTTGGGTTGGCAACAGATGGATTTAATCCGTTTGGGAACATGAGTACTAGTCATAGTACTTGGCCAGTCGTACTTATGCTGTATAATCTACCACACGTGGAAGTGTATGAAAGATCCATATTTCATGATGAGTTTGCTCATTCCAGGTCCAAGATCACTGGGAAATGATATAGACATACATTTACAGCCATTGATTGCAGAATTGAAAGATTTGTGGGAGAATGGGGTTGTCACATTTGATTCATCAACAGGCAAGTCGTTCAAGATGCATGCTGCCGTTTTATGGACAATAAATAATTTTCCAGCATATGGAAACTTGTCAAGTTGGAGTACTAAGGGGAAAATGGCATATCCAACTTGTAACAAACATACTAAATTTGAATGGCTCACTTACGGGAGGAAATTATGTTTCATGGGTCATCGTCGATTTCTACCTGGTGATCATAGATGACGGGAAAATTCACAAATGTTTGATGGTACTGTTGAATGGGGCCAACCTCCACCATATTTGTCTGGTGAAGATTTACTTGCACAATTTGTAGATGTTGGTTGTAATGAATTTGGTAAAAAATAACGAAAGAGAAAACGAGCTACATCTGAGTTAAATTGGACTAAGAAGAGTATATTTTTTGATCTTCCATACTGGTCAAAGTTAAAATTACGGCACAGTCTTGATGTTATGCATATTGAAAAAAATATATGCGAATCCGTATTGGGAACATTGATGTCAATTGAAGGAAAAACGAAGGATACATTAAACTCAAGGAAGGATTTGAAGCGGTTAGGAATAAGACCGGAAATGCAGTTGCAAGAAAATGGTTCGTCCGTTTGCATGCCGATTGGGTGGTATACATTGTCAAGGAATGAAAGGGCTACTTTTTGTGAGTGGATAATGAAAATTAAATTACTGGATGGTTATGCCTCGAATTTAACAAGGTGTGTGCGAACAAATGACTGGAAAATAACTGGGTTAAAAAGTCATGATTGTCATGTCCTTTTGCAGCGTATCTTACCTATTGGTATACGTGGGTACTTGACTAGAGACGTGCGCGTGGCTTTAACTGAGTTGGGTTTATTTTTCAAAGACTTATGTGCACGGACATTAAATGTAGAAGCTTTGAATCGAATGGAACGGGAAATTCCCATAATATTGTGTAAGCTAGAAAGTATTTACCCACCATCATTTTTCAATGTCATGGTTCACCTGGCCATCCATTTGCCATGTGAGGCTCGACTTGCAGGACCAGTTCAGTATAGACGGATGTATCCCATTGAACGATTTCTTGGGAAGTTGAAACGAACAGTTGGTAATAAAACTCGCCCAGAGGATCAATTGCAGAAGCATATATTGATGATGAGTGGCATACCTTCTGTTCCAAATATTTCCACGGAGTTGACACTAGGTTTGATCGACCAGAAAGAAACTTTGACGTTGACAGAGCAAGACAACGAAATGTGTTTTCCGTGTTTTCCCAACAAGTACGTCCACTTGGTGCAGTGCGTGGTTATGACTTATGTGGAAGAGAGTTTGAGAAAGCTCAGTGGTACGTGCTGAACAATTGCCCTGAGATAGAGATTTACTTGAAGTAAGTATTAATCTTTTCTTAATTTAGTATTCGCTCATTTACTTTCGTAAAATTCTAATAATATAAAATACATGTGGTAATCATCAATTTCAGTGATCATATTAACATGCTCAAGGAACTAGGAGTAAATGATATAGACCAGAAACATGAAGAAGAGTTTCCGAGATGGTTTGAACAACGGGTAATGACATTACATATGCGACATTTCATTCAATACAAATAGAAAATATTGATTGTTTTTTTATTGATATAATAGAAATTTTACTTAATATGTAGGTTGTACAAATGCATGCCAATAATCCAAACGATATATCAGATGAATTGTATGCATTAGCTCGTGGCCCATCGAGACGGGCTACAAGATATTCTGCATGTATTTCTCGTGGTAGTAGGTATCACACAATAGATCGAGATCATTATAGGAAAACACAAAATAGTGGTGTCCTAGTTAAGGGAAGTCGTGATGGAGAAAATATTGATTTCTATGGAGTGATTGTTGATATAATTGGAATGAAATATTTGGGGGAGCTTGCAGTGTATCTGTTTAAGTTTGATTGGTTGGATTTAAGTAATCCTCGAACTGGAGTCCGTGATAATGAATATTTCTTGAGTATTAATATATCAAGAAAATGGTACGATGATGATCCATTTATTTTAGCTTCTCAAGTATCTCAAGTATTCTACTTAGATGACCCGAAGTTAGGAACTCAATGGCGAGTAGTACAAAAATATGCTCCAAGAAATATATATGATGTTATCCCTCAGGCAGAAGGGCGAGATGAAGAAGAAGATGATGCCTCTACTCAAGAAGCATACCAAGAGAGTCAACCCGTCTTTAATTTGTTTGTGGATTTGAGCCAGTATGAGATGATTCCATTGAATAGAGAAGATATTGAGGCTGAAATTGTTGATGCGACACTTGAGCAAAGTGTTTATTCATCTGAAGTATCTACAGAAGATGAGATTGAATTGTCAAATGATACTGATACAGATAGTGATTGACGAATTATATTTTCATCTTACGTGATGATGAACACTATTTTATTTAATGAATATTGTATCAGTTTTTTGAAATTATGCCTCCGAAGAGAAAGGAAGTGCACAACCCATCTCCACCTGTTCCGAGCTCTCCTTCAGACTCACCATTAGAGATTGACTCTACAAAATAAGGTAAAATTCTAATAGTCATAAAAGTTATTAATTAAGATTATAATAGATATTTGATTATAATGTTATATATCATAATGACTTCACAGTACAATCTCGTCAAGGTCGAGGCACTACGAGAGGCGTGACGTTGGAAAAATATCGTAAGGTGGGTAAGATCAAAGTTAACATTCTTGATGAATATACCGGAGGCGAAGGACAACCAGCAGCTTGGCTTGCATCGCATGTGGGTACTCTTACACGAACTTATGCACCTTTGGCAACAAGTTCATGGAAGAAAGTCCCCCAAGATGTTAAGGACCTTATCAAGAAGCTTTGTTTGGTAATGTTTGATAAATGAAATTTAATTGGACTTATAATTTTATTTTACTTTAAAGTTAGAATATTATAAATGATAATATTTTTGTCCAAACTTTTTTCTGTAAGGACGATTTCGAATTAAATTTTGGTCGGAGAGAGGAGCGTAAAACTGTGGAAGAGCTTATGAGTAATGCATTCCGCAAGTATAAGGCGAGGTGTCATGAGCATTATAATAAGTTTGAGAATAGTGAAGAAGCACGCCAACATCATTTTCAAGATGTGCAACTTTCTGATTGGAAAAACTTTGTGACATGTTTGAGGATCCATCATATAAGGTATAATTAATTTAATTATTTTAGTCCTATTTTTAATTTCGCTTTTTAATATTTTCAATTCTTATGTAGGAGCGAAGTTCTATAAATAAAACAAATAGATCAAAATTGAAGATTACTCATCATGCAGGCTCAAAATCTTTCCACCGCCTCTCTAAAAAATTGGTATTGCTATTCTTTTATTTGTATATAGTTAACTGAATATATCAATCATAATGATTTTATATCTTAACAAATCTTTATTATAGCAAGATTCAGATGCCAATTATGATCTGACAAAATTATATGCTGCATCACATACTAATCGTAATGGAGAGTCGAGTCATCCTGATGCCCGTGAAAATTATATAAGTATTATAATTTGTTTTAAATAAATATATTTGAATATTTATGATGATATTAACTCTTTATCTTATATGTAGGATAAAATGGTTGCCCTGCGTGCTGAATCTGCGTCAGATCAAAATTCTTCAAATACAGATGTTGAGATTTTTACACAAGTTCTGGGTGAACGTTCAGGATATTTGAGGTGTAAAACCTTCTCCCTCTTCCTCTTCTTCCGGGTCTGCCTCTATAGCTCAAGAGAATGCGAATCGTAGAATTGAAGAATTGGTTGCAAAACAACAAGAGTTAGAGGCTCAATTGGCGAGACAATGAGACATGGGGATGCGCCTCAAACAACATGAAGAAGAACAAGCAGAATTCAGGAAAGATATGCAACTCCAAATGCAACAGCTTATGCAACAGTACAGGCCTCCAACCAACTGATGGTTTTTTACGTCTAGCTTATGACATCATCTAATTATGTATGAACAATGCTAGTTTTATGGTTATTTATTTCTTCGCACTTATTATAAAACTTTTGTGAGTAATTAAACAGTTCCTAATTTATGTTTTTCAAATAATATGGATGTCTATTTAGTTTTTTTATAATTATTGGTTTTAATAAAAATAATATCCGTTCGAACGACAGATTCACGTTCGAACATTAATGGGCATGCTGTTCAAACGATAATGTAGCGTTCAAACATCAATGCGCAAACCGTTCGAACGATACCAGATGCTCAAAAAAACGTTCAAACGCAGGACATTACCATATCGTTCGAACGTTGATTATCACCGTTTGATCGGCTCATTTAACGTTCGAACTTATTTCTATTGATCATTTGAACGTAACTTGCTAACCGTTCAAAAGAAATGTTAACGTTCGAACAGTATATGAGAATCATTCGAACGCTATTCTGGAACGAATTTTAACCGTGACAAAAAAATCCATCGTTCGAACGGTATCGAACGGTCAATTTCAAAATCGTTCCAAAAGATATATTTTGAGACGAAATTGTAATTTTCGTCCCAATATATCTTCTGGGACAGTGATGTTGGGACGATCTTGGGACGAAATTTTTTCATCCCAAAAAATCTTTTGAAACGAAAGCTATACATTTTGGGACGAAAATTTTCATCCCAAAAAAGGTTTTTTGTTGTAGTGGATGTTTGTTTTGTCTCTTGGAAGAGTTAAGAGTTTATCATATATATCAGATTTTGCAATGTTTATTTACTGTTCATATACTATTCTGGCAATTTTATACTGTTTATTTACTGTTTTATATTATTTATTTACTGTTTTGTACTGTTCAATTATGGTTTTTGTCAGTTTGATACTGTTTATTTACTTTTTACACTGTTCACTATCAGTTTTATACTATTTTTCATTATTTTGCACTGTTGTTTTTACCTACTATATATTTCGGTAAATGTTTTCAAAACTTAGAGATCTAGACGAAATAAACTATTTAAATAGACAAAACCTTTGTACCGTACAGCTCAAGCTGAGATGAGTTCATCTGAAGTTGCAAACCAACCGGGCTTCACAGTTTTGAATTTTGTGCACGGTTCATCTAGTCGGAGTTTATGTTCATCAATAGTTCGTTTAATATTCAATTGAGTTCGACTTTGTCCATGAGTTGATTTGCTCTAATCTTTTTAAATATTTTAAATATTCATATATGTTATACATTCAGAGTCAATATAATAAACATAAAAATAAATTTAAATAACTTTAAATTTATATGAATATAAGTTTTATACTATTCAAGTCGAATTTTATACGAATCGTATCGTTCAATAATCGATCGATCAGAATTCTATTTTCACAAACATCACATGATTTAATAGGGAATTATTATAAAATTCGAATTTGACCGAAGTGATCTTGAGCAATTTATCGAATATTATATTTTATATACAATCCTAACCTCATGTTGAGCATTTGTGGCAGTATTGAAAATACCTCAGTGGGCTACGCTCTGAATTCATTGGGCTACTGCCATAATTAATTTCGTGGCAGTACGTAGCGGCCGGGGGGCCACTATATTATATGTGGGTAAATAACTGTACATATATATATATTTATAATATAATATGTTAATTTCGACTAAAAGTATATATATAATATAATATGTTAATTTCTTTTGATCTGATACACAAATCGAGCTTTAGCTATGCACAGAATGTAATTAAGTTTTTTTAAAAGAAATTAACTGTCTTCATTCATTCATAAAAAAAAAACTTATATCTATAACCAAATACATGCAATTAGATATTCTCATATCAACGTACAATTACCTTATAAGCTAATTAATATATTTAGAGCTCCACTAATTTTTTTTTTTCTTTTTTGTGATTGGTCTGATCTTTATTACTTTTGATATTCTCTATAAATAAACGTCTAAAAGACAATACTTTTCTTAATTACGTAATTATTTATTATAAAAAGAGAATCATTGGCAAAAAAAAAATAAATAAATATTTATGCCATGATTGAGCTCGAAATCAGGACATGATTTGGTTTAAACAATTAACGTTTTTTTAACCACTATATATATATATATATATATGAATATCAAATGAAGCAGTAGTATCGAGTGTTTTTATATATTGGACAAATTAGGATTCTTGGTCCTTCTTTATCATTTAACGATTCAAATAACCAGCTGGAACAAGTTTGGTCGTTCAAAAATCATTGATTGCATGTACATGATATATCTGCCATTGATCAGTACAAAGCAGTTTAATTTTGTGCGTTTATAATATAATTAATTAATAGCTAGATCAAGGTATATATATTAATAAACAAAGACACTAATATTTAAATCAGATCGATGTCATTGCGAAACAGTACGGGATCAGACAAGATATATTAATTTGGTTCTTATATATGCATTAATGTATATGCATGGGTAGGGGCTGAAGAATATGAATATCAAGTTATGATACATATCCGAAAGGTCATGTGGCACCCTAGTTGTGACGCCCCCAAATTCCGTTTGGGATTGGACGGACATTTGAAGCGTCGAGACATGCAACACAAGGTTACCTGCCCCCGTTCATGACATATAAGATGCAATAATCCTAACATGCATCTAACATTATGCAATATTCGCAGCGGATAATTTTTTTCTTTAGCAATACTATGCACCAAATTAAAATATCCCAAATACTTAAAACATACTTCATATATAAAGATACATTGAATAACTAAGATCACAGAACTATTCCAAAATTGTTATGATCTAAAAGTACTGGAGATGCAACTCCATCGTACAAGTAGTAATTTAACTACTATATTAACCTTAACGACGCACCGTCGTTCAGTCGACTGTATCTAGTTGGTCAGCTCCTGATCCTCCTTCAGGTCCTGTAACAAGATCTACCATTCAGGGGGAATGGTAGTTGGGACTACCACAGTGAGATTTGATTACAAATCTCAGCAAGTTAACAAAAAACTTCCATACAGACTAATGATGCATGTATGACAGTAAAAGCATAAATGCATAATCAAATTTATAAGTAATTAAAGCATAACTTAGCGTACAACATAACATAATTGACATAGCTTAAATTGAATCATGAACTGAACTTGACTTGACATGAACTTGATCTGAAACTTGACTTAGCATGAACTTGCTCTGAAACTTGAATTAACATGAAAAATACATACTCCACAGTTGTTGTGGCCCCATGTATTCTACGTGTAAATACATACTCCACAGTTGTTGTGGCCCTATGTATTCTACACAAACTTGACTTAACATTAAAATACATACTCCACAGTTGTTGTGGCCCCATGTATTCTATGTGTAAATACATACTCCACAGTTGTTGTGGCCCCATGTATTCTATACATCACTATGCAATTAAATACATACTCCACAGTTGTTGTGGCCCCATGTATTCTACATAAACTGAATATACTCAAGATGAAACATGACTGGAATATGAAAGGACTGAAGCCCTGACGTAACATAACGTGACTTGAACATAATTTGAAATACATAACCAACTTGAGATAATAACATTTCGTAACATGGCATAACATATAACAGATAACATATTTAGCATGACATATTTGTAATGTATAGTAATACATGACAGAATATATTGTGTAACAGATAAAAATTGATGACAGAATAAATTCTGTATAATAGACAATTACATGATAACTTGGCATGGCATGACATATATGATAACATACATACATACACTGTAATTCTTTTACTTAGCACACATACACAGTAGACTGCTAGTAAGTTAAAAGCTAACTTACCTCGATCTCCGCGTTTCTTATAAAACCTCAAGCGCGATCACGAGGAACTGTAATTAGTGATTCTAAAAATCACTAATAATTTGAAATATGGAAAAATACTAACTTAAAGAGTAAAATTTCCATTTTACTTACTACATGTAGGAAAATGACCGTTTTACCCATAACTTAAGGATTTTGCATACTAACTCCAAAAGTCACCAAAATTTACATGCCTCATGTAAATTTTATCCTCAATTCAAATATCAATTTAGAAAAATTTAAAACTAATCACAACTATTAAAACTCCATAGGGCCGAAATTCTCATATGCTATTTCTATTGATTTTTGTTTCTAACTTGTTTTGATCAACCTTTTGATCTATGACTTATAAATATGTGATCTTCAAACCAAACCATCACATGGTTTAAAAAGATGTCCTAAAACATATATAAGCTTCTAATTCAAGATCACATGGTTAAAAATTAACCAAAACATAAATTTAGCCAAGAACATCCACACTTTGGCTTATCTGAATATCTCTTTGTATAAAATTTCATATCTTTGAAACTAACATCAAATATCTTTAAAATAATAATATAACATGTATATAAGATGCTTAGGATCCTCCAATAAAATTATCAAAGTCATTAGAATAGGTTTAGACCACCAAAGAGTTAAACTTTCTCAAAATAGAAACTGTTTTTCTTCTTCCAGTTTCTAAGTTTCTAAATCTAAGCAAATATTTCATCAAAACCTTCAATCATGCAAAAATCCTCAACCAATAGTCATATATACATGTTAACAATACTCCATAAAACTTTCGGACCAATATCTATCCATTAGCTTGGTCAAAAACTCCAAACTATAACATATTCTCCAGTTTATCTCCCAGAATGACCTTTCTATAGTTTACACAATATTTGACTGACCAAATGATCTTCAAATGGGGCAAATAAGATATCCATGTAAACTAGACTAAAAAAGGAACAACTTATATGAAGGAGACTTTATGATAAAACACTTACAACAGTTTCGAAATGGGCATGCAAAAGAACTCCTAAAAGCTGTCCGAGAGAGAATGTTTGATATTCTTTTAAAGAAACGTGTAAATGAAGATAAGTTCGTGGGTGATGGCTGGAGATGCTTATGGAAGAGATAAGGGAGATGATAAGGCTGGAGTTGAGAGTTGAGTGTGGTTTTCTCTTACCCAAAATATCTATAAAATATTATCTCAAAATATTCTATCCAATAATATCTATAAAAATCAGCTCAATATATTTTCCAAATGTGGAGTAGACTTGGAAGAGTAAGGTGGCTAAAATCTTTCAATGTGTATTTTAAATCTCTATTCTTAAGATATTTTTCAAATGTATTTTGCTTAGGTGTCATGATCTCACACCTTGATTTCCTTCACAATTCCATCTAATGGTTTCTCTTTGTGCCAAGTATCTAATACTATTCATTATGTGTGGTTAAGATCTTGCCAAGTGTCCAAATAAAATATCGCTATCCTAATTTAGACATTTCACACTATGATTTTGAAAATACTGCGCTCAGTACATTTACCGAGGTTACTATTCACTCCAAAAATAAACGTAATAAACTTAGTACTGAAAAATTCTAAATATTTAATTAAGCCTAGTGGTGTAGACTATAATGTATTCTGACACTTTTAACTATCTCAAATAATTAAAATCGCATTTCTAGCACCATAGTGAGTGATAACACTAACTATGTTGACAGGCTAAAATTTATGCGATTAGTCGATTCGTGTAAACTTACAGAGTTTTCACGAGATTCCTAAAGTCAATAGAAATTCCTTAATTGAATTTCTAGCGGGCTGTTACACTAGTCGTCTACGGATTTAATTAATTGTATTTAATCTTTAAAAAATAACTTTAAATTTTGTCATGATCACCCGATCACCAGGCCGTGCATGTCTGCATATAAGTGATTTCATGCCACATTAGTAAGTGAAAGTGGAGATGATAATTAAGAGTTAGGACACGGGATTACCCTTTCTCTTTATCAGGCAACTTTCTACCACCTTCATACTTGTAATAATGGGTTTTCATCTACGGCACTAGCAACAAAAGACTGATCATGAATAGCCTTATCGAATTAACTAGGGGGTCGGGTACTGCACGACACACGTACACATATGTATGTCTGTGTGTGTATTAATTGGTAGATATTTATAACGAATGAAACAGATAAGGATTGCCCCCCAATATCATGACATGCTAGCTGCTAGCTTTATATATAGAGATCTAAGTAGGTAAAAAAATCAATCAATACGTATGAATAATTCTGAGCTCGATCGAGTGCGTGGTACTGTCTATATATATATATATATATATATATATATATACATATATGCATCATTATTAATTATCATGACATTGTGAGCCAGCTTGCTTCTTTCACCTATTCAATCATGTTTGTGGTATCATGGCCAATTGATCGTGTATATATATATACCCATAATTTCTACTCCATAATTTTGTACTCCATTTAATTATCTGCATGCATGCCCTTTAATTTCTTACAAAATATGAGCCCAAAATTACGTGTAGTCATGTTTTGTAAATAACATTTTCTTCAACATTCTTTCGGTACTGAATATGTGGAATGAGTGATCATGATGATGATCATGATCTTCTAGTATATATAATTCATTTGGATGAGAAAAAGGTGAACTTAATATTGAAACTAGCTAGCTAGGGCGATTATCATCCAAACGTCAAACCTTGAAATAAATTAAAGAACTAACGATCACCAGCATTGAGCTTTGTAAAGAAATTAAGTGTTTCCTACGATTATAGGTTCTATAATCTATTCCCATGGCATGCTCTTCCCTTTGTAGCAAAAATGAGAGGGTGATAATAAGATCCTGAATTGTAATTCACACAAATGCTTTTAGAGAAGGAAGAAAATTTTGGGACCTACGAAAAGATTAATATATGGTCGTAAATTTTTGAAATACAGTCATTTTTATATATTTTTATAAATTTTATTAATATAATTAGTTAAAATAATTATTTTATATTAAAAATTAATGCAATCAATTATATTAATAAAGTAAATAATAGAATACATAAAAATGCTGGATATAGAATTTTTTATGTAAAAAAAATGTTTCGGCTTTATCTGAATTGTGATATATACGACTATTTCTTTTCGTTTTTTTTTTTTTTCCTTATTTTTCCAATCATGATAATTACTACTTGCATGGGTAGACAGCTTGTTGTTTTACTCTCATTAGATCAAACTTTTATATCAAATCGTTTCGGATATCGTGGATTACTCGTGGCTGTCAAACAATTATATATGAACGTAATCATTTTGATTATTTAAATAATAAGATTTAGTTTTTAAAATTTTATATTTTAAATTAAATTATAATTAATATTAATCAAAATGGTTAAGTAATATCTATCCACTTTAAACCGACAAACGTGGTTAAAGAAAGTTCTTAGGTTTTGAACTGATCATGATTAGCAATTTAGCACAGATCTGTTTTCATGGATTCTTCTAATATCTTAACCATTTTTATGGGAAGATGTTGGCTCCCACATTCTACGTAATACTGCAAATGTTCATCATTCTTCCTGTAGGCTCTGGCCCTTGTAAAACTCTCCAGAAGCTTTTCAGTTTAGAAAAGAGGAGAAACATCCCTCGTATGGAAACTTTTCTTCGTTTCTTTAATTTACTTTGCGCCATAAAACAGGGATGATCAGTAGGATACAACTGCATGCTTTAGGCATGGTCAAAGGAGTTGATCCGGAAAGAATCAAATGTCCCTCATTAAATTGTTCATCAAGGGAACCCTACGTACAGGATTTTATATTCAAGTAAAAAAAAAAAAAACAAGAAAATAAGGAGCTAGCCTAGCTAGCTAGCTCATGAAAGGGTACATAAGAAAATGCAATCTTTTTTCCACTAAAAGTAGAACAAAATCTGTTTTCTTTTCTGCCGACAACCTTCACAAAACAGCAAAATTCCACACAAAAAATGCCCCCTTATTTCAAAGAAAGATTAAGCATGTCAAGTACGATAATTTCCAAAATGCAACGAATTTGACTAATACTTAACTTCTGCATGCCACGAAAAAACGACTAAAATAGTAAATGACCTGAGTATAAAAACGCTAGCAAAATCAACGTGATTTCCAGCATTTTTCTTCATGGCATGCGCATACAGTTCATAGATCTCTTCCTTCAATTTGTGAGTTTATTTATGTAAAATTTCTTTGTGGCTGTATTACTCTCTAATACGAGGAATGTTCTTCATTTATTCTTCGAAAAACATATATAGGTCTTGTTATATGGGAATACTTCATGTCATACGAGCGAAAGGAGAAAAGTCTATGAGACTGGGTCTTTTCTTATATGCCTGGTAATTAATTAAATATTCGTTGAGAGTTCTCGTTTTCAAAGTTAAGCCACAGCATTTTGGATAGCCTTAAAAGGACCCCATATTCGACCTATATTTAATGAATTTCCCTTATAAATTATATATACAGCTTGTCACGCAAAACTCAACGTACGCGCCTACTAAGCAGCCTTCATTTTCCCCTTTCGTTTGGCCTGGTTGAATAGCAGTGACAAGATTGCCACAGTTCTCCGTGGTACCCTGATGATTATTATCCAGCTAATGTGGCACTGGAGGCTGTCTGGGAGCTGTCGAAAATAACGGAGTATTTGTGATGATTTCATGTGGATCATATGAAAGGATGTGCCAGAAGATGATCAAATCGACATACAAAAATCATATATTAATGTACGCTCGTACTAACGCATAACATATATAATTGCTCATCGACATCCAAAAACTATAACATATCATACCCCTCATTTGGTAGCGTGCATGAATGCTATATCCTTTTTCCATAATTTGCGTTCTGAAAGAATCCAAGGGAGATTCAAATTATAGCCAAAAACTCGCCGGGTCTAGCTACGATCAAGAGGACCATGGCCTGCACAGTGACCATTAAAGGGAGAGAGCTTTGGTTGATGGAGGCTTTTAAGAACCTCTGTGCAGTTGGTATGATTAATAGACATAATTGAGCAAATTGATCTTTTCCTTATCCTTATAATTGAGGTGCACACCTTGTAAAGCGCTCTCCTTCTGTCTCCATTATCTAGCAATAAATTGGCCATACATTATATGACTCAGAAGCAAATTAAGTTTCTTAAATGAAAATAAAAAGTAGGCATTAGTTCTTGTGAAAGTTCTATTTTCGGTTGCGTTAAGTGCATGTTATAGAAACAAAGTGAACAAAAGGAAGAGATCGGTTTCCACAGAACTAAAAACTTTGCATGTATTGTATAATTATCTGGTTCCTTACCAAAGCTTCTACTCACACAAACAAATTAAGAGATCTAAACAAAAACAAAACAAAACAAAACAAAAAAATACAGGAATTAATTAATTAGAACTTCGGTCAAGTTGTCCATTGATCTCTACATTCCATCCACACCAAAAAAATTAAGCTGAAGCCAACGATTCTTCTCCCTGAGTATAGAGGAGAAACAATACAGAGCCCATGTACATATCCCACCAACTGTTCTGACTTATAAAACACATACCAAAAAGAAGGAACAAAAAAAGGAAAAAATCCATGGTGATCACCTTTCGTCCAAAGACTCTATGATCTTCATGGTGACTTCCAACCCTTTAAGCCAATGTCATTGTGTTTCCTTGATGGTCCGGAAGCAGGTATCGGTAATCTTCTTGGCAAGAAACCCAAGAAGTGGCCTGAAAACTGAGACTTCGGCTTGAATTTGAAGACATTAGTGTTTCTTGAGCCATGACACTGGCCAAGAATAAAGATGAACAACAAGAACAGCCAAATGAATCGAACAACGTCAGATCTTCTCCATAGACTCATGTCGAAGAGCTAGAAGAACAGGAATTATGAAGAACTGTGAGGGGGATGAAGTTGGAGTATATGCGCTTGCTTCCTGAATGTTTTGTTGCACAAAAGGTAGTGAGGGCAAGAAACGTGAACAATTGGAAGCAGAATTTAGAGTATATACATTTTGAGCTTTTGCCCGTGTGCGTGGCAATCTGATGAGAACAGGAAGAGAGACAACTTTAAGAACATAGATAGATGCATCACAAGTAGAACTGTAGAAGTGATGTTGGAAGCAGAAAGTAGAAAAAAAGCCTGGCAGAAGCTTTTTTGAATGGCTCTCATGGGTTGGAGTATGAATAATATCTCGAAAAACAAAGCGAGATATAGAAAATAAATAAATAAAAACGAAAACGGAAAAAAGCTTTTTAATTGAATAAAAATAAAAATAAAAATATATATCCATGATGATCAGTATTAAAAATAAAAATATTCCTTATATTAAAAATAAAAATTTAATATTTTAATATTTATTTAAACATAATATTAAAATATCTAAAATATGATACGTATGATGATCAGTACCATCACTCGTTTGTCAAATGCTAGGAAAAGAAAGAGGAAACAAAGGGGTTATGGCTAGCTACGCCATCTTTTGAGGTTAGGTGAGTGTGTGGTCCCACTGCAGATTACTGGCCGACTAAGCAACTTGGACTGTTACTTTAGGCCCAAACAACACGAAATGTTGTCCCTTCGGCACAGCCCCACGATTCTCTTTTTCCCCTTTTTTCAAGTTTCATCCTTCGTATTACTTAACCCATTTCAAAGCGACTCCAATCACTGTCAATGAACAAAGACAGTGAGCAAACGAATCAGAACGTACAAACTGAGCTCAATCAATTATCTGTCCATCTCCATCTCCACCTCCTCACTGTTTATTCACCTTTGCATGTTCAGTTTCCTGCTTCGCAGTCTCAAAACAGAGATAAGCGGCGCTCGCCCACACACATTTTGAGGGTCTGTTGAGAGGTTGTGTGTATCATCTCAATTTATTTTATTATTATAAATTTTTTAAATTTTAAAATAATAATACTATTAAAAATTATATTTTAATCGACTATTAACTTTCACCTTTAATCATATCTTCTTATATTACTATCCAAAAATCTACCAGCATCTCCAAAACTCTTTTATATTTTAAAAGTTATATTTGCTTAATACTGTTGTTTAAGACAAACTTGTTTATAGTTATTAGTATTAAAATACCATTAAAAATATAATTTTTTTAACTAATAATTTAATCAAAATATGATTATTAATTAATATATAATTGATTGAATAGTAAAATATGATAAAATTAAATAAGGTAAAAATTAAATTAATATTATTGAACTATAATATGATAAATAAATAGATAATTTAATATAAAGATTTGATGCAGATAAAATAATAAATTTAATAAGAATTTAATGAACGGATAAAATAAGAATTAAAATTTAATAAGATTAGATAATTTAATGGATGAAATTAAAAATTAATAAATTGATATCATATTAACTAAAATAAGAATTTAATTTTAATCATTAAAGCTTTATAGACATGGATGGATAAATGGGAGATTTATATCTTTCCAATCATGTCATGTCAACAGTACTTCCATTACAATCGCTTGACTCGCTTTCCTTAGCCATACGATTGTACCCAAAGTGATGTAAGATTTGGACAGTTGGAAAGCTGCTCCCGTACTGTAACAAGCTAGGGATTCACACACAAACAATTCCGTACAAACAGTTTAATCTTGCTCAGTGCACCCAAGCCAGCTGTAAGCAAATGATTTAAAAAAAAAAAACAAAAAAACTCTGCCTAAGTATTGTTTATTTTTATAAAAAATTTTATCTCATTTTATTTTTTCTGATTTAATTATTATAATTTTTTAAATTTTTATATAAAATAAAATAAATAATTTAATATTTTAAATTTTAATATTATAATATTATTTTATTTAATTTTTAATTTTAATCTCAACTTATCTCATCTCATATTATATATAAAACAATTTAAACTAATAGTAACAACTAGCTATCAAATATCGTATCTTGTGTAAGAATTAGGTTTAGTTTGGCAATAAAAAATTTTTATCTTAAATTTAAAATTTTTATCTCATCATTATAATTTTACCAAAATCTCATATAAAATATAATAAATAATTTAATTTTTTTTTAATATTTTTAAATTTTAAAATAAATAATAATATTATTATTTAATCTTAAACTCAAAATTTTTATGCCACTTACCGAGCATAAGCTAGTCATCAACGAATATATATCAACTAGTGGAATGCGAAATCCGCATGATCATGTATAATTATCACTTCTTTTTACATCATGAGTCTCCAAAAGGGTTAATACCCAAGTCAAACATGAGACTAAGGCGGTTCCAAAGTTAGATGAGGTGAGATTGAATATTTTAAATAATAATAAAATTTTTGAATTAAGATGTGAAAAGATTGTTTATAAAAAAAATATATTTAAATAGTAAGATGATATGAGATGGTTTTAACTTTTTGAAAAATTAATAAAATCTTAAATCTCACCAATTATTGAAAAATATTTTCAATTATTGGATGAAAATTATTATGAATATATAAAAATAAATAATATCTATTATTAGTTTTAAAACTCATAAATATTTTGACTTTCTCAAAATATAATTTTTGTAGTTGGTCATAATTATTTCAATATTTCCAAATGTGAAAGCATTTCTTTATTAAATTATATTATTCTAATTATGACTTATTTATTATATTATATTTTATAAAATTTGAAATAAAATTTTCTAATTATATATTACAATAAGTTTAAAAATTTTAATAGATAATGATATATATTAAAAATGTGGTAGTTATCGATATTGCAGCGGTATTCCAAGGCAGATGAAACTTTGTAGGCCCTGTAGCATTATTATAGTTGTACTGTAGCATCACCCTAGCAATGGTTGAAAAGTCATAGATGAGAGATCAAAAACTGTACAACTAAGATCTGAGTATCTAAACCAGCCCTATTAAACTTAGACTTAGGCTTGATCAAATTATTGCCTGAACTTGAAAATTTTAAGTGGGATAGGGACATATATATATATATATATATATGGAGTGGACTGGCCTACACGTTGTTCATTTAATGTATTCTAAAATATTTACTCATGCAGTAATAAAAATTGTATAATTAAGATGTAATATTATATAAGTTTGCATTTTCATATCAGTTTAAACCTTTGATATAAGTAATGATTCACATTGAAGACCCACTCGATCCATATCATATCTATCTCTCTTTTGTGTGATGCCCCCAAGCTACATCAACAACTTGAGGCCAGGAGATCATTTTTTTTTTTTTTCCAAACATTTCGTAATCAAGTTTTGTGAGACAATAGTTTTAGAGGATATTTGGACAAGAAAATTATTCTCAAAACTTCTCATAATTTCATTATCAAACATTACTCAAACAAAAAATACTTTTCAACTTAAATTTTCAACATTTTCAACTAATTATTACTTTAGACCGATCATTATCCAAACACAAAAACAAATACAAATTTTACATGCTTAAAAATAAAACACAAAAATTAATATAACTTTTATAAACTTCAAAACAAAAATCATATTTAAAAAGTTTTATTCAAACAATTTTTTAACTTTATAATATTTTTCTTTAATTTTTTTATCTTTTTTCTCAAAACTCAATAAAATACATTCACATATAGCTATTATTCACCGAAATTTTGAGATACTCTAAATGTCCGAAGATATCTTTAGTTTTTTATCCATTTAGAGATCGGGTTATAATAACTTTTGCTACGTACGTGCTTTTGGAAAACAGTTGTGAAATGAAAATCTTCTCTAAGTTTCTATTTGCAATGATTTTTAAACAGGCTACCCAAATAATGTAATTGAATTTGTGACATGATGAAAGGCTTTTTCTTTTGCTTTTAATCTCTAGAAGCATGCTGTCCGTACGTGGAGGCGAAACACTTGAGAAAGAGAACAATTTGCACACTCTCAATCACGATTTCACGATAAAAGACTATGTCATCATGTGTTTATGTATTTACCACTCGTAATTACTGGTTGAGTCAAGCTATATATATCAAAAAGGAATAATTTGAGGGATAAAGGAATAGGATATATGCAATGATCATAATTCCATTAAGAAGCTAATCATGAAAGGTCACCTTCGATCCCCCTCGCTAGCTAACATGTAAGTTGGAGACTTGTCCCTTAATGAAATTACAGACAAAAATTGCTCCAAAGATTAAAAACAATGGAGCACAACAACGAAGAAAATTTAGAAATTTAGAGCTCTTAATTGCCATATCTAATTTTCTTAAACTATTCCGTTGTCGATGGTGCCCTTCCACCAGAGTTTTGACCTTTGAAACAAACTCCTCTTGAAATCCTAAAATCCTAACAAATTGATTCTTGCAGGGTATTTGTGGAATCTTATAATTAACATGCGTTTTGCATCATTTAGATCATTTTCGAGCCATCAAGTAATTTTAGGCCTCGTTATATTATATAATTTAAATAAGATAAAATGAAATATTTTATTAAAAGTTGGATAAAATATTATTATAATATAATTTTTTAATATTAATTTTCTATTAAAATTTAAAAAATATTAAATTATTTATTATATTTTATATAAAAATTAAAAAAAATTATAATAATAATAATATAAAATAAAATAAATGAAAATAATTTAATTTTACGTAACCAACCTAATCCTTATTATTCATCGTTAACAAACTTGACCTAAAATGCCTCAGAAGCGGCCTTAGGCACCAAACTTCTAATCGTCTCCCGGGGGGGAAAAAAAAAAGGTTAATTGTACAAAATCAGGCGTTCCCATGTCGATTGCCAAATGCCAACATCATGAGAAATCAAATAAAAACATTCTATGCTGTAGCTGTCAAAAGAGTAAAATCAACAGATCGAGACATAGATGTCAATGTTTTCACATCAGTTCAGACGACCTCAATAGCTAGCCCAAAAAAACAAGAAGATTGGATGTCATTTCGTATTCATCTTATCTGTTCATACCTCAAATAATGGTCCGGATGTGTTTTCTTCCCCGATGACACTGTAATCTAAAGGCAGGCTGTTGGGTTACGTACGTTTGGTTAGCGAATTATATGGAAGTATCTCATTATTATTTATTAATTTTTTAATATTATTTATTATTATTTATAAATCGTTTGAAAATATATTAACATGCAAAAGTAGGTTAAATTTAAATAAAAATAATAAAAGAAAAAAAAAAGACGGCAATTCAAAAAATAGTGATAGGATATAACTCTATTACTATCTATTTATTAAGATTTGAAATTTTTTATTTTTTTATTATTTTTTTAAGTATTTTTTTAAATTCTTAATCATTAAGAAAAAATTAAAAATATAGATAATTTTATTAATAATTATTTCTTTAATTTTAAGTAAAATTAAAAAAATCAAATAAATAAATAATAAAAGATTGAACCCTTATCATTTTTCCTTTACAAAATATATTGCATTGAAAGCCTAGCTAGTTGAGTCACAGTTTATTCGCAGAGTGGGCGAGTTGATGCGTTGATCACCCACAAAAATATAGCACTGCAGAAACCAAGAAAAAGAAAGGAATGACAGTTTGTAAAAAAGTGGTTTGACTGAGATCAGGGACTGAGTTTTTGAGGAATGGGTTGTCCTATTGATTTGATGGCATTCTTAGGTGAGGTTGGGCCTAAAATGTACGTGTGCGTCTATCTGCTTTTGCTTTTTCTTCTGCAACTGTCTGGTGTAATTAATGCACAGTTTGTGAGAAGATCCAACCACCGCCCCCACACAAACCAAAAAAAAATGCCATCCCTGCCTTTGAGGTCGGAGTTTTGGTCATTTCGATTTGGAAATAAAAATGTTACGTGTTGTTATTTTTTAAAATTTTATTGATATAATTAATTATATATTAAAAAATTTAATATAATTAGTTGTATTAGTAAAATATATCAAGAATATATAAAAATAATTATATGTAGTATTATTTAATAAAAAATTTATTTTTTTTACATTTTTAAATAAAATTAATATTTTAATAATATTTGATTTGATTTTTAACTTTTATATAAAACCATTCCATCTAATCTTATTATCTAAACTATATCTAAAATATTGTTTTTGGACAATGAGTTAAAATAGATGAATTAAAATGAAAGTTAAAAGTTAAATAAAATATTATTATAATATTATTTTTTAATATTATTATTATTTTAAGATTTAAAAAAATTAAATTATTTATTATATTTTATGTAGAAATTTAAAAATTTTATAATGATAAGATGAGATAAAATATCTTCTTATATCCAAACCAGACATAACACCGTGGCTAAGTTTTAAATGCACAATTTTAGGCAAATTTTTTGTTTTTTTGTTAAAAAGTGGATATCATCCAAAAAAAAAAAAGAGTAATTTTTTTTATACCTTTTTATAATATGATCTACTTTTTTGTAAAAAGCTATTGCAAGATTTGTACATTTGAGCTTTCTACATATGATTATTCTTGGTTAAATAATGTGAATATCAAGTGAAATTGACGGAAAATATCTTTGAAATTATTAGTTTGAATTTAAAAAATAATACAAAACTTAACTTATATGATAGTAGATAAATATGTTTTTATCACATCAATCCATCTCAAACTAATTATTGATAAGATTCATAAAAAAATTATTCTTTATTGATCAACCCAGTGATCTCATCATCCAAACGTTGCCTAAGAAATTTTTATTCAAAAACTTTATAATTAGATAGATAAAATATGTAGATCATATTGTATCTAATATTTTATCTATATTATTCACGTACAACAATTAATGTAATAGGATTAATAATGTTTATATCTTTCCTAATTATACAAAGTATTTAGTAAAAAAAAAAACCTAATCTTTGAACCGGTTCTGCGTGACATATATGAATTCAGAGTTTTTAACCAATAGATATATATATATATATATATGTATATAATGTAGACATATCATGGAGCAGCTTAGGGGAAAAAAAGGCATATCACGAACCGTATGATTTGGAAAGAGAGTCCTTCACAAACAGGGCAGAGAAATAGAAGATACACTGCAAACTTTCATCAAACACGTTATGCAGCGCAAAAATGGGAAGCTACACTTAATAGAATATGGAGGAAGGACCCACCGCGCCGATGCATGCGTACAATTATGAAGGAGGTCCTCCTGCGTGGAGATTACATTATTAAGCTTTGAGCCAAGTGATGGCAAGTGGCCACCCCTGTAAACAGTGCTTCTCTAACTCTGCATGATGCCTTTTCGCTGTGAAACCTGCAGCAGGGGAACATAGTATGCCTGCACTCGACATTTTGGACACGTCTTTTTCTGTTTTTGGCCTGCCAGTGTCAAATTGTTCCCGTGACTCATGTCATTTTTGGCCGCTGCTGCTCCGTCCTCCCAATTATAACCCTCAAAATTACCGTTGATACATTTTTTTCCTCTATTCAAAGTCCATTAAACTAATAATTAGTAAGTACATAACAAGAGGGTTACAAGTTTAAACCCCAATGAGAAAGATATTCTATACAAATAAATTTATAATTTGATATAATTTGATGTGTTATGTTAAATTGTTAAGTAGATCTAACGACGTACGTATCATATAAATGTACGTCAATTTGTAAATTCATTTTTGTAAAATCTTTTTGTTCTCGAAACATTTCTCTAGTCAAGTCTCATTAACATTATTGCTGTTTCTTTTTTTAAATGTTGTGAATATAATATGAAAAATATCAGAGTCACGATTATTTTCATTCGTCGATCGGGTTATATGAATTCATGATGTGATGATGCGTAGCTGTGTGAAAGGTTTGATCAGATTTATAAATTAAAATACAGATGATGGATGCTAGCTAGCTGTTGCTTTACCAGGCTACACATGACCATGCATGCATCCTTAAATTTCTAAGTTTTCTTTGGATTTAAACTATCGATGCGCTCCAAAAAATACGCAGATTAATTAGTTGCTAAACATTTTTCTTAATGAAAACTTCTTATTTACTAAGCTCTTTAATTTTAGTTGTAACTATTTTTTAATATTTTAAGACTATTTTCAACCTAAATTGATGGTATTTTTTTCTTACTTTCCCTCCTTTGCTTTTTTTTTTTTTTTTTTTGGCTCAAAATGAGAGAAAAATAACTCCCTAGCTTGTCATTTTGTCGTCACAAAACAATCATCGATGGTATTGAGTCTTTAATTGCTAAATACATGATCGATCGATCCATTGGTACACGAACTGAAATTGCACGTATGAATTATGAAGTAATTTCCCAAAAAAATACAACTCTTTTGGACTTTTACACGTTTCTGACCAAATAAAAATGATTGCTTTACAAAACCCAAAATGATCATCTAGGGAGGAATTAATACATGCATGAGCAGCTAGCAACCGTGGTTCTTACTCCGAGTGACTTGCACGCTACACCTCTTAACTTGTTTCTCACAATCTTTTTTGCTACCAAAACTTGTAGGTGAAATTGAAATGATGACTCTCATCCATTTGAACATTAATCTAAGTTCCAACACGAAAAAACATATATATTTTCATGAGGTACCTTTCCCCTTCTCCAAACCCCGTACTTGGCTTACATTTTTGTCTTTTGTTTTGCATGCATGCTGACTAATTAAATTGTGTTCAAAGTAAGAAAAGAGATACGTTCAACCCTATAGAGACGAACCAACCGATTGAATTTTTTTGATGATGCATTTGTCTAGCTAACAATATGACAATGGTGAAGTATGTTCGTTGATTATACTTTTAAAATGAGAAATATTTTAGGTATAAAAGAATTATATAAAAAGTAAATTCACAAAATGACTTAGTTTAATGTATTATATTTTATTATAAATTTTTTAATCATAAAATAGATCTAATCAATCACATAGAATCATATCAGTTTGAGAGTTTACTTTTATATAATTTGTTCGGGTCTATAGTTCTTTTTTTTTATATATATAATATCAATTATAATCCTGACATCACTAACAAAATTTGAAAAATCGCCCTCCTTTCCAATTTCTTCTTCTAGTCTCAATTTGCCTTATTTGATTCTAGTCCTATTATAACCTAAGTTACCTAACTTGGCATGATTATTCAAAGGTATGAGGTTGGAAGTTGGAACATCCAGCTAGAGTGAAGTATAAACTATTTACCAACAATAAAAAAAGATAGTCAAAGAAATTTTAAAAAACTAACTAACTAAAAACGCCACTGCCCATAGTCATAGTGGATTACAATTTCCACCACGAAATTCACCTAATTAATTCAAAAAAAAAATGAGAGAGAGAGAGAGAGAGAGAGAGAGAGAGAGAGAGAGAGAGAGAGAGAGAGAGAGAGAGAGAGAGAGAGAGAGAGAGAGAGAGAGAGAGAGGCTAGGTTGTTGTGTGTGTGGTTGGACAAGTCTTGGTTGGAGGGTTGTTATTCCTAAAATGAAAGTTTGAAAAATATGCGTAATTTGACTTTGAAATGGTAAACAAAAAGCGGCAATGCCGTAAGGAGTCGATTCACGCAAATTGGACTTTTGGGCATAAAGCCCGATGTGTACGTGTTAGTTAGGTCGGTCGATACAAATTGCTTTCTCTGTCTTTGAATATCTCTTTCTCCCGTCTTCCACACGCCCACACAAATTGACTCCTGTCTTTTTCATCCAAATCCACGTACTTTGACATTTAACTCTCTCTTCTTCTTTTTTTTATCCTTTTTTTCTTTTTTCGATTAAAATGAAGGAGAGTCATTTTACATTGGTTTGTTCCTTTATCTACCCTTTTTTAAATTTTAGTCTCAATTCTAGAGTTAAAATTTAAATAAACAAAATTAAAAAAAAAAAAAAAACGATATGTTATAATAGTAATAATAATGGATATCATTTTTCTTGATGGTGAAGCTTGGCATGTGATTCAATGGCCTCTGAAATTGGGTTTTCAATGAAGGCACGTGAAGTAACATTAATTGTGAGTAAGACTTCAACTTCGACTCACAACTAGCTAAGTACACTGTCAGTCTGTCACTGTGACTCTAAGGGTTCCTTTTTTTTTTTTTTTTTTCCTTTAACTATGCAATTACTCTTGCTCTTAAATTCCAATACATATAAATATTATATCCCATTCTAATTAATGTCTTGTCAGCATTAGTCGGTGTTTAAAAAATTAAAACACATACTAGATACACCGTATAGCCAACTCACCCTAATTCAACACTCCTACACTCCTATCTATCATTATTGAATCAAATAATAATATTATTTTGTACAAATGAATATATAAACTTTATTATATATAATTTTATGAATGTTAAAAAAAAAAAAAACTGAAAAGGTAGCTGAATAAACAATTCCAAGATTTTTAGAATCATTGAAAGTGTGTTCATAAAAAAAATAAAAAAAATAAAAACCATTGAATTAAAAGGCTCCTCTTTGCTCACGGTGGGGTCCCGACTCCCCACTCCCCACGTTGTATCGGAAGTAGTCCGTCCAGTATTTACACTCATTTATTTGGAGTTTAACATGTCTACGGCCTAGCTCTTCCTCATTTCCTAGCCCTTCATCCATAATTCAAAGGCTGAGTTATGTTGGCCTAAGATCCCGGAGAAGTTAATAATCGAATATTTTGTTCACATTTTATAATTTAATATTGCGGACACGCATATATAAATATTCCTACAAATAAATATTCATGAGTCATTACCTTGAATTTTAGAAAAAAATGAATTATGAGAAATCCCGCGAGTCAAACTGCACATGGACCAATATTATAAAATAACTGATTCCTAATCATTCATAGAGCACGGTTATTATAATTAATCGTATTAAAAAAATAAATTTATAAAAGTTTTTTTTTCAAATTAATAAAAGCCAGAAATGATCCTTACCATCGACCGGATACCATTGCTTTTATTTTAATTTTTGGGAAATAGTGAAGCTGCTTTCACAAAGAATATATTATTATTAGAACTAATGTATCTTCGATGGGGAAAAATAAAGAAAATTGCTGACATAACCGTACCTTTGACTCTCTCTCTCTCTCTCTCTCTCTCTCTCTCTCTCTGTCTCGCCTTTAAGCGTGCATCCGTCTGTCTTTTTCTACATCCCCGCGCGCGATCTCTGATTCTCTCCATCTCTCTCTCTCTCTGAACTTTCTCTCACTTTCTTGAATAATTTTCTTCGATTCCAAACGGCGCTAAAACAATGGTTAGGGACGACCTGTACATCACGGTGCCCACCTTCTTCAAGTGCCCGATCTCGCTCGACGTTATGAAGTCCCCTGTGAGCCTGTGCACGGGAGTGACCTACGACCGCTCCAGCATCCAACGTTGGCTGGACAACGGCAACAACACCTGCCCTGCCACGATGCAAGTCCTCCAAAGCAAAGAGTTCGTCCCCAACCGCACCCTCCAGCGCCTTATTCAGATCTGGTCCGACTCGGCCCGCAACCACCGGGCCGACTCGGCCCAATCACCGCCCGACTCACCTCCCTCGCTGGACCAATTGCAGGACCTAATGAACGACATCCGGACCAAAACGGAAAAAAGCAATAACAACAGCCACACCTTGGACTCCTTATCGAAAATTGTTCGTTTCGCGAAAGAATCAGAGGAAAACCGCAATTTTCTCGCAAAAATGGACGGCTTCATTGTGACTCTCCTTGAATTCCTTGCCAATGCCGGTGGCAGAGAATGTAGAAAGTTCGATTTTCTTGAAGAAGTGGTCGGACTTTTGAATTTGGTACTGAGCAAATTCGAAGACCACCAGCAGCTATCGAAGATGATGTTGAAAAGCGACCGCGATTGCTTGGCTTCCCTGCTGCTCGTTCTGCAACAAGGAAGAACCGATTCCAGAATCGCATCGGCTAGGGTCTTAGAAACCATTGCAAACGACGCCGAATCAAAACTTCTGATCGCCGAGAAGGACGGATTATTATCCGAGACGCTAAAATTAATCACCCCAGAGAACGATCCGGCACTAATTGAAGCCGGGCTATCGTGCTTGGTCCGAATATCAATGCTGAAACGTGTGAAAGCGGAATTAGTGCACCTCGGCACAATTAAAACGTTGGCTAAGTTGGTATCCGATTCGAATTCGAGCGTGATGGTGACGGAAAAGGCGTTGAAGATGCTCGAAACGTTGTCTTCCTTCAAAGAGGGGAGGTGGGAGATATGCGAGAACGGGGGGTGCGTGGCGGCGATAGTACAGAGGGTGCTGAAGGTATCGAGTGCGGCGACGGAGCATGCGGTGACGATACTGTGGAGCGTGTGCTATCTTTTTCGGGACGAACGGGCACAGGAGGAGGTGGCGCGGGCGAACGGGCTGACCAAGATTCTACTGCTGATGCAGAGCAATTGCTCGCCGTCGGTTCGTCAAATGTCGGTCGATTTGCTCAAGATATTTCGGGTGAACTCCAAGTCCTGTCTCTCCAGTTACGATACCAAGACCACTCATATAATGCCATTCTGAATTTCCATCTGGAGGCCCTTTTGTTTTTGTAATTTCTCTTTAATTCTGTTTCCAAAGGATGGAGAAATCTGTAAATCAAAGGAAAATTTTTGGTTTTAGTTCGATACAAAAAAAGGAATTAATTGGAATTCAATTAACAAATTTCTCGTCTATTTTCTTAGGAGTATTTTGGTACATACATGGCTGCTTCGTTTCCAATCATAATGATTTACAAAATAGCATTTCTGCCGCTCGTAGATCATGCAAACATGCACACTCTTTCGGAATAAAGGTAGAGTTCATCATTAAATTTTTTTTTTACGTGAGTCATTTATTTACTCGTTTCCAAAAGAAATATGCGGTATTACTCTTTAACTGTAAATATTATTTTTTTAATTAATTTAGCATAATTAACAAGAATTTATTTTTGGAGATAACTCGTGAAAAGATTTCACACCAATTGCTACAATCAATGAAAGGGGAATGATGGTATTCATGCAAAAACCAAATCATTTCATCTTAAGAGCATTTCTACGGCACTTCATACTCGAATGGTATCTCTCTCAATGATGGGTCTACAGATTTGACACCACTGTGGGTGAAAAGGTTCTTGGAGCTACGGATTTTCGTTTTAGCTGTTTGGAAGAAGTAATCGAAAACAATACGTGAAAAAACAGAGTTATTTGCATGAAATGGAGCCTTCAATCTATATTATCTATGGGCGTGTAAAGCGAAACCTATGAACTGGCCTTGCAATGGCAGAGAATTTGACAAAAAAACGTCTATGGTTACTTGTTTAGTAATAAACACGACTAAGCTGCGGGTTGGAGGCAGAAAAACAAAAGATCGGGACCTTGACGACAGTACAACTTTGCCTTGGATTAATTAAGGGTAATAAGACAGAGAGACATTGTGGCGCAAACGGGTGAAACGGGTTTTGCTTTTGCTGATTGTAACGTTTGGTATTCTCTTTCACTTAAAGAATTGTTTGGTTGTAGAAAAGGAATCAAAGGGATCGGAATCCCGATCCAAAAAGGATGTCTTGTTTAGAGAAAAGGATGTACAAAGTTTGACCATTTCCAAACCCACGACAGATATACGAAAATAATTGTAATAATAATATTTGGCTCGAGGGAATGCAAACCCCCGTCATCATTCATCAACCACATTAGATTATGCAATTTTAGGGAAAAAGTGGGTGGAGCCACAACAGCCATGAAATAAATTACAACTAAGGAAAACACATATGCATCCAAATCTAGTTTGTTTTGTATTGGTTTTTGAGGTTTTGCTTTCGGGTATGGAAAGGGGGGAGGATTATTGGTTTCATTTCAACATGCATTGAGAAAGTTGGAGGAGGATGGTTCCTCAAGCACTTTGTGTGACCTCCGGACCCTCCACTTTTTTGGTTTTTTTCTTTTTAATATATGTTCTCATTCTTTTTCTAAGCTTTATATATATATATATATATATATACGTGTGTCTTTAGGTTGTACTAATGGAGCATTGGATCGTGTGGGGTTGATTTGTATATTTGGATTTGCATATTTTTTGGGGGTTATTTTCAGTGGGATGTGTCATTATTCCTTTCGTGGGTACCATCAATGTTGGGTCAACATGGACATCTCACGTGACCCTATTTCATTTTGGATGATAATTTCCATGCTTTTTGTTGCTTAATTGTATCTATGGTTTTGAGTATGGTATTTGTCAGTGGGACGCTTCATCATCGCCCCCGCACGAATTTATATTGACAACTTTCGATTCCCCCTCCCCCACAAGGATGATTTCCAAAAAATACATTAATATTCTTGCATTGAGATCTGAGAGTTAGTTGCCAAGTTGATTTGGGCTAATTGGCAACACTATGATTTCTCATTAAGAAAATCAAGAATCGAATCCCTCCTTCCCACTTATGAAAAATAAAAAATAAAGAGATCTGAGAGCTAGCTCAGCAACCCAAGAAAAAAAAAATACAAGAGAGTTTTGACATTTAAGAATCAACACGATTAATATGATATGTTTTAAATAATTTCATAAATTATAATTCATTTATTATGTAAAAAAATGATATTTGTAGTTTTAAACTAAATTGTGTAAGTCTCTCTTATTTATTTTGAAAAAATTAGAAAATTTAGAAGTCACATAAAAAAATTATATTTTAATAACTAATCTCACTTAAAAAAAAAAAAAAAAAAAAAAAAAAAAGGTAGGTGGGACTTGATCCTAAGACTGTGTCTAAATAATCTGTTATTTAAATAAAATAAAGAATCACTTAAAATACGAAAAGTCTTTCAATATAATAGAAAAATAAAAAAATTCAAGAGTAAATATTATAATTATTTTTATTAATAATTGTGATGTTGTCTTGTTGACCAATGTATTAAATAGTTTTTTCTTCGTTTGTTCGGCCAGTGGCAGTCTGGCACCAATTAGCTTGCAATCCTCCAACTGGGCCATGATCTGCTAGCTTTTGAAAGATGTATCTAGGGGCGGTGTACAAATTGGACCCAACTAATTCGGCTGATTAAATTACTGTGGCTATTTAAAATTTGACCGACTTCTGCAACTTGACTTGGAATACCAAATTGCATCTTCAAACATCATGCTTTTTTTAATTTTGCCATCTTCTTAATTATTGGATCGGTGGGTTAATGTCTAGTTCATTCTTTTCTACCTACTTCATTTGTTTGAATCAACTTTAGTCATAAGATATTTCAGACCCGAAAAATCATTCTCATACAGCATTTTTCACAATTTTTTACACATAGTGATTTTAAATAGAGGTAATAATATCTAATATAACTGGTTAACTCAATATGGATATTATATAAAATTAATAAATTTATTTTATATAAATAGATTTAGATAAAAAAAAGTTGATCCGTTACTATGCGATTAATAAACGAGTCAACCTGCTTAACTTGAAATTAATCCATAATAAACAGTTTAAATTTTATTTTAAAATTATAATTTTAATACTGTTGGATTATAATATTAGTATTTCTCGTTATACTTATATTTTTATTATTTGAGTAATTGTAAGTTTGGATTTATGTACATATTTATTATTTGTGGATTTGTAATATTGACTTTATTATAAGTTAAAATTAGAAAAATATTGATATGTTTAGTAATAGGTAGATTTTAAGGTTTATGTGAAATATAGATTTTAATTTTTATATGAAATTATCTTAATTAAGTCAAATGGAATATGCGAATTAAATTCAATCTATTTACATAAAATGGGTTGAAATAAGTCATGCTGCATTTTTCAATTTTTAATTAATTTTTAATTTTTTTTAAAATGAGTAACACAACACAACTTATTAATTAAAAAGATTATGTTAGAGTTTG